>NC_142012.1:28055166-28375166 GCF_049901735.1 Notechis scutatus
GAAGAATCATTCAGAGTCAGACCAAGATTTTAGAGCTGGGTCAAGGTTGTTAGCCAGTCCAAAGATCACAGGTCTAAGAAGCAGAATCCACACACAAATGGCACAGATGGGCTGGATGTTAGCTGTTGTTTTCAGCAAATGGACACCAGCAGGGCAGATTCTTATAAGACTGCAGCCAGCTGTCCCTAATCAGAAGGTTTACTTATTTACTTGACAAGGAGCCTAACAGACCTTCTCTGTTCTGCTCTGTACTTGTTTCTTGTATGGGCTGGGAGGTCTTACTCATCCTCCTCTGACACTCTAGCCTCTTGGATGTTTTCTTCTGACGCTGATATACTGCAGGTTCAGTTGGAGTTTCTTCAATGTCAGATTCAGAATAGGAGTCCTAAGCCTGGGTCATGACATGCTAAGAGTGGAGGAGACAGACTCACCTACCTACCTGAAATGGATCTACAATGAGGACAATGGTATATTATTCAGACTGGAGAGAAATGTTGCCAAGATAATCATAAATATAGGGAAGATAAGTAAAACTATTGGGGTGGAACTACCAGCTGCCATATGGCAGACATACATATCAGCCACAGGTTACTTGGTATCTCACAGTGATAGTATGATGTGAAGGCAAGGAATACAGCAACCTTCAAATATCACCAAAGGATAAGCCAGGTTCCAAAGAGGAAGATCAATGCCATCAACACCTAGTGAGCTGGCTAAAGGAGGTCATGGAGGCTGATGACCTCGAAGCGCCTCACAATGTACAGCAGTTTGCATCACAAGTCCAATACCCAGAGACTGTACACCAGCCAGTACAGGGGGCTGCCAAGATCTGGTGAGGGTCAAAGATACCACTCTGGATAAAACCAGAAAATCCAGGAGTGTATCAGTAAGATGAGGCCCAAAAATGAGCTGTTGAGAGAATGTCCAAAACAGAAAACATAAGAGGAGGACCAAGCAATGGAAATGCCATCGTAAGATGATACCCTGCAAGTTCAGATGGGGGGGTTTCCACAGAGAGTTGTAGAGGATAACAGGGCTAAGATCTTGTGGGATTTCCATACCCAGATACACAGGAGCAGGCACTGGCCAATCAACCCTTCCTTCTCTCCCTCTCTCTCCATTCTACACTACCTTAAAGAAAAACAATAAGACTGGTACATAAAGGATAATATAAACCAACCCTTAATTGGTAGGACATGTTAGTCTTAATCATTCAAAAATTCATGATGGTATTCCCTAGGCAGCCAGAGCTGCCTGGTAGCAACAAGATACAGGGTTTCAATGTGTAAACAGTGATAACGGTGATATGTCATTTGTATTACAATTTGGCTGTTAATTGTGCTGAAAGCTGTAGCTTAAGAGCAACTTTCTGTGTGACGATGTAAAATTAAAAATGATACAGATATAGAGAGAGACATTGTGGAAAATTATGAAAATGGTACCTGTTGAATTTTTGAGTATCTATTTTAATTGAAATGATCTTACTGAATTTTTTTGCGTTTGATGATAAGAAAATGCATGCCTTTTATAGAAGCTTTTAAAATAGCCATGCATTTCCATTTACTAATAGGAACTTGGTGGCTAAAGACCATAGCTATGATTAAATTAGGGTTATTAATATACTTAGCACTAAATTTGATTGTATAAAATTGTACTAATTCCTTTATGTCAGAAAAATCCCAACAAGAAGCAAAAATTACTTTCTTATTTTGGAATACTTTTGTAATTCCTTCAGTAAAAATTATATATATATCACCCATTTGATTCAGCATGGATAGTGAGATTATAGAATGAATAACGTACTCTTAATTAACCATAGCTAAGTTAGTATATGGAAGGAATTATTACACCAAATATAGATATATATATTATGCACTTCCTGTACAATGCAGTATATGATTTCACTAGATAATATCTCTGGCAGCTCAGTTGAGTCCTGTTATGTAAGAGTAAAAGTTGAAAGTGACTTTAGCTCTGAAACCAATACCCACCCCCCACCCACCCCAAAACCCTAGCACGTGCAGAACAGGTATATTTAGTTGGGGGGGGGGCACAAGTATGCACACCAGAGGTCAATTATCATATTGGCAGAGAAAGCAGGACAACTGGACTTTGTTCTTAATAGCAAGGACTTGAAATAATAATTGCATATACTGGTAGACCAGGATGTGGTTAAGATAGTTTAAGGTGATTACCACAACATTAAAAATAACAATATGATTGTTTTTTATGTGCATTTACATCTTGATGTTTTTTACCATATCCTCCAGGCATCTTTAATTAGATATAAAAATGATGTTGAAGAATGGAGAAAAAGTAGAGTGGAATGATGAAAAAGTTTCACAGTAACTCACCTACATTAAAATAGGTGACTTTATAAAATTGGGGTTAAGTACATTGTAACTATATTTCCCACCCATATTACACCAGAATGACTCCATTTATGTCTATTGAACTCAGCAGATATTACAAACCCGACACAACAGAAACTTTCCAAAATAAGCAGAAATATACTTCAGAAAATGTAATTATCTTATTGTAATTTTCAAAGATCTGCCCGAAGGCAGAATGTGCTAAGAATCACTGGGTTAAATCAGGCTGCCTTTGGACTTTGGACATAGGAACGGTCAACATTAAATGGCAGGTAGACCAAGGCAGTCATAGAATGGATCCCACAATAAAAAAACATCCATGAAAGACGGATTAAAACAAGATGGGTCGACATCAGCAAGTATTGTGGGCCCAATTGGCAAAAGAAAGCTTAGGACTGTATTGGTTGGAAACATGCAAAAGAGGCCTTATCCTGCAGTGGATAGACAATGGCTAAAATGATGATGATGATGATGATGATGATGTAGTACCAAAGGTACTACAAAAAGTCTTTCTTCATCACACTACTTCTTGTAATTGCTTTTTTTCATTCAATATGATTTATGAAATAAGGGAATATATTTTCCATTTAACTTAAAAGAAATGATAAAACTACATTACCTGATGTGTAAGGTGATAGCACTATAGTTTTCCAGTGTAGTACTACAATTCTGTTTAAAATATATCAGAATATAATGGGAGGAGTTTTAAAGGAAACAGCTTGCTTTCTGTTTTCCGGAAACTCACAGACAACTCCCTCTTACTTCTGCTACTTTCTTCTACTTTTATTCCTTCTGTTGAACACCTTTTAATAGCCCTGTAAATGTAGATAAACAAACAGGCATTTCTGGAAACAATCTGAAGTGTTATTGTCGGAATAACTGCGTACACAACAAGGGATTTACTGTACAGTTTGCAAATACTATAATTAAATCATAATGCGATACATGAGACACTACTTTTGTCATAGTTTCATCAAACTGATTTTGTCAGCGCTGGTGCAGAACCCTTGACACATCACTTTGAGTGCTCATTAGGCAGCCAATGTCTTTAAATTTTCATTAATTTGATGAACTCATTCATCTGTGGGAGTGACATTTTATGCTAGGTAGGAACTAGCTTACAGTTAAGAATACTTATTCAACCTTATTATTGCTTGCTTTGGGGATTCTGCCATACGTTTGTTCCTTTACAATTATTTACAGCAACACTTATACAGTCAACCAGAGGATTTGAATATGAGTGACAAATGCTGTAACTCAACACTTCAAAGTATCTGGTGGATTTTTTTTTGCTGCTGTCAGAATTAACATTTATTATTTTATGTGGCTCAAATTATATGAATATTATTTTATAGTAAATATTGAAAAATCACAAGTTTTAAAATTAAATTTTTATGATGTAAATATGTCAGATGGAGAAAAAAAGATTGCAACTTTTATAATTCAGACTTCCTATCAGCTTAGAAATATATGTGGAGCTTTGGATAATCTAATTGAATTTTCAGACTATAATACGTTGATGCTACAAGCAAAGATAGGACAAGGCTTCTACTTTGATCTGAACAACAATTAATCCATGATCTTTCAATTAACTATAGTTTAATATTTCAGCTAAGCTAATTAGCTTTAGAAGGAATCCAGATTTTCTTAAATTTCCGTTTTAATTGTTTCCAAAATGGATAGCTGTAATTTTTCATTTCTGATAAACTGTTGTATAATTTAAGAGTTTCTTATAGGTATAATTAATCAATTTAGTTATTTTTTTTAGTTACACCTTGAATAAATAACATTCAGAATTTTAGTCTGCTCTCACATATTCAGTTTTTGAAGTTTTTAGCACTTGACTCTCATATCTCATTCTGTTTTCTCAGGACTGGGAATAAGAATTTAAACTTTCTAATTAATAATACTGTAAAAAACATAAGTTTTCAACATCTTTCAATGAACAATCATTCACTTATCATTCATCAACAATCACTCTTACGGTGAAAAATGAAAAATCCTACTCATTTTCTCATACTTTTTTTTCAGAGCAGAGAGAAGAATACCTGTCTCTTATGTGAAGGTTGAAAAGTATTCATCTCCTTGTTTTGAATTTCTAATCCTGTAATCAATACAAGAACTAACTCTCACATTGACTGACCTTAACTGAGTTAGGAAGCTAACTGAGATCAGGCCTGCTTAATATTTGTATAGAGAACCCCACTCCATTAATTGTAGGCTGGCCTGGAAATTAAAGGCACCTTAAACAGCAACAGTGAAGCATTTTAATTTTATTGCTAAGAAAATTGCAATACTACATAGAGATGTCCAGGAAGTCATGATGAATTGACATTACTCAACTCAAGCAATTTAACAAATATTAAAAGAAAACCTGGAATAAGGTTCTTTTTTAAAAAAAACTTTACAGTAGATGATCAATTTTATATTTTTTAAAAATAGAAATATATATATACAATATATATTTAATATGTATGTATATTGTTTCAAAAACACTGAAAAAGCATATAGATTGAACCCCCGCTTTGCCTTGAAGGAATGCAAATTGTCTCTTTCTCACAATTTAGTACTGGTTTACAATTTTGGCATCCATCAAAAGCTTTCTTACTTATCTTGCATTTGAGAATGCATTGTATTTTGTGAAATTTTGTTGTATTATATGTATATATCTGTGTATACATATATATTTACATGCTCAGAGATGTAGACATTCAAATATATACAGATATATTTTGTGTAATCATTATTTTATATGTTACCTAGAGATGCATTGCGGGATAAGAAAGATACTTAACTACTTATAGTATATTGTTTCTTTTGGGTTGTACAAGTCAGGTGTGGGTCAGATGATTCAATAACATGGTTTGAATGTATATATACATTATTTTGTTAGAATATTCTTTAATGGCCAAGTGTGATTGGATACACAAGAAATTTGAATCCAGTGCATAAGCTTTCAATGTACATACAAAGAACAAAGTCATATAATCATAAGGTACCAATAATAGAAGTAAAAGGAAAGATGAGAAGGGTTATAGTTACACAGCCTTACCACATGGGGAATTAGGTATTCAGCAGAGTGATGCCACTAGGGGAAAAACTGTCTGTGTCTAGTTGTTTTGGTAAGCAGTGCCCTATAGTGGCGTCCTAAGGGGTAGAGTTGAAACAGTTTATGTCCAGGATGTGAAGGGTGTGCAGATATTTTCTCAGCCCTTTCTGACCCATGCAGTATACAAGTCCTTAATGGAAGGCAGGCTGGTTGCAATTGTTTTTTGTGAAATTGTGAAACTGCCATGTTAACAGCCTCATCTGCTGATCTATTTGCACAGTAGGCGAATTGCAAGGGGTCTAGCAGCAGATCCATTGTGATTTTCAGATGGGCCAGAAGTAACCTTTCAAAGGTTTTCATAACTACAGATGTCTGAGCAACCGCCTGCAGTCATTCATTCTTTTAGTTTGTTATTTATATTTCTCTTAAGTATTAAGACATCAGCAAGTTTCTTTTGTATATCCATTTTAATATCCTGTTCCATGTCATTCTTATAGCGTATCATTTTTAAAACCATTTCCAAATCACCCTCAATCTTATCAGGTAGAATAATATTTAATTTTTTTTCTTCCATCAATTGTGTCTGATTCTTGGAGACTACATGGACAAATCCCTGCAGTTTTCCTGACAATATTTTTTCAGGAATGTTTTGCAATTGCCTCCTTTATAGGACTGAGAGAATGTAACTGGTCAAAGTCACCCAACTGGCTTTGTGCCTTAAGGTAGGATTAGAACTCATGGTCTCCTGACTTCTAACCTTGATGCCACCAAACTGGCTCTATCTATAGAGGCAAATACTCTTAAAATTAACCCTTAAAATACCCTTCAATATATCCAATGACAAAGGGTTTTGCTTCATTCTATCAGTTGACTTTGCATGTTCTTCCTTCCTTTAATACTCTCTAATTCTTAAAAGTTTTGTCTTGCAATTTTTTAAAAAAAGTTTTAAAATAAAAACATTTTTCCATGGGAAGATTTCTTTATTATTAAATGCAAAATCTTATTTCAAATTTATATGGACTCCTAATCAATTTGTAACTTTCTAAAATCAAAGATTTAATCATCGTTTTTCTGTCTATTTAAAATAGTTTTTTTTTTTTAAATTTAAATTGGAAATTAAGATGTCTTTCACGAAGAATTGAAGGAAACTCACCCGTGCTGTAAAATCTCCCAGTCCAAGGGTTCTTAATTCCTGAAAATCCATTATCAAGCAATTTCCAAAAGTGATTAGAAAAGGAAATATGCAAACTTAGTGTATTTTCAAAGGCACCAGCACAGCTTTGGCAAAGATCCTTTACTCTCATAGAGCTCTAAACTCGCCAGAGACTGCTACGTTGCAGCCTTCTCACAGGAATAACATCTGGGCAATCTTAAGTCCTCTCCTTTTCTGGAAAGGAATTACAAAGAACTGGACTGCTCACCAGCTCTTCATTGCATCGCAGAGATCAGCTCTGCTTTTAGAGTTGTTTTAGTCCTCCCTTTCTTCCCCAGAAGTGCATGTCTTTCAGTGAATCCGTAATGAAATGCCTGAGGGGAACAGTTTTTGCACTGTAATATACAAGTCTGCATGTATATTGTTCAACTGTTTTCTGTCTTTTTTCAGCCTTCAAATGATCTTAATGTAAGAAATGAACTTTTTGTGTTGTAAATCCATGCTTGAAACAGATGAATTGGAGTACAGGTAGTCCTCAACTTGAGACCACAATTGAATCAGAATTTATGTCGCTAAGCGAGAAATTAGTTAAGTCAGTTTTGCCCCATTTTACGACTTTTCTTGCCACATTTGTTAAGTGAATCATTGCAGTTGTTAAATCAGTAGCACAGTTGTTAAATGAATCTGAATCCCCATTGACTTTCTTGTCAGAAGGTCACAAAAGGGGATGGCATGATCCCAGGACACTGCAACTGTCATAAATATGAACTAGTTGACAGGCATCTGAATGTAAATCATGTGTCCACTTATGCAGTGGTCATAAGTGTAAAAAACGGTCAAAAGTCACTTTTTCAGTGCCATTGTAACTTCGAATGGTTACTAAATGAACTGTTGTAAGTCAAGGACTACCTGTATGTGTCAGAATAAGGGAAAGGCCTTATGTCATAATTCTGAACATAAAGATGTCCAGAGGTATCCTTATTGTTTTCCAGGCAATGTCAGATATTATGTTTTGTTACTCTCATTATAATGTGATATTTTAGCATCATTTTTTGAAAGAAAGAATCTCAGGATACCTGTTTTTAATATCTCTCTGTCGTGTATTAGGAGAGAAAACATGGTAGAAGAAAAGCTGTAAGAAGGATTGTTTGGCATAAAAAGAAGAGATTTTTCTGGAGTGTTTTTCATTATGTTTTTTTTAAAACAATTATAAAATATAAATAGATATACAGTTCTATAAATAGGACTTTGTAAGTTGGAGATTAGTGCTTTTAAGTTACAGGGCTGTGATATACTATCTTTTAAGTATCCTGTTCATTTCATTATTGCAGAGTTTTCTGAAGTCTATAGATATTTTCTAATGTTTTTTTTAAAAATATGAAAAGGACTTCAGTTGAAGTAAGAGTAATTTTATCAATTCATGAAATATGTTTTTAAAAATACAATAGGTAATTTAATAGTAACTAATACTTAACAAGAGTAGTTGCTCTGTCTTCTGGAAGGTAAATCCTATGTGTCATACAGCAATGAAAACGAGTAAACATTTTAGAATCAAAAATAAAAGATTGGTTGCATATAATAACCAAAGGGATAAACAATTTTAGTAATTGGGATCAGTATAATTTGAATTCCCTATAACACAAATTGAACTTTTTGAAATATAGTTTAATGCACGTTCAACAAAGGAGAAAATGGAGTGATTGAAGTTCAATTTGTACCATGTTATTAACCATTTCCGCTTGACTAGGTGAGTAAAAGGATAATGGATGAAGCTTTTATTATTGCCTTTCTGCTAAAATGAAGTGGTATAAAAGATAAGGTAATGAGATTAATGAATATAAAGTAAAGAGGTAATCAGTCAAATTCAGAGGAAAATGAGATGAGAGAATTTGGAAGTTGTAAGATATTTTTTTTTTAGAAAAATGGACCCTATCAACATAAGTAGAGCTTGAAAAACTGGTGCTTGCTATGTATCCAGGTGTTCATTGAGTTTCGTAATATTTACTGCATTACAGATCAAGACCCTAATAAACTATGAAATTATTAAATGTAATTATCACTTGTTTCTCTGTCTCAATTTCATTTTTGAAATAAAATAATAAGCTTTGTGAAGCTTTTCTTTGTATACTAAAGAAGATTTTTTCAGAGCCAGGCTTGATGTATTGTTCTCCACAATACCTAACAGGAAATTTACTCATTGTGTATAAGAATCGATCTATGTAGCTAAGCACTATCAAGATCATGACACACATGATTTTACCTTATCATCATGATTTTACCTTATCATCAACATGTTTGAGAAACTTTAATTTTTCTTTAATGACATGTGTTGGGTTATAATTAAAGTTTTTTTTTAAAAAAATTCTCCTGTTGAACAAAGATTTTTTTTTATCCTAAACAGTATTGCTAGATTTTGCCTAGCAGCAATTAACATTTACAAACAGGTAATTAAGGATAATACCTATGGATGGACCTATTGAAAATTTCTCTTTTATTTTTTTTTCTTTAAAAATCTTTATCTAATTTTGTGGCCTTCATAAGCTCCTCCTTTAATCTGTAGTCTTAGTATTATTACTAAGAATCGTTATAGAATATTTTTAATGTTATATATTGCGTTAGCAACCCTAACCTTTTAGTTAGGGTATATATTTCAGTTATACTATTGAAATGGGTATAAATTTTTTGTTTGTATTTTATACTGGTCTTTGACATGAATATTTGATTGAGTTATATTAGAATTACAGCAACACTTGCATTTTATTCTTGAGGGGTATTCAAGGCAGTTTGTATTAACTTGTTCCCTTTTTTTCTAATAGACAAACTGTTTAATAGACATAGGCCAACAGATGTTCAAAGCTACCCAGTGAACTTAATTTAGTAAATTCAGATTTAAATATAGATCTTGTGTCATGTAATATTTAACAATTATGCAGATCTACATTTAGGGAGATTGTTTACAGGTTTAGCACTAGCTATCAGCAATATGCTGATGGTGCTCAGTTGTACTACTTTTTTTCCAATTAGTTTGGAGTAAGTATCTTGCTTAGATTCTAGACTGTAAAAGGATCAAATATAAAAGCTAATTTAAATCAACATGGCGTTGTTACTCTGGAGATGAATTTCAGGATTTCTGAGATTCACCTATTCTACTTGGGAAGGTACTCCCATTTACGAAAAAAAAAATAGTAATTTAGATGTCTTCCTGGATCAGTGCTGATACTGGATAAATGCAGTATAAGTGACAGGGAGATGTTTTTACAGCTACCTGGAGGAGAGAAGAGATGTTTTGATGCTACCTGGAGGAGAGAAGAGAGATGTAGCTTTCATGAACTAGTATAATCACCTCAGTCTAGTTTGTTGCAATATGGTCTTTGAGAGTACTTCTTAAGATGGTCTGCAAATTAACAGCTAACTGAAAATTCAACAACAAAGGTGGAATAACTCATTACATCATGTTGAAACAGCTTCACTGGTATTATTTGCCTTTTGAGTCCATTTCAAAGTGCTCACTATAGTACATATATTGCCATAGGCCAAATTACTTATAGGACGGCCTATTTTTATATAGTCCTTGGATTGTTCGGTCATCAGTGGAGCACATTTAATCGTGTTGCTCTAAACATTTGACACAGTGCACCCATATAATGGAGTAAATTGCTACTTGAATTGAAGCAAGTTCTCCCCTTCTTATATATACATACAGTATTTTGTAGGCTGTTTCTTTATCGAGAGGTCTATTGAAAGCCTTCATCAAGTAATTTGTAAATATTTAAGGTCCATAGGGATGTGCACTAATAAATTGCGGCTTGCAATTTATTAGCAAATGGGTTTGTGTTTTGCACCCTGAGGTATATAACATATTATTCAATACATATATGAATATTTTCTCAATTTCAGCTAAATATTATTGTTAATCCCTGCGAAATAAGTTGATATTTCTCACTTTTCATCTTGGCAAGTGAGAGTGGAATGTTTTCTTCCTATTTTATATACCTGCTGAGAGAATTTACAGGTGACAGCCAGTGTGATCAATCAATATGGAAAAGGAGCAAAAAATATTGCGGAGATGAAAATCATACTGGTGATAGCCAGTACTATTCTGGCTTTTGTTAGTTCTCTCTGCTAAGTGGAGAACTCAGAACTTCTAGTGAGTTGCAATTACTGTTTCATGAACTATATGGGAGTTCTTAGGTAGTCACCCAGGCTTCATGGAAGTCTAGGCCCTGGGCTGCCCATAAATGACATAGAGCAGACATGAGCAAGAACTCTGCATTCAACCGATTCTCACAGTTCTGAAAAAGGCAACGATTTGTCAACGACAAGAAAGACATTATTCATTACGTACTTCCTAAAAATTTTTGACACATGAAAACATAGCACTTGTAGGAGAATACGTCAAGCTAATATGTAAAAGAAAAAGAAAAAGTGAAGGGATAAACATACAAAGAATATTAATGCTATTTAATAACTATAACTATATAAGTCATAAGTAAGGAGATGCTATAAATGTTCTATTATTGGCAGATGAAAAGGTCAGAACTGTAGGGTTGCTATGAAAATGGTATATATAATAGCAATTTTTAGGAAAGGAATTGGAAAAATACATTAACAGAAAAAAATATTTGTAGCTTTTAGTGCTCTCCAAGCTTGATTGCTTTCTTGCAGATATTTCAATTATCCAACTAGGTAATATCAGCATAGAAACATAAAGAAACTGATAGCAAAAAAGGACCTAGTAATCATCAAGGCTGCCCTGTGAGTTTAGGGTTTTGTTTTGAGTTTTTTAATTTATCTATTTATTACTTTGAAATATTAGTATATTTTATTAATTTTTATTTTATTTTTAAGTTTTTGTTGATTAGTACCAGAAGGGAGTCGGTTTTGTTCTTCGTTTATGTACAAGTGGCTTGCACTGTGAACATTGGTGGTGGTGAGGTTCTTGGTACCTCTTTGATTAAGGTGCTGTTTATTGTTTGATTGTTTGTCTGAGCTGGTAGTTCCTTGATTGGCTGAGTAAATGGAACCTCTACTGTTTGCAATTATAATTGTTGGTGGGCAAAAACATATGGGAAAGATGCTGTTTATGGACATTCCAACAATATCTTGAAAAGTTGAAAATAAAAGTAGTGATGTCAGTGTCAAGTGAATCTGTCAAATGAAATATTTGGGGTAAGAAGTTGCATAACATGCAAAAGAAGACATATTTTGTAAATAGACCCCCCCATAAAATGAATGTATGTTAATTTTTATGTGTGGATGCAAATATTATAAAATGAATACCCTTTATCATAGTATAGAAGGGTATAATAAAATGGTATATTAATATTTTTGCTTGATCTCTTACCCAAACAATTTACTGAGAATATTTGTCTTGACTTGTCTTGGATTTGATAATCCACCAAATAGAAAATTTATTGACATATTTTATTCATATTTTTCATTCATTCATTTACTCATTCGTTTATTCTTTCATTCGATAAATCAATTTATGTATAGCATAACTCCAGACCAAAAACAGAGAAGCATTGTTTATAAAATAATTACTGAAAATCATATCAAGTATTTGGTTTGTGTATCTGTAGTTGTCTGAGGAATTATTATGACAATTAGTTGCCCAATTGTATCATCCGATAAAGAAACAGAGATTATGATATACTGTAGATACTTTGGTCAACAATCTTTCTGAAGTCTTGTTATTTCTGTTTGTCATGGCTTTTAATTTAATGGTTTATTTGATTTTAATTTAACTATTATTGGCTTTTAATTTAACAGATTGTTAATTTTCCCTTATTAAAATTATTTCGACTAATCTACAGTTTGATAGCCAATATCAGCTCTTAGTTTATGCTAATTTTACTAGATTCTGTGGGTTGTAGTTGAAGCATCAGTTCTGTAAGTAATACTCGAAGAACCCTAGATGCCAAACTTTTCTAAGGCAGGCTATTCAATAAGGCCATATCATTAATGGAAATCAGATTAATTCCATCTTTGCTTTTTCTGCTTGTGCCAAGAAATTTTAAAATTGAGTATTCAAAAAAGTATAATTTTGCTGCACTGCCTTTCAGAAAAAGTTTGAAACCAGATAAACAGGGATTAGAAATAAGAAAAAAGGTCTATCATAAAAGCAAATGAATAATTTACAGACCATGGGCTTGGAGGTGCATCAGGTCAGCAGAAATAATGCATTATGAAAAAGGAATTCAGTTTGCTATAAATCTGTCTATCTCAGCAGCTGAAAGTAAAACAGTTTTACCCATCTCAGGCAACATTAGTTTGTTAGTCTCTGCTTCATGTATCAAAAATCATTCTGTGAAAATATCAATATCATTGGTTAATATAAATGAAATTAATTTTTAAAGCTGGCTAAAGGTTGACATATGAAAAATTGCATTACTTTGCAGAAGAGAAATTTCTGTCTTCTAGTGAAATTTCAGGTCAGGAGGGCAAGTAATTTTCACAATCTTCAATGGGAACCAGTGAAATATGAACTTCATTGTCACCTAGCCCCAAAGCGATAAGATAAAATGAGCTGATACATCATTTGCTGTGGTTTTATCATCTCCTGCAGTAATTGGAAGAGAAAACATAAGAGCCCCCCCCCGCCCCCGCCCAATCTTGCCTCCTTACACAGACTTAAACCATTTTAGTCTGATCAATGCAAAGGTCACACAGTATATTATTTATTTATTTTTAATTCTTTGTGCTTGCTAAAATGTCTGGTGAAACATTAAAATAATGAATATAGTTAATTGAGTTTGTCACATAAAAGAAGTGAATAAGAATATATATCAAGCTGCAGTGGAAATAGCAAGTAAAAATGATATGAAATTTGCAATAAGTACATGAATAAACATTTTCCATTTAAGCTTGATTTTTAAAAAAAATGACTACTAATAATTGTGACAACATTTTTCTTTGTTAACATCATTGTTCTGTTCTCTGTGTTAGACATGTTTGGAAGCTTGTTGTTATCTGAAGCAAATATTTGTTTTTCCTTCTACAAGGAAAAAAATCAGTTATTTAGTTTACTTACTCAAGGACATATATTTATGAATCTGACTTTCTGATGTTCACATGATACTGGTAATTATTTAGTCAGCTTCTATTAATAAATTACATTAGCCCAAATTTCTATGGAGATTCTCAGTCATCCAGGTCATGGTTGTCCCAAAGGTGCTTTTTCAAGAGGCAACTGGATTTTCTGGTTTTTCTTTGAAGACATTTCCCTTCTCATCCAGGAAGCTTCTTCAGCTCTGACTAGATGGTGCAGAATGGAAGGATTTATACTCTTTGCAGACAGCTAGTCATTTGCATTCTTTTAGTGGATCATTAGCCCAAATTATTTTTTTTCAGTGTTGACATAACAAATGTTCGTTAAAAAAGAAAAGAAATTGAATCCACATCAGATTGAATGATCAGTATATTCCTAGGTGAAAGAAGTTGACACAACCTGAAGAAAGTATAAACACAACATCGTTTTTAAAATTTGAATACATGCTGCATATTCAGTTATTTATAAATTAAAAATAAAACCAGTGTATAAGGCACATATAAAAATTTAAACACTCTTTCAGTTTGTACTTTGTTATATCTCCTTGGGCAGAAATAACAACTTACAAACATTTTCTATTAAGAGTGTTTCTATTCTTGCATTTAGATTTTTTCCCCCTTCTGTTTCTTATAAAGCTGTTGTAGCCCAGAAATATCCCAAGATTTTCTTGTATCCATTACATGTCTGAGATTTCTATTTTAGTGATATTTTTTTACTAAATGTTTAGTAATATTTAAGTCTAACTAGTATAGAAGCCAATTCAAAACCACTATCTTTCTTTATGGTAAGTACATCATAGTTCATTTTGGAGATATGCATTGGATCATCATTTTCCTGAATGTCCAATCTCTTTTATTTTATTTATTTATTTTGTCAAACATGCATTTGATTATATAAGTATAAACATGATTATTAATACATGAAATAGATACGAATAAAAGGGAACATTAAGACAGGGATGGTAGGCACATTGGTGCGCTTATACATGCCCCTTACAGACCTCTTAGGAATGGGGTGAGGTCAACAGTAGACAGTCTGAGGTTAAAGTGTTTGGGTCAGTGGAAGAAATCACAGAGTCCGGTAGAGTATTCCAGGGATTAACCACTCTGTTGCTGAAGTCGTATTTCCTGCAATCGAGTTTTGTGATGTTTACTCTGAGTTGTATCTATTGTGTGCTCGTGTATTGTTGAGGTTGAAGCTGAAGTAGTCATTGATGGGTAGGACACTGTAATGGATAATTTTATGTACTATGCTTAGGTCAGACCAAAGGCGGCGTAGTTCTAAGTTATCTAAGCCTAAAATTTCAAGTCTGGAGGCATAGGCGGGGTGGGATTCTACCAGTTCGCACCTATTCACTAGAACCGGTTGTTAACATTCTAAGCAATTCGGAGAACTGGTTGTTAGAAGAAATTACTGGCCTAATCCTGTAAGAAAGGCAAGAAGGAAACATTCTGGTGTTGCTTACAGAAACTGCCTCTCCGTTAACTGTTAGGAATAACATGGTTACCTAACTTAGTTTGGGTAAAATAATATATATAGACTATGATTGTGTGTGTCACTTTAAATGTAAAACATGTATTTTGGGTGCGGTTGTAAAATCACCATAAGAGGGAGCAAGTGAGCTCACTGTTTGCTGGCTTTTACTGGATTGCTGACAATGATGGATTGATGGTGATAACTGCGTATTTTCCCTGCTATTGCTGAGCGAAGAAAAGAGGTTTGATTTTCTTCATATCTCTACTGCAAAAAGAGATATATTACTGGACTGATTATTTGTAAGTTTACTGACCTCTTTTTCGACACTGGACTTTGCTAATGGATAATCCCGGACGGACTGAACTAAGTGTATGATATATGGACTGTTTGACTATGCTAACAATCTTACTGGAATAAACTATTTAACTAGCACTGTGTATCTGTTTTACTGAGTGTAAACTACAACGTTTATCTCACATATCTGCCTGCCTGACTGACTACCGTTGCACGTTCTGCTAGGGTGTATATCCCTAACATTAACCCTTATTACATTCTTGGCAGCACTAGACTTCCTGTCTCAGGAAGTTTTTTTTCCCTCCTTTGCTGGTACTTTGCTTGTGTGGAGTGATCATTCAAAGTTACAATGGCACTGAAAAAAGTGACTTATGCCCATTTTTCACGCTTATGACTGTTGCAGCATCCCCACAGTCATGAGAGGCCAGGCGAGGAGATGCATGCCTCAATGTGAGTGATATTGAGTTGGCCACACCCAGCCAATAACATGACCACCAAGCCATGCCCACCAACTAAGCCACGCCCACAGAACCGGTTGTTAAAAAAATTGAATCCCACTCCTGGGCATAGGCTGTTGTGAGTAGAGGAGTGGAGGACTCTTCTCGTGAAATATTTCTGGACTCTCTCAATTCTATTAATGTCTGATATGCAGTGTGCATTCCAGACAGATGAGTTGTATTCAAGAATTGGTCTAGCAAATGTTCTGTATGCTGTAGTTAGTAATACAATATTACTGGAGAAAAAGCTTCGCAGGAATGGGTTAACAACTCTTAATGACTTTTTGGCAATGTTGTTACAGTGGGCTCTAGCACTTAGATCATCAGAGATGAGAACTCCAAGGTCCTTGACAGAGTGAGAGTCATCTACAAGGTCTTGTCCATCCAGCTTGTTTTTTTATTTTTTATTATTTTTCTTGCCAATATGCAAGACAGAGCATTTATTTGTTGAGATTTGAAGTTTGTCTGACCATTCTGACACATAGTCAAGGTTTTCTTTAATTATAACTTCTGTTCAGTATGTGATTCTAGGCAGCAGAAATTTTCAATAGTAAATCCACTTCATATTTAGATCAAAGTGCATTTAGACATTACATCATATGTTATGCTGAAGCATTTAAGCATTCTTATCTGTTCTTTTAGTAGGACATTGCTAGGTAAAAGTAATGGCATATTATTACAGGTGTCACACTTTTGTGTTTATAAAACTATATTTTAGCATTATAATGGTATTTCAAAAATGTGTATTTAGTTTTTCTACACTGAAGAATGGAATTAAATCATTTAACATCTGGATGCAGTAACTGGTCTAAAAAGGAAATGGGATACTTAGGAATCAGAGACAATTGTTATTCTAATGTGTTTGTTTCCAAAATCAGTGATATAGCTGAATTCAGTTCAGAACCATTTTACAGTAAAGTATTCTTTGAGATTGCCATATATGCGCGACAAACATAAAGTTTATTTTTCTAAATTGGTATATTCAAATGTTTGGCAGCTAAAGCTTTAAGTCAGGGGTGTCAAACTCACATCGTCATGGTGGGGTTACATGATATATCAGGACTTTTTTCCCCTTCACTAAACTGGGTGTGGGCATGGCCAGTACGTGATGCATCCAACCCGCGGGCTGGAACAATCTTGCTCTAAGTCATCATTTTAATTTTTTTTTTAAACTGTGGTTTATGACAGGGGTTCCCAACCCCTGATCTGTGACCCAGTGCCAATCCGTGGTCCATTTGGAACCAGGCTGCAGAAGTGGTGAGTGAGTGCATGGGCACACACATGCAAAACTGCATTTGTAAAAGCAGTGTGTGCACGCATACAAAATCATCCCCCCTCATCCCATCACCACTACTGCTGCCTTTGCCAATCCACTGAGCTGGAAAGGTTGGGGACTGCTGGTTTGTATAATTGGTTTGGTTTCTTTGAAGCATACCCCATAAGGGGCTGAAGTCAGTTATCGTTAAACTTTTTAGGCCACACATAATTTTGACGCCTATGTGAAAAACTAAAACTAACATTTAAAATGTTAGAAATACAATTAATTTATGACATGTTTATATTTTGACAAATTTACAAATTTGTTATGGATAATAGGCAGTGAGGAAAGGATTGCAAGAGTGACTCAGATGCCTGCTTGCTGGCTTGAGGACACTGGTAGTTGACAGGTGAGCCCTCTTCGTCCCTGGAGACAGGGGCCCTTGCTGATATGCTGAGGTAGGAAGATGGGGTGCAGTTTGCTCCCTTTGTACCCTCTCCCATCACAAAAATGGCAGGCGTTCTGCAAGTCAGCCAAGGACGAGGAATGATTTCCAACACTCACTGCCAGTTTCCTATAAGTAACCTCAATAAGGAAGTTGGCAATACTTGGAAGTTCTGTTCCCACAGTTTTTGACTGCCTGTGATCTTTTTTTCTTCTTCAGTTTAGATAAAGAAATATCTCTGAAAGGATGACCCAGTGGGTTATGGGTTCTCTAGTGTGTCACAAGCTCTCTGGTGTTATCTAAAATTTTGATCTGTTCTCCACCCAATTCCTAAAACAAGATAAAGAAAATCCAATTAAAACAAACAAGTAAAAACATTATACTTGTTCATTTATTTATTGAGGAAAATTATTCAAAATGCACATGGCAACCCAAAACACACAAACAACCCAAAACACTTATATTATATCACTAAAGAATGGTAACAACAGAAGAAAGCTATTGTTTTGGAAGGGCCAGGTCAAGCCCTTCCCTTAATCTTATAGAAGTGTCATGGAAGGACCTGAAGTGGGCAGTTTGTCAATCTATCTGAATTGACGCTGTTCTGTAAAAAGAATGGGCTAAAATTCCTCCAAGCCAGATGAGCAAGTATTGGAAATGTTTAGTTGCAATTATTCTTTCCCAACGGTAAGCACTCCAGTTACTAAAAGCCATGATTAACGTACTTTTATCACGTACATTAATGTAGTTTGGATCATTTTCATCAATAAATAAATGAACAAATGTTTTTGTCTTATTTGTTTAAATAGGTTCTCTATATGAGTTTACAACTTATGTAGAAAACATTCCACATTTTAGACCAAGTTTATGCAAAAACATTAAAAATTAAAAAGGTTTAAAACTTTTAAATACTATTGTCCATTATTTTTATAATATAAAAAACAGATAATGTAATTTTCAGTTAACTATATATTAGCACTAACAATATCTTTTCTGGAACTTTTCATTTGAAAGACTTTATCTCTTAAAATCTTGTATTAGAAAGTAAAGCATTTCTTTCTACAGCTAGAAGTTGATGGTATAGCTAGAAGTGAGGTTGTGCTACTCAAACATTCCATGTCTCTGTCCAGTGTGTAAGAAAAAAAAAACATTGTCTCTTTTCAGTGACTAGTGGAATTATATGTAAAATAACATACAACAATACAACATTTAACAGAGGGTTCCATATGAACAGAATAAGCAGGGTTCCTTAATTTGGTATGATATGCTAAAAATAACTTTTCCGATTAGAAAAATGCAATTTAAATAAGAAAGGAGATATAATTTTAGAAGACATACTCCAAGATAAAAGATTACCTGAAAGAGAGTATGTGTGTATATCTTAGAAACTAATATGCCTAGTGTGATGACACAACAGTGATGGTAATGATGTAGTTTCCATGGCAACTGGTTCACTGGAGGGCTAGACCTCTGTCTAGGGTGCTGTCAGTGTGTGTGGAGTTTCCAAGGAAGAAAGTCCCAAAGAAGGTCTGCTTCACCTAATCCAGTTTTAATTGAACTCCAGAGACTTTGAATTAAATCTACAGACAAGGCAGATACCATTCCAGCAAGGAATGAAGGCCTATTTTAGCTGCCTCCAGATTCCTAACTTGTTCAAGTTAATGCTTCAAAAATTTATTAGATAAGCTTTTTTGACTATTCTGAAGTTATATTTAAGGTTCTATTCAAAGAAAAATTGTAATTATATCTATGATTTATCATTTAATATTAGGTAAGAACTGTTATTACATTTTCTGTTTTTATGATTAGCTACTAATTGAATAATCCAGGCTATGAACTAAAGGAATGAAAGTTGTAGTTTATAAACTTGAATTGCAGAGCTTAGTTCTGGATACAGAATTACAGATGTTAAATATTTCCTTTTGCCTTATAATATTTAACGATACAATATAACAGAATACCATTATTCTGGTCAATTGGTGGCAGTATACTGCATTATGCAAATCTAGAGTAACGTAGGGCTCTTGTAATTGCTTTATATTTTTAGAGGTAACTATGGAAGAGTAGGAGAAGTTACACATCTTCCATAATGTTCACTTTTGTACTGAATACTAGAAGTGAGGCAAATTTGAAAAACAAATTGCAGTAATATATGGAAGAGAAAGTATTTTCCAGGAAGAAATAAATCCTGAATGGAAGAATGTGAGGGACAAATTTTCTCTTTGTAAGATTCAGCACATTTAAGTAAAAAAAATTTTTTTCGGGAGTATGTAATGGAAAAGAGTAAACCAAAACCCAGATGGAATACAGGTTAGGGTGTTGAGCTAGATCCAGAGAATCCCAGCTGTGTTTATATTTATAGGATTGCTCTTATTTTTACCTCATCCTAAATAATCTTAGAGGTACAGTATTGAAATAATCTGTATGTGTCACCTTGAGTTCCAGATTGAAATAATATGATAGTTATTAGCAATAATGGTATTTATAGAACAGTAATGATTTCTGCAGGGGACGCAGTGGCTCAGTGGCTAAGACGCTGAGCTTGTTGATCAGAAGGTTGGCAGTTCAGTGGTTTGAATCCCTAGCGCTGCATAACAGAGTGAGCTCCAGTTACTTGTCCCAGCTTCTGCCAGCCTAGCAGTTCGAAAGCACATTAAAAATGCAAGTAGAAAAATAGGGACCACTTTGTTGGGAAGGTAATAGCGATTCATGCACCTTCGGCATTTAGTCATGCTGGCCACATGACCACAGAGCCATCTTTGGACAGCACTGGCTCTTTGGCTTAGAAACGGAGATGAGCACCACCCCTAGCCAGAAATGACTAGCCTGCATGTGTGGGAAAACCTTTACCGTTTCCCATTAATAATTTCTACCCTTACTTTGCTATTTTGGTCATGTTCCCTCATCCTAGCAGTTACCTATTTTTTTTAATGTGCATTATAATTATATATAAATAATTTTCAGTTTTGTTTAGTTCTTAAACTGGATGGTTCCAGATTTTATCATGGCAAAACTTTATGAATGATGACAAAAACCCCTCCCCACAGACTATCAAAGTAAAAATGCAAACTGGAGTTTGTTCCATAGAGAGTGGAACCAACCATGTAGAATGAGGAGCTGATGAATGGATCTTTTTGGAATTCCTCTCTGGAAAAAAAAAGGGATAGCACACAAGGGCTCCAGACAATAGTTTCATGCAAGTAAATGACAAGAACTTTGGCAGCTGAAGGATTTCCATCTTTGCTCAAACCAGAGTTGACATTTTCAAAAAGATGCTTCCTCTCTTAATCACAGGGATGGGATTCTACCGGTTCTGACGAGTTCTATAGAACCCCTTGTGAACTTTCTAAGCAGTTCGGAGAACCAGTAGTTAGAAGAAATCTCCTTTTGTTTTTTTTCCACCGTTACTACATTCTTGACAGTACGCCTAGACTTACTGTCTTCGAAGGAGGTTTTTTTTTTTTACTTTCTTAAAAGGGAAGGGTTATTTTAAACTTTTTACACTGCTGTTGGGACAAGATACTTCCCTGGATATACTTCCAGCTACACGCAACAATCAGTATAACAATATAAAACTGGCTGATGTCTTAATAATTACAAGAAATAACAAATCAGAATAGTGATTTGGATAACTTTTCTCTTTTGGGCTTACAAAAGAGATTAACACATCTATTTTGTAAATTCAAAATAAGAAAGTTATCCAAATCACTGTTCTGGTTTTGAAAGAGTTTCTCAGAAGAGACAAAGAGAAAATGAAAAGAAATCAAGTTCTGGAATACTATTTAAAGAGTTAATGATCAGGATTGTAAAAAAACAAAGGAAAGGAATATAAAGTGGTTTATTTGATCAAAGTTAAAATATATATGTTGTTTCTGGTAACTCTTCATGATTTTTGCTGATTAGGACTGAATGATGAGATTGTAAGAGATTTTTTTTTTTTAGACATAAGAGATATGGGAAGAAGATATCTTTTGTTGTAATATCAAAGGTGAAAAGTTGAAGAAATTCTTTGTACTGTTACTTGTTGTGATGTTTGGCTTATCTGAAACCAGTTGGCTTCTTTGATCAAGGTTAAAATATATATTGTATGTTGTTACTAATAACTTTTTATGGACATTTGCTGATTAGGACTAAAGGATCAAACTTTAAGAATTAGTTTATAGATAAGAGTAGAGATATAAGAAGAGGATGATATATGAAGAAGAGATCCTTTATTGTAGTATCAAAGAAGGTGATAAGTTATTGAAATTGTTTATGTTTGATGAAGGGAGAAATGACTTTTTATCTTTTTATTGACTATATTGATTATCAGGTTTTTTTTATTTTTGCTATGCACTTTTTCTATTTTTCTTAGTTTGTATTAATATTGTATTTTTTAACTGTAAATTTTAATAAAAATTATTGCAAAGAAGGAAACTGTTCCCCATCCTTGAGAAATGATACTGATTCATTTTAATTGATTCTTAATTTTTGAGTATAAAATAACTAAAGATAAACAAGCAAGGGTATGTATTATATACCTTTTCATAAATTAATGCTTATTTCAAAAATGTATCATTTGTTTTTATCTACTTGCAGATACTTGCATATACGGATGGACTGCATGGAAAATGGCTGTTTTCAGAGATTCGATCAGTATTTTCTCGACGCTATCTATTGCAGAATACAGCACTGGAAATCTTTATGGCTAACAGAGGTAATTCTGGAAGTGAGATCTTTTACGAGTTTGAAATATGAATCAACTTGCTTACTATGTCAGATTACATTTTCCAAATAAATACCAATCAGAAATTTTGAAATTTCTAGGACTTTCACACACAAATGGAATGCAAGCCCATCGAGAAATAAAAAAAAAAAAGGAAAATCTTCAGATCCAAGAGCCCTGACACCCATAGCCTCTGGCTCAGCCAGGGGTAGGGATGTATTATAGGATACTTATGATATTTAACACTGTGTTAATGAATGACCTTATCCAGCAGGTTTACATAGATGGTAAATAGAAGCAGAGGCAGTGTAAAGTCATGAAGGACCTCTCAAAGTAAATTAGATTAGATCTTTTCCCTCCTACCAAGAACTGGACCTGGAGAAAGGAAGACAACCGCCACAATACACCTCTTAATTCCTGCTCCCAAAGATGTCTAGAAGGGTACATGCTCAATGATACCAAAAGCCTCTGAAAGATCAAGAAGGGCCTGCCTGGATCCTGAACTTTAATGGATAATCCACATATGGAAATATTAATCCACAAGATGTACAGTGGAACCTCAGCTTGCGAAAGCTCCTGTTCGTTACCAAATTGGGTTCCAACCAAAAAATTCACCTGATTTTTGAATTGGGTCACAATTCAAAAATTGGGTGGCAAACAAACCCGGCCGCGGCGATTTCCCCTTCTGCACATGCACAGTTGGTTGTGCGCAACCAAATCGGTCATGACCCAAGGCTCCACTGTATCCCACCAATGAATGCCAGAAGTGATAAGATAGGAAAGAACACTGATTCATTTATCATTTAGGTTCAACAGCATAATAACATAATGATAAAACTAACTCACTGCTTGGTAAATTCCTTTGTTCCAATAATAATAACAAAACAATTCATTTTATGACTGTGTTGTTAACATTGTAACACTATGTTGGGATAGTATCTTAAAAATATGCATTGCATTTTCACTATGTCATATGATTTATTATTCCCAAAATCACTGTGTAACTGTAAATAACAATGAATAATGTCTAAATGTTTCTTGTACATAGTTGCTGTCATGTTCAACTTTCCGGATCCTGCAACTGTAAAAAAAGTAATCAATTGTTTACCTCGTGTTGGAATTGGAACTAGTTTCGGATTGCCTCAAACCAGGTATATTAACTCTTAACTTTTGAAAACAATTTCAACTGACAATGTTGCAATATAAAGTTGAAATATAGAAAGCAAATAGCCATAATCAGGAAAAAGATTCAAAATCTAGAAAAAGAAAGCAGTCCCTATTAAACTTTATTTTATTTGGTAACAGCAGACTGTGCCTTTATACTTGGGCATAGAATTCATGTACTATGCTAAACCATGATATATTTTATTTGTTCTTGACTTCTTTTGTGTGAATCCAGTTAGCTATTGTTTATTCAGTAAACCAGTTAAACAGACAATAGTTTTATGTAATCTGTGACCAGTCTTGAAGTCTACTAGAAAAAGAAATAACAATTGGCGCTTGCTAATACAACTTGTAATGATGTACAGAATTATTAAGAGAATGAATACTTTTATAATAGAGAATCTGTAATACAATTAATATGTGTATATGATCACCAGAAGAAAGAAAACCCCAAACATATACATACTATTTCAATATAATATGTGCATGTGTTCTCTCTAAATTGATAGGAGGAGAATCAGAGGACCAGGCATTGACACTTCTATGATGCTTTAAATTGGATACTTGAACAGGGCAGGACATCACATTCACAAATGTTCCCTTCTACTTTTATAATTCTATCATGTATGGATTTAAAAGGGCAAATTAGTTGAATACAGTATTTTAGAATCATTTCATCTTTACAATGAACCAGACTGTGCATGTTTATAGTCTGCAAATATTCATCTAGCAAACATGTTTTCTGAGTTCTGTGGTTACCCTATGTTTACTCTGAGGCCAGTTTTTTATAAGACAGAAATCCCTACAGCAAAAGTTAACCTGGCAGTGACATTTTAGGATTCCAAGAGTTGAGTGTCAACATCCATTTTATTATTTTTGGAACTCTCAGTGAAGAGCAGTAGTTAAGCACTTTAAATATCATAAATAGATATTATATTATGGTATATATCACAGTATATATCAATATCAGTTAATATATTTTGGACTACTTGCTGTACTAAAGAATCTCAAATCAAATTATTTCTAAAATACACAATGCAAGAGAATGAATAAAAACAATATAGAGATGTGTTTATACAGTATATATATACACACACACACACACACATGAGTAAACAAAAATTTGTTGGCTTTTCAGAAGCTGAGATAACAACAGCTTTTTGAAACTTTTCCTCAGATTCTTTTGGAGTAGAAGCACAATTCTAGCGTAGGCTTGCAAGTCACTGCAAGTTGTTATTCTTGTCATTCTAAGTGTGCACAACACAACTTTCCCAATTATCTCAGTGATATATTTTGGTTCCAGATTGCTTAGGGATTTAAGCTGACATGTCATAAAATTTTTGTATTTCAGACGTATTTCTATGGCCACTCCACGTCAAATCTTTAAAGCTTCAAATATGACTCAGCGATGGCAACACAGAGAGATTTCAAATTTTGAATATCTTATGTTTCTTAATACCATTGCAGGTAATAATGAAAATCCCTTAAAGATAATTTGAACAAGTTTGGCATATTTTCTGAAAATTAATTAGAAGAATTTGAGTCTCTCTTTTTAGATAAATGCTACTGCTCTTGCTTCTTACTGGTGCTTCTTAACATTTATAAAGAATCCCTGTACGTTATTTAATCACTTATTTTTCAACATTTATCTGCTTCCCAGCTCATAAAACTACAGGTGGTTGGCAATAATATAAAAATACAGAAATCAATCACTTGAATCCAAACTCAATGTTAAATATAAATGATTACATGGCAGCCCATCAATTATAAGTCAACGAAAAACTTTGAAAACATCTGCCGTATGCATGATTAAACAATATTGTTCTTACTGGGTGAAAATATCAGCAGGGAAGATACAGGGCATAGCCTTAGAGGAAATATTACTCTCTTTATTTTTAGTTATAGTGCGTGCCATATTTCTTTCTTGATATACCAAGAAATCTGCACTGATTATTGTTAACTCAGTATTATTTTCAGTATAATATTCATTTAGTTTGCAACTTTTAATTAGTTAACAATATTTTTAACAAGATGACTTCCTGTATCATTGGCTAACTTACTAAGCAACATGGAAAAGGTTACGTTCACTACATATTATGCAGTAAACAGCCTTCCACATTCATTCCTCAGGAATTCATTATTTGAGTCTTGAAAATATCCTGTATATAGAATTTTTAAAAGACAGATGGAGAATGAGAATTCTTGTCTACATTTTATTTCATAAAGTTGTATTTATTCCTATGAGATTTAGTAAAGGTTTCTTTAATTTTGTGCCTTCTAAAAAAAAAAAAAAAGCATCATTGCTCTTTCTCATCAGGGCGTACATACAATGATTTAAACCAGTATCCAGTATTTCCTTGGGTGATCACTAACTATGAATCAGAAGAGTTGGACCTTACACTTCCAAGTAATTTCCGGGATTTGTCAAAGGTACTTTAATTTTTATCAACTAAGTATACATGGAGTCCTTGGAGCCCTCTGAATGTGATTATTTGTTTCATTACCCAACTATGGGACTTGCTCCTTGTTTATACTTTGAGCCATGGTGGCACAGTGGTTAGAATGCAGTTATTGCAGTTTAACTTTGTTCATTGCTGTGGGAATTGCTATCTGTTTCCTCGCGCGCGTGCAAGGACAACGGGCCTTCTGGTAGTTGTTTGTAACACGAGGCGAGGACAAGGTCGAAATGTTGCCACTTCTTACCCAGAATTGTAGCAAACTTAAACTTTACAGCTTTGTATTCTCATATGGTATTTTGTGTGATGTAATGAGTTTGTAACAACACACTAACAAAAATTGCAAACGTTAACAAAGATTGCTTCTAATAAAAGAGGGTGTCAGAGCTTGCCCTGGGCTCTCATCGATTTGGCTTCAAGACGACTGCCTCAGTGTCTTCATTCATGAGAGACCACCATAACTGGTGACCCCGACGTGATCATCTGCGAGGTGGTACGTCTTTGGACCATCCATACTCATCGGCTGGCATAGCCTTGGTATACCTCATCCCTGATTCGATCGCAGGCGATCGCCGTGGATCCCTCGTGAGTATGGGTGGAGGATTCTCTCAGGACCAGAAATTGCACATTGAGGAACTAAGAGAATCAACCAAATGAAATTTTTTCCTTTTTAAAGAGGGGGCTCTCTTGAAAACCCCTCAGTAAAGCCTCTTTAGACACTTCCAAATGACGGCTGCAGCTATCACCAGAGGTAATAAACCATCTGGTAATTGTTACAATTGTGGGAAGCCTGGTCATTTTAAATCACAATGTCAGGCCCGGCGGGGGGCAGCAAAGCCCTCCGCCAGCAGAGATGCTCGACAGTAGAGGGCCGCAGCTAGCCCCTCTCCCAAGGCTGCCCATATACCATCCACTGTGTATGAATTATCAATGGCAGAAGATGTGTTCATATCCTTTCCCCATCTCTGTCAGCACACAGCTTCCTCCTTCTGCCTCCTTCTTCTCCGATAAAACTGCTCTTACAATCTCACCCTCATGCCCTTCTCAAAGGAATCTCTGTGGTTCCCGATCTGCTCTATCCTTCCTCAAAACTCTCAGCCTCTCTCTCTTTTTTTAACAAACTTTGTTAATTTTTAAAGACATGCAGAACATGGATACACAGAAACACAAAACATAAAAGCATAAAAATCTCTTTTCTGAAAGTTGCTTAGTCCCAGGTCAAAACTCTTGGTACAGACACAGATTCAGATTCGTGTTCATTTTGCATACCATTGGCATTTTGCATACCATTGGCATTTTGCATACCATTGGCATCTTATTGGCATTTTCAATTTTCTACATAGCTTCTCCTCTCTTTTGAATTTTCTCGGTTTTATTTTGTTAATCTCCTCTCAATTCGAATCATAGTTTGTTATTCTTTGTTCTATTTCCAGTTTCTTCTTTGAAGAAAAACTTCTCCTGTGCACTGAATGGAGTGTGATGCCTTTAACTCTTTCCCCTATATTTGTAATACTTAATATAGAACACATAATTTGCACTGGGATTCTATCTGGTGCATTCTGAAATTGTGCAGTATTGTTATTCATTAGTGTTGATGTTCATTTGTGTCTTGAACATTTGGTACATTGCTTTTCAGTTAAACCACATCACATATTATAGATCATTATTTCATTGCAGTGTTCCCCCTTCTCCTACTTCAGGTCTCTCATTTCACAAAAGGTTTCTCTGGAATCAACAAATAACTAACCACTGCCATCCGAAGATGAAATGGGAGAGCCAACCTGTGATGACCCAGACGAGGACAAGATGTTTGTGATGGTCGAAGAAGTCACGAACGCCATGGATAACATCAGCATACACAGCACTCTTGCCTACGCCTGACAAAGGCTGCTGTTGGAACTAAAACACTCCCTGTCTTTTAAAAAAAGAAAAACAGAGGAGATGTGGGAATTGCTATCTGTTTCCTGCGCGTGCAAGGACAACGGGCCTTCTGGTAGTTGTTTGTAACACGAGGCGAGGGACAAAGGTCGAAATGTTGCCACTTCTTACCCAGAATTGTAGCAAACTTAAACTTTACAGCTTTGTATTCTCATATGGTATTTTGTGTGATGTAATGAGTTTGTAACAACACACTAACAAAAATTGCAAACGTTAACAAAGATTGCTTCTAATAAAAGAGGGTGTCAGAGCTTGCCCTGGGCTCTCATCCCGATTTGGCTTCAAGACGACTGCCTCAGTGTCTTCATTCATGAGAGACCACCATAATTGCCAGAATTTAGTCCTGTCTGGCTCAAAGTTGATTCAGCCTTTCATCCTTCCAAGCCTGGTAAACCGAGGACCCAGATATGCTGACTCCGTTTGTAAACTATTTAGAGAGTGTTGTAAAGCACTATGAAGTGGTAAATAAGTCTAAGTGCTGTTGCTATTGCTATTATACATAGTAACTTTATCCAGTTTTTAAACTGCCTATTACCCTCAGAGACAAAAGACAATAAAAAAGTTAAGGAAACAACAAAAACTCAGAACAAGCATACTCTCCAGCAGCCAATGCTCAGATAAGCATAGATTAACACTAGGCAAACAATCAAGCAGAAAACACTAATCCAGGAACCACCAAGGTCCCCCCCAAAAAAACTGGCAGACAAGAGAGCTTCAAGGATCCCACAGTTAAAGTTATAGAATTCACTTCTACAAGAAATAACAGTGATGTCTGTGAACATGAATGCTATAAACTAGAAGGGAACAAATTGAGAATTAAGCTTTCAATAACTGTTCAGTGTGATGGCTACATTAGTATTAGAAATTAGTATTGTTCTGTTGCAAATAAGAATGGAAGGAGGCCCTTTTGCTAGATATCAAGTTGGCCAATTTGGAAAATGACTAATCCTCTAGGTAGGCCTTTGGACTGATTAGCAGCTCTTGTTTTGTTTTAGGCATACTGCTATGCTGAAGCTAAACTAATTGTTTCCAAACTAATGTTTATAAGCTTTATTTTTACTTATGTATTAATGTTACATGCCGCCTATCTCACTGTTGAGAGATTCTGGATGGCTAAAGGTTACGATGATACAAAGATTCTGTAGCAATAGAAAAAGTTGACCTTGTAAGTAAGCTTTTGGACTGTGAAGTGAGCTCTGCTACTTACCGTATATACTCGAGTATAAGTCGACCCGAATATAAGCCGAGGCACCTAATTTTACACAAAAAAACTGGGAAAACTTATTGACTCGAGTATGCCGAGGGTGGGAAATGCAGCAGCTACTGGTAAATTTCAAAAATAAAAATAATTAATTTGGGAAATGATCTCACTATCATGAAAGGTTTAATTGATTCACTAACCCAAAAGAAGAAGATGATGATGACAGCGGGAGGCAGGAGTCACTCTCTTCCCTCCCTCAGAGGCCCCCTGAGTCAGGAGTCACTACCGCCGGCCCGGCCCCAGTCCCGCCACCTCGGGAAGGGAAAGGCAAAGCGCTTTTGCCTTTCCCTTCCTGGCTGGGCTGTTGGGAGTCGCTGCCGCCGGAGGCCGCGACTCCACACCATTTTTTTTCAGAGGGAATCTGACTCGAGTATAAGTTTAGGGGATTTTTTCAGCACAAAAATGGGCTGAAAACTAGGCTTATACTCGAGTATATACAGTAATCTGTTCATCCTAGAACTTGAACTGGAATGTTTTTTGCATTTGCCCACATATTTATTTTGCTAGTTTCGGTTATTATTTATACTGTGTTTTAGTTTTGGTTTTAATCCTTGTTCATGCCTAAGGAGCCTATATTGTGAGATAGAGGCTATTGTGAATAAACAAATCAATAAACAAACCAATAGAGTTGATAATGTTGTCTAGTCTGTAATAATTTGTATGTTCGATTTATTACAAGGAAATAAGTATCTTATTGAACTGTCTTGTTCATCATATTTTCAATTTAATATTTCCCTCTCCGTGTAGAATTGTTAATATAGCTATGTTCTGTTTTTAAGGATAAAGTATGCTTCAGGGACTGAAAAATATCTATCCCAGAAGGAAAATGACACTTACTATATTTTAGTAGTTTGTATTGCAGTATGTTAGCAATGCCTACATTTTGGTTTATTACTGCTACTGTCATCCAAGGTGTCCTTGCATATGGAAGTGGGCATTTGCATTTTTCAATATGTATCTGAACACGATCTCCTTTCCTTATGTTTAGTTGCAGTTGATCAGACAACACAAATTCTGCTCTGGATTTTAAGTGCTACTTCTAATTGATTCAGTCTCGATAGAAGAGAATATTTGTAGCTCATGGTTCAACTACGAGGTTCGAGGTGCTCTCTGAATTTGGTTGTTTTCTTGCAGATGTTTCCTTACTAAACTATGTAACATCATTAATGCTAGATAAGTTTGCAGAAACATCTGCAAGAAAACAACCAAGTTCAGTGATGCAGTCTCCTCAGATCCCATTTGTCATAGTTTAGTCACATTACATCAGGCTTCTGCTCTTCATAGTTGTATTGGGCATTTAAAAATAATTTTATTAAAGATAATAATTCCATAGAAAAACTATTAGCAATTAAAGAAAAAAGGGAGGGAGGGAAGGAAAGAAGGAAGGAAGGAAGACACCAGAGATCAGTGTCTTGTGATCTCTTTGGGAGCAGAAAGTGCCTGGAAGATTTGTGGGTGATCTCTGTCTTCTCTTTGTCTGGAGAGATTTGAAGAGCTGGTCTACTCACCATCTCTTCATCATTATTTACTCAAGACATGGACAATTATAGTAGCACTATAGTTTATAAAAATAGTAGCTATTCTTAATTTATGAACAATTTGTATAATTTAAAAATATTTTGGGGTATGTAAAATTTAATGCGTAGAATCTGTAAAAATAGCTGAATTTAAATTATCACATGGGATAATCCTATGAACTTCATATTTTTATTGTTTTAAAATAAAAAAATAGCATCTCTACACATCACAGAATTGCTTCTAGTACCTTAGATAAATTTCAGAAGCAGCTTCCATGGTAACAGAGGTAAAGAACCTACAGTTCTGCAAACAATTCCTTGGTTTAGAATCACCATGTAGTAATGAAACTTTTGAGCTGGATTTTTAGTTCTTAAAATCATAGCAATGTCTTTATCATTTTGAAACATTTTTCATAATAATATCTTTATTAGCATAGTTATGGGCCAAATGTGATTTAATTGACTTACAAATACAATCCTTTCTTTATTTTGATTTAACTTTGAAGTCTTGTTCTAAGCAACAAAATGGAATCAAAACAATTGAAATTCTTGTTTAAAATTATTCTATGCCTGATTATTATATCTTACAAACACTGGAAGTATATTTCCAGTGGCTTTTTCTCCTTTGGTTTGAGTGCTTCTTTTCAACGAATAAGTGTGCCATATTTTATTTATGAACAGTACATATTTTATTTATGAAATATACATTGCTTTTCATTGTCTTGTTCACATCCTGTCTCCTTTTCAATCCAATCATTTTCCCTCCTCATTTCATCCTCATTACACTGTGATATGTTGAAAGGAATCTTGTAGATATAATCTGTTCCATTAATTTTTTTCACTTCAACTTTTTATGACTTCATCAGATTTTTTTCTCGGTTACTTTTATTTTCAATCCATTTATATATATATATATATATATATATATATATATATATATATATATATATATATATATATATATATATATATATATATATATGGTGTTGGTTGTTGAGTATTTTCCACGCCATTGTAGTTCTTTTAAAGTTGTAGCATCGTTTCAGCAGAATCTCATCTGCCATGGCAGATGAGATTCTGCTGAAACGTGCTACAACTTTTAAAAGAACTACAATGACGTGGGAAAATACCCGAACCAAGCCGAACACCATACATGTAAGTACCGCGAAAACTTAAGAAAACAAATATATATAAATATATTTATAAATATATATAATTTTTGTACACTGCAACTCTGTCATTATTGTATCTCATAAAAATATTTAAAAAGTTTCATGAGTGTATTAGAGCCATACTGCCATCTATATTCAAATAGGAAAGATTGACATGGAGCACCTGAGGACTCTTGCATAGGATTTGTTGGCAACTCTTTACAAAAAGCTGCATCTTTTTGTAGACTTTGGAGCTGCTGCTATGTGATCCCAGGAGCAGACAAATTGATTTAAAGATGCTTAGTCAGGTATTACATAAATGATGTTGTGTTCTCCAAATCAATTACCACCTTTTGAGTACTGATTGCTTCACTGTCCTATCATGTAAACATCTTCTGATGCATAAGAATTAGTCAGGACAAATAACAAACCACTAGAAAGTATTCCAGTTATTAGAGTACACATCCCATGTAACATCTTTTTCTCTGTGATATGTAACATCCAGTGGTGGTATTCGACCGGTTCGCTCCAGTTCTGGTGAGCCGGTAGCAGCAATGAACAGCAGAGACCGAACCAGTTTTCTCCACCGCTCTGCTGTTGGGCCCACCCGCCCACCCGGGCTCCCATACTCACTTTTATCTGCTGAATTTGACAGAATAGTGCTGCGCGGCAGCTGCTGAAGCGACCGGGATCATGCAGGTTTGCAGGAGGAGAGTTAGAATGCCTCTGTGCCTGCACAATCGCCTCTGCGCCTTTGGAAATGCCACTGCGCCTGCGGAAATGCTACTGCGCCTGCGTAAAGTGCATGTTTGGCATGCGCGTGCACACAAGGTGTGTGCACGTGAGCAAAGCGCACCCACCAAGCCACACCCACCGAACCGGTGGCAAAAATATTTGAATTCCACCACTGGTAATATCTCATAATAAGTCTAAACCAATTGGTAAATTCAAAAAATACTTCCTTTCATGACAAGATTTCTGTGTGATTGCAAAGGCAGTGTCCTCTGCATATATTTGTCAAAGATCTTAGATTCCCAATATTACCTAGGAATTGTGAGGTTTGTAATAACTGAATTTTTTGTAGAACACCAGATTCTGAGGCTTACACTGTGTGCTAAAAGCTATTCTGTAAAATTACAATGTCAAGTGGAGATTTATATTAAGATTACTGATATAGTGGATTGATATTTGCTTCAACATGGATTACAATATATCAGAGCACAAAATAATCAACAAAGGTAAGATCAGGATTGCCACAGAAATAATAGGGTAGATTCATTTCAAGCCATCAAATAGCTTGTTTGAGGTTTCCAAAGCATAATACGAGAACCCAGCAATTATGTTAAGTGGTTAATAGTTTTTGGGTTAGATTTATGTTTGAATCATACTATTATGTCTTGGTCAACAGCTTAATAAAATGTATGAGATCAACTGTGCTTGCCCTTTGTAAAACCATATTATCCAGGTTAGCTGGTTCTTTCTTTTATTTACTATTAATTCAAATTGTATGGCCACCCATCTTAAAATGTAAGTCTTAACAAGTTTTTCAGAAATCCTTGAAAGACCTATCTGCTTCTCCGGGCATGACAATTCAGGGAGTAAACAAGCATATTGAGTGTCTTTGATGGGCACTTTATGTTTTAGTGGGTCTTAAAATGTATCTTTTGTATTGTGTCTACATTGTATTTTACATCTTTGCTATCCACCCAGAGTTGCATTAGTGAGAAGAGCAATCATACACATTTATGTAAGTAAGTGAATGAATAAATACAAGTATCTCAGTCAGAGTTGTTTATGAAGCCTAGATTATTTTCAATATAATTATGATTTATAGAAAAATATCCTGTTTACTAGATTTTATGTAAATTGCATAATGAAAATCATTATATATGATTCTGAGTTTAATAGGGAAAATAGCATGCAACTCTTTTTGCTGTTTACTTATCATATATTATATAATTACATTCCTTTGCATAATTAATCATTAGAATTGTTAGAGAAATGCTATAGTTCACATACTTTTCTTTTTTACTAGCTAACTTCAACAGTGTCAACCAGCTGCCCCCCCGACCTTTAATTCAGCCCTAATGCGGTCTCTGCCACTAAAAATGCCACCCTAAGCCCCATTGCAGCCAGGCACCCTAGCCTCGTAGCACAAAGCCCCAATTGCTCCTACCAACTCTGCCAGGCTTAGATGACATTCACCATTTTTCTTCCATTTATACTCAGCCTGATACTATTGTATGCAAGTAGCTGTGCACCAGCCGCAAATGGTTGTGCCAAGTTTTCTTTCTGTGGCTGCTTGCACTGTTCTCCAAGCTTTCTGGTGTTCTTGCAAGAATAGGCAAGATATTTGGAGAAGGAATGGTGTATGCAAAAAAAAAAAATCCCACACAATGGAATTTCCATGCAAAACAATTGTACTATCTTGTTATTTGGTTAAGCCAGTGTTCCACAAATATTTTTCTTCATTCCTCCAAAAACCCATTCTCAGAGTCATTTTTACCATTTATCAGACAGTCCTTATTTAAATGTCCTGTTGCCATTTGGTAATAGGTTCAAAAAACCACTTTTATCCAATTATGTGTAATTTTCACAGGTTTGGGAAACATTAGATAAAACTACTTCAAAGTTTCTAATCTGTTCTGGGAACTACATAAAGAACTAGGTTCTTTGAAAATACGTTGAAAAAGATGGGTATGTATTGCCCTAGAAAACAAAAGAGAGGGGGTATAAAAACCTTCTTCAGATACATACATAGAGGAAAGTCAAAACCTTATCTCTGTTGTTCCATATTGCAGGAAGTGGGATAAAGAATAACATTATAGGAAGGTAGATACTGATTACAGGTAGTCCTCAATTTATAGGCCAGTCACTTACCAACCATTTGAGGTTAAAACCAATCTCCTTCGGGATACTTACGACCCAGTTTCAAAGTTCTGATGACTCTCCTCTCCCTCTACCATGGTAATGTGATCACATTTTGGGCATTCAGTAACCAGCCTGCATTTATGGTCATTTACAGCATTCTATGGTCACATGATCATGATTTATGATTTTTTTTCGCCAGAAACCAGCATTTTTTATTTTCAGCAAAAAAATTCCCATTGAAAATGATGGATTCACTTGATGGCCACTACAAAAAAGGTTGTAAAATTGGGAACGATCATACGCTTAATAACTGACATGACATGATGATCATTCCAGTCTCAGTTACAGTCATAGATCAAGGACTACCTCTATGTAGTAGATATGTGGGAATGATCTAGGGAGACAGAGAAAAGAGCCAAGAGAATGGTCATATAAAAGGCAACTTAGACCACAAAAATTCTCCCCAGTTCATGGCTATAAAGGAGACTTGTGGAGGAGAAATGTACTTATGCAAGATTGGTATCAGAAAGCATGGTAATTTTATGTGTAAAGTTATGTCAACAGAATATTGCAAGTCTGGAAGTGCAATTCCTTTAGTTGCATCTTTTTGCCCTCTCTTCCAAAGTTATTTCCACCCACCATTAAAGATTAAATGTTAGAATAAAACTTTAGATCAGTGAGACTGTTTGTTGTTCTAGTTAGATGAGACCAGGAATTCAATTTCAGAGGAAAGCTAAAACTACATTATTGAGATTAGCTCTAATAACAGAACCTTGCAAGTGAAATTGTGCTGCACCTTTGCCTAGAGACCTGCTTCTAGATGTTTCTGGTATGGTCGTTTTCTTTATTCTCTACAAGAACTAAGTACCTAAAGGGAGTTCTGCTCACTTTCTTTTGAACCTATTTGACTGACACTTGATAGCCATTTATGTAGGATGTTTTAATTTTGATTCTTTTATTGAATGAGGGGCTGGAATTGATGGCTTTAATGAGCCTTTCAGTTCTATGTTTCTATTGAAGACAGATGTTCAATATAGTGTGGAAGCATGTATTCTCATTCTCTCTCTCTTTTTTATAACAAAGCACACAGAACTGCATGTCATTGACATTTCTGGCTCTCTTGAACAGAGTTCCTGGGCTTTTCCTCCACAATCCTTCTACCACCTCCCACAATTCATGGGAGAGACTTCATTCAGTAAATACTGCAACCATACTCTTGGCCAGAGAAGTCCTCTTTGTGGCTGTAGAGTGAAGTCCTGACATCTCCCCTTGTTTTCCTTCCTCTTTGTAGTTTAACTCAGTAAGGGATGAATATTTTAAAAATCCTTTCAGAATGAGAGTGCTGATTCAATGAGAATGCAAGTATTAGGTATAGCAATATTAAGGAATTAAATAGGAATTAAAAGGCAAAAGGACAGGAAGCTGGAATGACAATGACATTAGCAGGTTTTATGTCAAAGTATAATGAATGGAAACAGATTTTAAATATTCTATAAACTAACATTCCAGTCTAAATCTAGCTCCACCATTCCATAGATTTTTTTTCTTCAGTCTTCAGTCTCAGACTCCTGGGATTGTTTTTTCAGCTTATCTGGCTTTAAATCAAACTGGGAAGAGGTTCCTACTCATCCCATGAGTAATGTGCATAAAGAGAAAATGGACTTGCCTCTTCATCTTTTAAAAAGCTAACCTGAAAGGGAAATCTTTCCATGCCTGATTGGCTCTTTAGCATTTGATTTTCTGGGGTTTGTTTGTCCTTGCTTATTACCTATATAGACAAGTTGGATTTGTGACATATCAGATTTAGGATTTCCTTTAACTCTTTCATGTCTGAATGGCTTCTAGTAAGAATTTATTTTGTATCACAACCTTTTTCATTACAATTTGAAACTTCTAATGACAATATAAACAAACAGAAAATCATGTTTCTAATGCCTAATTAGTGTAACTTATAATGTGAATTATACAGTGTGTAGGCTATTATATATTATATTTGTTAATACAATAGTAAGTAGCAATTGATCTTTTAAAACGGGAAGGGAGAGTTTTATATGCTATAAAAGGCATACTGTGATCACAAGCAAAGTGATTCATAGTGTAAAAATTACTAATCATTAGTATATTTTCCTCAGGGTTTCAAAAATAAGAGCCTGTGTAGGAAAGTATCACAGTTCATGTTCAGTGTTAGACTTGAGTTTTAGAAAATACAATGGAACAAATATGGTTTGGATCATTCAGCTTGCATAGTCCAAACTAATCCAATGATCATTAACCATGATAACATTTACTAGAATATCCTGAAGACCAGATGTTTTTGGAAGAATGAAGGAACCAAAGTGCATTTGTATGATACTCTTTATTATTTTACATCCTGGTATTTTAATGAACAAACATTACATTATAATCTCTTCATGTTTGTTTAAGCTGTGTAAATATAAGGAGTAACATTTTTTTCAGTTGTACATCAATGTTACGGTAGGATCAGTCCTCATTTTGAAAACCAAACTAGCCTTATTTTTTTTTGCAGTGTATAAATTAAACATGGGGCAAATAATGATTTTTGTATCATGAAGTTGGCAGGTTATGTTTGCATTCTGCTTCTCTATATTGCAGGGCCATCTTAACAGCATTATGGGCCCCAGGCAAAGAAGTGTACTGGAGTCCCTACAACAACTACTCACAGGAATAAAAATGTAAATGGTTGATAAAATTAAACATATATTTGCATGTTAGTATTAATAAAAGATGCAGTAAAATGTAATAAATATGTTGCTGTATTTAAATGATACAAGGTGCATTGAAGGGTTAACATACACAGATTAGTATGGGGCCCCTATGCTCATGCGGCCCATGAGCAAGTGCCCATCAGGCTCATGCATTAAGACAGCCCTGCCATATGGCTTTGGCTGCTTGATTTATTTTGGTTTCTTAGCTATGCTATTTTGTTTTCCAAATCTGATGTTGAAACGCATCTTAAAAAGCGAACCACCAACAAATATAATTATCAGATATATACAGAATATACATACAGTGAAGAGTTAGATGATATGAAAAGAAACCAGGATATATGTCAGTTGAAAGGTAAAATTTTAGTAATTTGGATAGCTAACTGTAGTTTCTCTTGGCAGAACTTTAAAAAAGTCCACGACAAATGTTGGCTTTAAAATTGTTGAGCTCTTTTAGCTGCATCTAACTCTAATTGCATCTTTGTAATTGCTGCATCCTTTGAGGCAATAAGTAAGATCTATTGCAGTACTATAGGTCAGAGGTCTACTTTAAGTTGCCTATTTTTTCAGGGAAAGCCATTCTCTTGGGTAGATCAGTGAACTGCAGTTGTAGCACGCTTTGCATAAACTCATTTATGGCCCATGCATCACAATTGGTAATTTCCTAGTTTTGGCACCCTTAGAAAATAATACCATTTCAGATCCAATTAAGCAGACCAGTAGTTATCTGCTCATTTTAAAATATGATACAAAAAGAAAAAGAGAAACAGCCTTTCATGGAGAAGATTTTAGAATGTAATGCTTTTCCTCAGAATAGCTAATAATTAGTTAACTATTTAGAAAACCCCATAGCTGTTGTCAGGAAAATATGGGTAAGCATAGTAAAATGTATTAGCCCAATACACTGTCTCCATTTTATTCTGAAGCTGCTGAGAAAGCAGTGATATAGAGCACTGTCATTACAGATCTATTGTTATAAGGGTTCCACAGTTTTCTGTGTACTGCCATTAATTTATAGTAGAAAACAATATGTAGCCTTCCAAATGCAGCAAAGCAGAATCTTTTAATGAGGTGGATGTTATTACCACAATAAATCAGTGCATTTGTGTAATGTATAATTCAATGTGTTATTCCCACTGTAACTTCTCTGAGTAAGCTGATAGTGTATCATTGTCACCGCACAGTCTTAGAGTCCTTTATTTCTAAGACCTTCCTCCATTTGGTGATCTTTTTTCTAATTTGTCTGCAAATAAATGTGGAATGGTTTGATAGTTGTCCTATTGCCAGGTTCTTGAAACCCAGTGTTAAAAACAGGAGGATTAAAAATCAATAGGGTAGATTCTTGTTCACCATATGATACTTATATTCTTTTTTCAAAAGAGAGTTAAATCAATTCTAACTGGTTTTAGCTTTATATTCAGCAGATGTAATTTTATAACTATTGATCGGTAGTAGTCATTTGGAGATAATAAAAACGAGAGCAGTTAAAAGCATCCATTTGAAAAGCGTTAGTGTTATGTAGATGCTGCACCAAAAAAGCAAAACCATCCACTCTAATATCTTTTTTATAAACAAAAGCTAGAGTGCCTGATTACCACAGAGCAAAAACTAAGTAGTATTTATAATGGTTCATTGACAATAAATAAAATAATTAAAATTTGAATAAGCTATTTTTTCTTCTCTTTCAACTCCTTGGTAAAAGGAATATTCATTGATTTTTTAAATTTTTTAAATCAAATTTCCTACCAGGGTATGTTTTAAAAGGCCTATTTAGATCTGATAGTATATGGGGGAAGAAATAAATGTAACAACATAGTTACATTATCAAATAACAAAGTTAATTATATTGTCTGCTACCAATTTGTAGTTCATTTTTAATTTCTGTGTTCTAAGTATTAGATCACTGAAATTATCACATGATGATATGTCAAAATCAGCAAATGATGTAATATACAACCATTATTGTTTTGGTTTGATGAATTCCAATAAATAAATAAATAATCACAGGACTATGTGGAAATATCTTCAAAAGTTCAAGAGGCATTAGCTTCTCTAGTGCCTTTATTACAGAAATATTTGTACTATCCTCATCTCACCATTACTGTATAAATAAGGTGCACGTGACAATTTTATAGTTTTCTGCTACTTTCAGACACTAATTCTACCACAACATACAATGTTGCCAAGTTTTGCATAGCAGCAATCAAAATTTGTCAGATGATACAAAAGCCAGCTTTAAGGCATATTTGATTTTTTAAGTTGAGTTTTATGTTATGATAGTTTTAGTTATATATTAACTTTTATGAGCTTTTTTGTATGTATATATTTATTTATAACTTTTATAGAGTTATAAATAATTATAAACTGTGACTAAAGTTATCCTTTTTTCCAGTACTGCTAGAGACCACATTATATCAGCTTGCTTAAAAGTTATTGGAATTTCACTCCTTAGGATAATCCTTTTTTCACTAGGTTTTGAAAATGCTCATAAGCATCTTTAAAAAGCATATTTGGGATACTGATTTCCAATCAGTTGAACTCTGGTTCCCTGTTTTGCAGATCTTTATCAGGTCTTTTCAAATGAGCATGCATCAGCCTGATACCTAGTTTCTATCATAGTCCTGAAATTTTGCCAGATTGTCACTTTGGCCAGGCAGAATACATTTCCTTCTATGGTCCTGAGGAGACACTACAAAAATATTTCCTCACAACATTAATGTGCTTGTAGAAACATCTCTGTAGTGTCCTTAAACCATGTAGCTTTTCATTGTCCTTTCTAAAGAGAATTCCCAAAACAGTTTATCTATCCTATACTGCTGAAATTCCCTGGCAGAGAGCTTGACTTCTAGTTGTCATTTCTCAGGTCTGACTATTGTTTTAAAAAATCCTGCTGGGTTACCTGATTCAAACCACCATCTGTACCATCTTCCTTTCCTGGGGACTGAAATGTATATTAATGTATTTTTTGTTTTTTAATGCATACACACACACGATGGCTGACCTTATGGTCAGATTTGATTCTATGTAATTTTATGTAGTTTGGCTGAGTTTTCTTGTATCAAAATATAAAAATAACAGGGTGGCAAATAGTAGGTAAACAACATTGGTGTGTCACGATAGGATTAAAACTAGTGACTTGATTTATATAATTATACCTTATTATTATTCCAAAACTATAATGATGAAGTTTCTGTCTTTTACAATTGTAGTATATGCTTAAGTGTTAATCATATTAGAAAGTCAAGATATACATTTAAGACAAAGAAGTACATATTGAGGTCCACTAAAATATTATTAAGTAATTTAGTAAGTTAATTTATATTCTATACCACCATATTTCCTAAAGAATCATAGCAGTGCTACAGCTTTGATATTTTATAAAGATGGGCATATTTAGCAAATCTACTGTCTGCTTTAACTTTCCAAATGAAAATGCTGAGATTCTTGAAAGTAAAGCAGATTTCTATGAACAGGTTTTCAAAATATTTGGTCCACCACTTGGTAGATTGTCATGAATTGCATTACTACCACTACTTAGTAAATAGTTTACAGTGTACATGCAAAATAATTGGCATTTATGGAAACAAAAGTGAATTGTATTAAGGAATATTCATATTAATAGCATATTTCTATAGTGTATTAACTGGATGCATATTGTAAGCTAGAAATGCCACTTATTCATTCAGTCTTCTTCACAAGATGGATTTGTTTTTATAACAATTTCTGTCATGTGCCATTTTTTGGTTATTTAGGGCTTGCAGTTCTTAATTTTAAAAGAAAAGTGCAGCTATTAGGCATTAGGTCTCACTGCTCTATCATTTAGTAAGGTCCTTGCTTATCAATGGAGACCGAGTGGAGCAAGTGGCCAGTTTTAAGTTTCTGGGTGTTACCCTAAAAGAGGACCTGACCTGGGGTGCCCACATTGCAGCCCTGGTCAAAAGGCCCCAGCAGAGATTATACTACCTGAGACTTCTCAGAAAACAACAACTGAATGAAAAACTGCTGGTGACCTTCTACCGCTACACCATAGGGAGCATTTTAACATACTGCACCTCTGTATGGTTTGCCAATTGCACAGTGGCAGATAGGACAGCACTCCAGAGGATTAACATCATTACCCAGAGGATCATTGGTTGCCCTCTCCCCTCTTTGGAAGAGCTTTATAGCTCCCGCTGACTTAAGAAAGTTCAAAACATTCTCAAAGCTCCATCTCATTATGGGCACCCTTTTTTTTGAACTATTACCATCTGGCAGACGGTACAGAATAATAAAAACAAGGACAAATAGGCTGAAAAACAGCTTCTATCCCAGGGCAGTAGCTCTTTTGAATTCTGCTATATAGTGCAGTATTGGTGCAGTGTCGGGGGGGGGTGGGGGGTGTTGGTTCAATGTGTGAAGGGTGAAGGATGTGTGTTTGTGTGTATTTTCATGGTCATGATGTGCACTGAAGATGGTGTTTGATTTCGTTGTAGGGGGTGCAATGACAATAAAGTAAAGTAAAAAAAAGTTCTCATTAAATATAGTGGATAAAAAGTGACAGAAAAACCTTTGAGCATACTGAAACATCTTTGAACAAAATGATTATCAGAAATAAGTATCAATGGGAAAGAAAATCTGGGTTTTCTATTTTGTTCAATTTAATGTTAATGATAGTACAGGTAGTCCTCAATTTACAAAAGTTCATTTAGTGACCATTCAAAGTTACAACTGCACTGAAAAAAGTGATTTATGACCGTTTTTCACAATTACAACCTTTGCAGCATCACCCATTACCAGGTGATCAAAATTCAGATGCTTGGCAGCTGGCTCACATTTATGATGGTTGCTGTGTCCCAAGGTCATGTGATTCTCTTTCGCGGCCTTCTGACAAACAAAATCAATGGGGAAGCCAGGTTCACTTAACAACCAGGTTACTAACTTATTGATTGTAGTGGTCCGCTTAACAGTTGACAAGAAAGATCATAAAATGGGGCAAAACTCACTTAACAAATGCCTCACTTAACAACAGAAATTTTGGGCTCAACTGTGGTAATAAGTCAAGGACTACCTGTATTAAGATCTTATTTTTGATATTAATATTCCATAACTGGAAACTGGATAAAATGTTTAAAATGTCCATTCCTTCTTCCACTGAAGCCCTGATCAAATATACTTCTATACTTCTTTTGGAGATGCTTCCTGGTAAGAAAATCCTGTATCAATAGGTTATAATGTATGGCTTTTGGAACCATATGAGTTGGCATACTCGCGTTGTAAAAATTTCTATCACATTATTGCTAGGCCTATAAAAATAAGTTATTAAGCAGCAGTCCCCCATGTTGATATAGAACTTTGTGAACATATTGAAGTGGAATTGTGCCAGAGGAAATAATCCAATATATTTAAGAGACATTGGACCAAGTACTCCTTGTAGGTTTCCTTTTGTAAAATTTGCAGTAGTAAAAAAGAGTTATTAGAATGAATAATCCAATTAAATAAATGCAATTTTATATTCCTGAAATAGTTATCTTGTTATCATCACATGATAGCAAGATAACTATTTCAGGAATATAAAATTGCATTTATTTAATTGTATTATTGTATTATTCATTTCGCACCAACGTAGTTCTGTGTTTTATACCTCATTATATTAAATTGTAATAATAACAATAACAAAACAACAACAATAATAATACAATTATGTATTTATTGCTTTACAACAACTGCTGATGAAGTGATACACTAAACTGTGTTCTATTTCTTTTTCCTAGCCTATTGGTGCTCTTAATCCCAAACGAGCTGCATTCTTTGCAGAACGCTACGAAACCTGGGAAGATGATCAAGTCCCAAAGTTTCATTATGGCACTCATTATTCAACAGCCAGTTTTGCACTCACTTGGTTGTTAAGAATTGTAAGTGTGTATTAGAATGTTTTTATGTATATGCATAAAGAAGGTACTCAATGGTTAGATAAGGTGGGTTCAATACTTTATGTGGAATCATGCAACTGAATAGGTTTGTTTTTAGATCATGAGAAATAAAGTACCATATTTTTTGCACTATAAGATGTTCCGGAACTTAAGACACACCTAGCTTTTGGGGAGGAAAATAAGAAAAAAAAAATCTGCCTCTGCCTCCCAGCATCCACTGGTATTCATCTGGCTGGCATCCTTGCAGCAAACAGCCTGGTCAGCTTCAGCATGTTATTGCAGCCTGATTCAGCATGAGCAGCTGATTGGCGGTTGGATCAGCCTTCCGGATATTGCCAATCAGCTCTTCCAGGCTAATCACTGCCATTTGGCGGCGGCGATCAGTTGTGGCGGCGAATAGCGGCAATCAGCGATGGCGATCCCCACCGCCTGGAAAAGCTGATCAGTGGTATTCTGGAATGCTGATCCAATTGCCAATCAGCTGCTCGACAGCAAAGTCTACAACATTCCCCAATGGCAATTGCAGTTACAGGCGGCGGCAATGAATGCTGCTGCCTCACCAACCTCCTCCCCCTGCAATATTCGCTCCATAAGACGCACAGACATTTCCATCCACTTTTTTTTGGGGTGGGGGGAGTGCGTCTTACAGAGCAAAAAATTATACTTCATAAAAAAGGAAGGTAGAGTAGCCTTTGGATTTTTTTTCCAGTTTAAAACTGTGATTTGGTTATATGACCATTATTTAATCTGGAATGTAAAGTTCTTCTGCAGATATAATAGAATTTTTCCAATAATATATACTTGTAGATAACATGCAGTTGGATGGATTGATATATTGATGAAATGAACCAGGTTTCTGTAAAATAAACTGGAATTATGATTTACCTGATAGAAACTAATTTCTTTGGGAAAGCATTAGCAAGACGTCATTAATTAATCCTTGTTAGATTCATACAAGCAGACATAAATCCTAGCAGTAATTTATGGTACTTAGCTAATTTCAAGCAATTATCATCTAATATGTGCTTAGGTATCTTTTGACGAAGAGGAAATTTTTTTCAGTTGTTAACATTTTTCTCTCTTAATTGTTAACTATTTGCAGGAAGGTATGTGTGTATGTATAATATTCGTCGGGAAGATTTAGCTGAATAACAAATCTGCTAATATCCTTTATTTGAAGATTGCTTGTATTATGTCAAAGCTATTTAAATATCTTGGATCCATCTCTAGATGTCTTTTAATTTCTGTTCTGTATACAGTTAAGTGTATGTAAATGTTAGGTTGAATTATAACTGTAGTGAATGCACTAATGGAATAATAGAAGAAATACGGAAAATCTGCAACCTAGATTTTTCAGCAACCCTCCAAACAACACTGTAATATAGGTTTCTCTTTATATATTTTTGAAATGAATAGCTTGCATTATTATTTTTACTTCTTTCCAGAAACAAAGTATATCATTCCGTTCAGACAAGGTGAAGTACAGGTAGTCCTCAAGTTACGACCATGACTGAGCCCAAAATTTCTGTAGTTAAGTGAGTTTTCCCCCATTTTATGACCTTTCCAACACTGTTGTAAAGTGAATCACTGCAGTTGTTCAGTTAGTAACATGGTTGTTAAGTGAATCTGGCTTCCCCATTGACTTTGCATGTCAGAAGGTTGCAAAAGGTGATCACATGACCCCGGGACACTGCAACGGTCATAAATATGAGTCAGCTGATAAGCGTCTGAATTTTCATCATGTAACTATGGGGATGCTGCAAAGGTTGTAAGTGTGAAAAATGGTCCTAAGTCACTTTTTTCCATGCCTTTGTAACTTTGAATGGTCACTAAACAAATGGTTGTAAGTTGAGGACTACCTGAATTAGAAATATACAAAAAAGAAACTGCTGCTGCTTCACAAAGTATTTCATTTTCCTTTTTAATCATGTTTTTAGGAGCCTTTTACAACATTTTTCCTACACTTGCAAGGTGGGAAGTTTGATCATGCAGATAGAGCTTTCTCATCAGTTTCAAGGGCATGGCGTAATTGTCAACGTGACACATCTGATATCAAGGTAAAGCAAAATTTAAACTTTAAAATGTTGTGATGAAGGTAATGATGATTATTTTTCAGTGTGTAGAACTTTGAAGAATATAAGAGGTCCCTTATTTGAAATGATTATAATATAACTTTCAAGTAGGAACGTGGGAATTGAATTATCCTTTGTGTTTTGAACATGCAGGACGAATATTTGAATATTTATAACAATAGAATTGTTTAGTCTAACTTGGAAATAACTCAATACTGTTATAATAACCCAATACTGGGCTGGTGATATTTTTGTCAAACCATGACACTGAAATCTTTTAAAACAGATAGGTTATTCCTCAGCTTTGATGTAAAAGAAAGAATAAATATCTTCCTTAGCTTCTAAACATTTTTGAACTATAACATGGAGATATATACTGAGATCAATGAACAATCACTAACACCCAAGATACTAGCAAAATGGCAAAGGTGGATATCTGTCACAAAGTCAAGCAAATCGAATTCATGTATGTCTGAACTCTAATAGCATTTGCCAAAAGGTCAAAGTAGCCACTTAGTGATATAGTTTACTTGAAAAAAAAAAATTAAACATGATTTCATAAAAGAATGACATGATGTTCTCATCGAAGTATAAGACAGATTCATCAACTTCAGGATTAAGATCCAGATTGAATCATGTTTTAATGGCCTGATGTCAGTGATGCTTCCCCCCACCCCACCTTATAAGGTCAAAGTTATACATTTAAAACTTTCTCTAAAACAGCCATTTGGACCTAAACTGCTATAGCAGAAAGCTTTCTCTGCCATCTCTGTAGAATTGTCTGTCTAGACAGGACACTTGCAAACATGCACAAGCCAATCAGGAAGGCTTTTAAGTCTTGCAAGTCTTCCATATTAGATTTAAACAGTCTCCACAGTTAGGGTGAACTGAAGTTTTATAGCTCTTTGGCTATCACACAGGTATGTTAGGCTGTCTAATACCAGTTTTAAATTACTGTCAATGCTGGACCACAGAAGAACTAAACCACTGATTATTTTAACTGGAGGGAAGCTACTGGGGTTTTGCTAGTGACTTATTTTCCTGGTTGTTCCAAGGATTTTGCTTGTTTTATAATGACAGCTATTCTTGTCTAGTACTTTCACTGTCCACACAATCTTAATCTTAGTATGCAAGATATGGACAATACGGATCGTTTGCTCTGTTTGAGACTTTTTTTAATGACACTGTCTGGCTGAAGTAACTCAAGAACAGTGTGGATTCTGATAGTGATGGTATTATATAATCAGTACTAATTTTTTTTTACAATTTATCTGTGAGATACATGAACATCAGGATTCCAGCATTAAATGTATAAGCTGGTTATCCAGGCTAACAGTAAACATGGCAAAACCTGTGCATTATTGACCCTAGATCAGTGGTGGGATTCACATTTTTTTACTACTGGTTCTGTGGGCCTGGCTTGGTGGGCCTGGCTTGGTGGGCATGACAGTATAAAATCTCTAGTCAGAGGTCGTATTTGCCGATTCTCCAAATTACTCAAAATTTCCACTACCAGTTCTCCAGAACTGGTCAGAACCTGCTGAATATCACCTCTGCCCTCGATCTATTGGTTTATTAGAGTTTTGTGTCTTTAATTATTTGTGGATTCATTCTGTTTTTATTCTGGTTTTTTTTACTTTCACCTTGTAATCACAGTATATCTAAGAGGTCTAAAATTATGAGAAACTGTAAATAATACTTGAAAGAATTGTAATTAATGTAATCATGTTCTTAACATTGTTAGAAATGTCCATCTCTCTTAAAGATGGGTTTATGGGTTGGCAGGAGCTGGGGCAAGGATAGGAGCTGAACTCGTCATGCAGTTCTTGCAAGGTTTGTTGACATGTCAACAAACCCAGTGTCTTAACTGCTAGGCCCCTGCTTTGATATAATCTATACAATATTTTCAAGTTAGGATCTGGCTAAGATTAAATAGGTCAAGTATACTAAGGAGTTGATTTTTGACGACTGTGTGGTAATTTTGCATACCAAACCTAGAAATAATCAGTGTCTACATGCTTAATCCTTAGTTGACTTGTAAGAAGAGTTTCATGCACTCAGACTAAAATCTCTATTGATCCTATTGTCACATAATCAACAACAGCAATCAACTGCAGTGCAACAATCAGATAGATAGATAGATAGATAGATAGATAGATAGATGATAGATAGATAGATAGATAGATAGATAGATAGATAGATAGATAGATAGACACACAGAAAGAGTAAGAGAGAGAGAGAAAGGGAGAGGGAAAGGAAGGGAGAGAGAGAGTCAATGTTTAAATTCTAAGGTTATTCATCATCTTTTGAATTAATGGATAGTTGGCATGTTATTTGACGGCTTTGGACAATTGAGATATATTTATATAATGGCCATCTCTATCCTGGGAATTTTCCTTCTTGCTTGCTTCAGTCTTTATATATGTATGTATGTATGTATGTATGTATGTATGTATGTATGTATGTATGGTATTCAGCTTTGTTTGAGGTTTTCCACGTCATTATAGTTGTGCTTTTAGTTAGTAGCGCGTTCAGCAGAATCTCATCTGCCATCATCAGACTTCTGTATAGTGTTCGAACACTATACAGAAGTCTGATGATGGCAGATGAGATTCTGCTGAAACGTTGCTACAACTTTAAAAGCACAACTATAATGACGTGGGAAAATACCATACATATAAATACCCGTGAAAACTTAAGAATATATACATACATACATACATACAGTATTAAGAATTGTTGAAATTAATTTGTTAATTCATTAAATTACATATATGTTGTAGAATATATAATCATTACAGAGCAAGTAACTATTTAGTCAAATGTTTTCTGTCAAAAGATTAAAAAAACTTTTATCAACAATGTAATTATGCTCTAGGTAGTGCTTACTCACACAGTAAATACTTCTTTTCCAGATTTGCTTATCACAGCAGTATTTGGTTTTGTAAAAAGTTTACATAATTAATTATACAAGCATGTAAATCAGGAGTTGCCAACCTTTTGGACCTCAGGGACCACCAAACTCATAATTTTAAATTCCACGGACCAGAGACCCTGGTAAAATTCCAAAAAACTGTCTGCAGGAAAATGCCCCACCCAGTTTTCCTACCAATCGATCATTCTTTATTTGGAATCACAGGATACCATCTCCAGCTCTATTCTCGGGTGTGGGGGACGGAGAGTGGGGAGACTTTTGGCTTCATGCAAGGAAAGCAGCAGAAGCAGCAGAAGTCTTTCTTTCCCTCCCCCAAACTTTGCCAGAAATGAGTCTTTGTGAGACTTGTCGTGCTGGCGCAGCCTCGTGGAGCAGGATGCCTTGCAGGGTCCCAAAGACTCATTTCTGGCAGAGTTTGGGGAAGAGAAAGAATGACTTTTGCTACTTTCCTTGTGTGCAGCAGCCCGGTGGCCAGGCCAGCTGCATGGGGGTTTTGGGGCAAGTTTCCCCCCTCTGCCATTTCTTCCCTCCCCTCACTACCTCATGTTATTCCCAATGCAAGCAACACAAACCTTGTGTTCCCACGGGCCATGGGGGTGGCGCAGCCTTGTGTTCCTACGCAGCCTGGATTAATTGCTTTTGGGGGTGACATTTTTCTGCGGACCACCAAAATTTTCTCACAGACCACCAGTGGTCCCCGGCCCACTGGTTGGCGACCACTGTTCTAAACTAGCTTTGAGGTTTAGAAATTTCAAAATATCTGGAAAGTATCAGGTTGAGGACAATTGATGTACAGATAGTAGATAATTTCATTCGCTTTATAAAAATGACACAGCAAAATTGTTATTAATCATTAAATAGTAATGATACATTTATCAATATACAGGGCTACAAGCAGAGATGCAAAATTCAACGTCAAAATCATGGAACAATAATTTAAATATTGCATAGTTCCCATAATCCATTCTTTCCACATGTCCTATTTGTTTCATAATGATGTAATTGTAGTAACAAAATCTTATATGAGGTGGTGGTGATGATGATGATGACAGCAAGATGAATACAATAATTATTTTAAGAGCTATATTGTTATAAAGCTTGCTTTTGACATATAGTGAATTTGCCTAAATTCATCTCATTCCTTTTCAACTTTGTTCAGAAGAGTGTGACTACCTTTATTTGGTACATGATACATCAGAAGAAAATTACCTGCAGTAAAAGTCAAATTGTAGTTAACTATGTCAAAGTTCACATCTGCCTAATACTTTAAAGGTAGTTTTGAAAGGTAAAATATGTTTTAGGTTTTATTTAACTATGGAGTAAAAACATATGTTAGTTGAGCATGAATAGGGACTGAGGGAAAGCATTAACACCTACCTGACAGTAAAGTAAAATTGAAAAAGGAGTTTTAGTTTATCTAATATTCTATCCTGCCACATAGTTATTAGATTGTAACAGTAAGTTCAAATTGGCAGAAAAGAGCTTGTATAATGTAAAAACAAAACAAAAGTTAGGAGTTCAAACAAAAATTAAATGGCAGTTAAAGGATTGGTTGATGCTTTGATCATAAGTCCAGGGCTTTTATGGCCTGATGACAAGGATTGGCTTTAACCTCATGTATATCTATATATAATTTTATTTCCTTAGGTTTGATGTAAAAAAGAATGAAAGAAGCTGAGCATGGGATGAATGTCTATCTGTGGAAACTGTTCAAATAACAGAATAAACTTATTAAGCATTGTATCTTCACTCTTTTATTATAACAGCTAGTTTGGTATTTGAACCAGGAGAATAGTCAGCATTTAATCTCCCTTAATGGCTCTCGTAGACAAGGATGTAAGAGCCAGTTTAATTTAGTAGTTAAAATACCAGGCTAGAAATCAGGAGATGGTGAGTGTTGGCCCTTCCTTAGGCACAGATCACCTGCTTTTCTTGTTTGTTTGAAGACAAGAGTCTAAAAACAGAAAATGTTTTGTTTAAAGAGGTACAAGTATGAGGTGGATGTGTCTGTTCTCATTATGATAATTCTAGCAATGAACAGAACAGAGGTTTCTGTCCTCTTTCCTAGCAAAACAAATAAATGAAAATCAGCTTTAACAATATAATCTGTAACAAATATATGTTGATGAGGCTTTATCTGATAACATTTGTGGATATCTAACTAGAGCACAGTAAATAATCATAATAATTTTTTTATGTATATTAGCTATATTAGTTTTTACAGAGACCCTAGGACTAGGTTGACATAAGATTTGAACAAGTCTTGGAACTTCACTTATCATTAATTGACAGGATTATATCCTGCCTTTCATTCTTCTAAGGATACTTAATACATGTATGTTAAGTCATCTGCAAAAAGAGTCATTTAAACAATACATTGTAGGGCACAAATGTGTAGTACCAATGTGTAGCAAATAAAATAGAGGGGAATAAAAAGGAAAACACTAAAAACTTTCAAAGCAAACACTAACGGTTCAAATAACAGTTCAGTTTGATAGCTGAGGTACAGAAATCTTTAAAATAAGTTGGAGATTGAGATTATGTGTTTATATTGGTGTGTGTGTGTGAGTGAGTGAGTGAGTGAGTGAGTGAGTGAGTGAGTGAGTGTAAGGAATAACTTATTTGCAATTCTATGACTTATTTGTTGCAAAAAGATCTTTACAAAGTCATAAAGTATACTCCTTAATGTAGGAAAATGTGGATGCTGTCCTGTTAGAAGTAACCATGGAATTCTTTAATACTAATAGAAACCACACTTGTTAATAAATTATTTGACCATTAAATTGATTTTTGCATTTATTTTTTATTTGATATAATTAAATTTCATTAAGTCAGTGTTGACTCTTAGCTACCACATTTCCTCCAAGAGAATCTGTCCTTTATTTAGTTGGTGTAAATTTCTAACAACTCCCTGAAACCTTTACAAAACGCAAAGTTCTTTCTAGAGGAGTGACTGGCATTGGGAAAGAGGAGGAGAAACAGGAAACTTGTGTTTCCTCATTCTTCAAATTGCTTTCAGATTGTCTTTTTTCCTCTGAAACATTCAGGGAGATATAAAATATTATGTAGAAATGCTATACCAGAAATGCACCATAGCAGTTAATAATCCTTGACCTGGATTATTGGAAATGATTTAGAATTCTTTTGGATTTCACGTAAACAGAAACACACTGCCATTAATTAAAACAGCTATACACTTTTGCAAGTTTCTGCAAGAACATGAAAAATCATTCCACTGATTTGGAAAGCTAAGTCATTAGAAACCTCAAAAATATAGCTGCTTTAATTAAAGGAAAAGAGGAAATATTGTACATCTTCATAGTCATTGTAGCTCTGGTTCATAAATTTAATGATATTTTACTTACATTAGATTACTCACTATTTTACTGAATTGAGCTTAATGTAAATGCAACCAAAGCTATATCATTAATGGCAGATTAGCGTAAACAGTTACTAATTTCTCTGAAAAATAATGGGCACAATAACAGGAATGATTTTAGAAAAGACAGCTATTGGCAAGATTTTTGCCTATTATTTATAGCAAAAGATACCTTTGACTCTTTCTGAATACCAATATAGATGTTAGTTCTTCTAGAAATAAAATGGACATAATATTTTAGATTATATTGCATTCATGATTAAGGTATTCAGATTTGTATGACATTTGGTTGATAAGAGAATTTAAAATTAAATCAAGAACAATTTGTATGATTTCTTTTCTATTAAATCCAATATATATTTAAACTAAATATATGTAAATATTTCCATTTCTCTTGTTTGTTTGTTTGTTAAATTTATTTGTCACCTATTTCTTTAGTCCATAAAATACCTCCACATATATCTCTGGAGTTTATTTTAAGGAGACATTTTGCATTAATCATACTGTGATCTTGTTTTAGAATAATTCACATGCCTGTATACAAATATTCAGCATACATAGCTGTGCTGTTTTTCACAAGGTCTGAGGTGATAATAGCTTAATTCTTGCTTCATTTTTTCTGCTTTTGCTCTAGTAACTCTAGGCTGACCTTGTCTATAATCTGATGACCTGGTATTGCACTCAGCTATTTGGAAACTGTTCTTGCCATAGTTGACCCTGAGGGTGGTATCTGGAAGACCACTGATCCATTGACCCATGTCAAGAGTGGATTTAGAATCTGATACACTGGGCCTCTAACATCGTTAACCACTGGGGCCAATGCACAGAATGTGGTTTTCTGCTTATTAAATAGAAAGTAGTTTTCACTTGTTGGAAGAAAGACCAATTTTACACCATTTACTTGCAATGAAATCATTTCCTAAAGCAATTACAAATATTAAGTCTTTTCATTCATGAAGTGTTTGTTAAAAGAAATTGATAGAATTCCCAGAAGAATTAATTGCTTTCCCTAATCTGTTTTTGTAAACATTTTATAATGTTTTGTTATGGTAAATATTAACATCAGCAAATAAAATATATTTTCTACCTTGAGAAATATGTGAAACAGACAAATAATAATAACATATATTTATTATTTTTATTTTCTAGTTTAAGTGTGGTACACCACAATGTAATTAGAAGAAAGATAGCCCTACACTACTGTACTCTCAGTATAACTGACAGCTATGATAAAATCTTCATATTGTACATTCTGTTCAACTGTTTGGATATTTAATCAGTTTCAATTTGAATAGTTTATTTTAACATTTTAACATATCAAATTAATAATGCCCAGTTTTTTTTAATAATCTGAAGCATTTCTTATGAGTATATAAAATAAAAACATGACAAAGTTCAACATTATTAAGAATCTTAAGTATCTTGTAAAATAGTTTTATATTTATATTATTTAATATTTTCATTTAATACCTAATGCCTTAATATTAATATTTTCAATTTCTATTAACTTTTAATTAAAAATGTAACTCTTGCCCAGTCTAAAGAAGCATAGGGACAATTAGTTTCATTAAGATGTAAATATTTGTCCTCATATTTTTAAAATAATGCAATTCAGCATTATGTTTGAACTTAAATAAAATCTATCCAGTCTTTAACTATGATTTTTTTAATAACAATTTTAATTTATGGGTATAAAATTAGTTCTGTCAGTAAACTTGATTTACATAAATTACAGAGTATAATTTAAGAACAGTACCATGTGGCAATCAAGAGAAAGCAATTAATTTTTTATATTTTTATAAAAAATATAAATATAAATATTGTTATATTTATAACAGAAAGAAATCTGCCTGCAAGGATCTGTCATGTAAATCTAAATCTTAGTATTAAGACTGTTGTATGTGTTTATATACAATACCCATCTCTTAGATGCGTCACATGGGATAAAAAGATAGTATTACAATAAAAAAATATATCTTCCTAGTGCTATTTTCTTATGTCCCTACTAGCCCTCCTGAAACAGATGTAAGTGGTGCAGTGAGTTGCCAGAATAAGAGTATTATAGAAAATCAAATACATACCCTGATTCCATTACCAGAATTTTGGAGAAACTAATGTCCTGTAAAATGGAGTTTATAATGTGCAGCTCTTAATGTGGCATCATAAATTTCAAAATAACTTTTACATATGAGAACTTGGTTGGGGTCATTTCTTAAAATACATATATTTTATTGAAATAGAAAACAGCAATTCAAATAAATTTACAAAGAATAAACTTCTAGTTATAATAAATCATAATTGAATGAAGTTGATGATCATAGAATAAATCTTTCACAAAGTGAGAAAGAGCTTTTGGATTCAAACCAACTGATTAGTCAATTGTCTCAATTAATTATTATTTTTCCACCCTTCTATATATATTATATTTTGTCTGACACTTCTTTAAAAAGTTATCCAGCAATTAAGTATCTTTACGGCTAATATTGATAAGGAGACTGCTTTAATAGAAGTTTACTCATTCTAAATGCTTTACATTATCATTGCAGTAGCCAATTTTCCTAAAAATTGGTGCCACCATTAACTTCCAGTTACACACTTAAGTTTGCAATACTTTATTGTTGTATACATAATATCAGTGCATCTTATAAGAACTCATTTGCTAACTTGAGTATGTTACTCCGTGCTGCTTACACAAGCATAGCAATTTTCTGCCTAAGCAAGGGGTTGGACTAGACTACCTCCAAGGTCCCTTCCAACTTAGTTCTTCTAGTCTAGTCTTTAGTATCTAGCATCTTAAAGGAATATGAGCTGATCATTTAGACACATTTTTCTGAATCTGCTTTTGAAATCAGATGCAGAATATAATGCTACACGTTTACAATATACTTTAATTTAGTGTGTATTTAATGTTTTTAAACATTCTTTAAAACAAAGTTAAAAATATATTATGGGTTTGAAATGTTACAGTTTCCATTATTTTAAAGAATACTAAAATTTAGTGCTTTAATTTCAGACTAAACTGTGTTTAGACACTTAAACATACTTAATATTCTTTCATTCAACATTTCAAATATGCGTTTATTTACCACTATGAGCAAGTTTTCTGTAACATTTAATACATGTAAAGTGAAAATATTATTCTATATGCATAATGAAAGTACTTTCCATTGCATTCACTATCTCTTTTAAGTGAGTGACTTCTATGATAACCCAATTTATTACATGTCACTGGTTTTCATTTCCATATAGGAGCTTGTTCCTGAATTTTATTATCTACCTGAGATGTTTGTCAATTTCAATAATTACAATCTTGGAGTGATGGATGATGGAACAGTGGTGTCTGATGTTGAACTTCCACCATGGGCCAAAACCCCAGAAGAATTTGTTCGCATAAATAGACTGGTAAGATAACAATCAACTATTCATTGTGTTAAGATATGAGCTTTCTAAAAAAAAAAAAAAAGTAATTTTAACCATGCAAAGCTGCAGTTTATGTAGCTTGGAATAAAAACAGTTATTTTAGGAGACTGGGAATCTCTAAAGTTTGACATTTATTTTTAATTTAAATATTGGTGCTAATTATTAATCATATCACTAAAATGGTAAAATATGTTAATAGCATTAGCAGAGCTTTTATTAATGTTTTCATGTAATTATCATCCTACTACTTCTTCCTAATACTTTTCAATTCAATGTTTAGATTCCTTATGATACCTTTCCTGGCTTCTCAAAATTTAGCTATCATTAAAATTATTTAAGTCTCTAGTAGAATACTGAAAGTTACTTCAAATGTATATATGTTTACATAACTCATTAGGTATTATATTGCCACTTAAGAAAAAAAACTATAATGGAACAATATTTTAAAATTTTATTGAAAGCGTACGGTATACAGATACATGAAAACGGTTCATAAGGGGGACTTCCGGTTTGCAAGCTTTCGGCGGTGGCAGGGATTCGCAACCGCGCGATCCCTGCTGCGTTCGCCGCCAAGGTTCCCCCAATCCATTTGGATCTGGGGGATATAGCTGCCCCGTAGAGGCAGCTGAAGACAGGGAGGATCCGGCAAGGGGCTTGGGGGTGCCGCAAACCCCCTCCCCAGACGGCTAAACCCCCTTTTCCCGAGGCGGAGGAACGGCGGTCAGCAATGGCCACCACGAAGAAAGCTGCAGCCGGACAAGCAGGTGCAGGAGGGAGAAAGCTGGAAGAACAGTGAAAGTTGCTTCTAACCGGGACAAGATGGGAGAAAGTGACCTGGAACCTTGAAAGCTGCTAAGTATATATTGTTCCTTGTGAGAGTTACAAGCTGCGAATACACTAAAGGGGAAAGTTTTTTTCTTTGTTCTACTCTCCTTCCTAAAGTGACAGCGGAGAAGAAGAAAAAACCTTTTTGGCTGTGAGTGGGAAGGGAGAGGGGAAAAAATTGGAGCAAAATTTGAAAATAAGGAGAAGATTGCCTAGAATTGCAAAGAGTTGTTAAACATTAAAAAACTTCCAAAAAATATATTTGAAAAGGATTTGTGATTACTTTAGCCCCAGAAAAAGAAAGTGAAGAAGAAGAAGGTATTTAAAAGAAACAGCCTGTTTGGATTGTTTGGTGATTTTGGAACCTTTGAGAATTACTTCTGATTAAAACATCTGGGTGGTTGTTTGGAAAAAAAAATTTCTCTACACAATGGCATCATCTGTGGATGGATTGAAACTTATATATCAAAAATATGAAAGAGAAAAACAAGGAGGGAAAGATGGTCTTGGCACTATTTTTCAATACTTAGAAATGGCGGTTTATACTTATGTGAAGCAGGATGATGGGGACAAAGAAGAAGAAGAAGCCATCTTTGATGAACAAATGACTTTGATTGGAAAAAGCAAGAGAAAAAGGAAAAGAGGTCTTTAAGATCTGGAAAAACAGCCCAAAAAGAGAAGAATAAGGTGAAAAGGGGACATTATGTTAAGAAACAACAGAAAAGGGGAAAGCAGAATAAAAGGGAGGTGGAGAGACAAGGGGTTAAAGAGGACAAGGAGAAGAAGAAGCAAGAGAGAAAGGAAGGGATGAGAAGCCCTAATGGTGGGGAGCAAGATGTTAAGAAGCAAAAGTTTTTTAGAGATAATGGATAAATTTTATTGTTAAAGGGATTCTAGAAAGGTACATAAGACTGCATTTTTATACTTGTATTTAGAAGTAATCATAGAAAATTAGAAATAATATGTAACTTAAAATGTGATAAAATATTTAACATAAACTAGTGAAATTTTTGTTAAGAAAAAGGGAGTACTGTAATGAAATATGATTTAAGATTGTGATGTGGGGGGGGTAATAATTTTTGGAAAGCATAAGCGTTCCCACAAGGGCATGATATTTAATTGAAATGGATAAAATGTTTAAGATATAAATGATTGTTAATATTAATGATTAGAATAATGGTATATTAGCGAATTTTTTGTGAAATGAGAGATTTGAAGTAGAAGAAGGAAGAACGTTTTAATGAAATATTGAGCTATAATATGTGATGTGGGGGGGGGAATAATCATGGAAAATAGGGCTCCCATAAAAGTATGTGATTTAATTGAAAAGCAATGAGTTAAATGTTTAAGATATGAATATCAATACTAATGAATAGATTTGTATTATTTTTGATAACATAGTATAATTTTAGAATGTACCAGACAGAATCCCAATGTATGTCATGTGTTTTATATTAAGTATTATAAATATAGGGGAAAGAGATAAAGGCATCATACTCCATATAGTGTACAGGAGAAGTCTTTCTTCTTTTTTTAAAGAAGAAAAATAAATGGTTGGCTGGAATAGAACAGACAAAGAATAATCAATATTATGATACAAATTGAGAGGAGATAAATAAAATAAAATAAAATTGAGAAAATTTAAAGGAGAGGAGAAGTCATATAGAAAATTGAAAATGTTAATAAGATATGAAATGATATTTAAAAGGAATATGAATTTGAATTTGTGTCTGTACCAAGAGTTATAACCCGGGACTAAGCAACTTTCAGAAAAGAGATTTTTTATGCTTTTATGTTTTGTGTTTATGTGTATTTATGTATTGTTTGTCTTGAAAATAAAATTTGTTTTTTAAAAAAAGAAAACGGTTCATAAGTAGGTTTGTGCCCAGTAAGGAACAAGGGTCCACCAAGAAAAGGGTCAAAACCAGAACTGAAATTAACACATGAGACTTTCTTGTATATACAATACTACACCATGTCTGACTTGTGTGGATCCTGGAGTACTTCGTTTCGTTCCCTTTTACCCTGCTGTCATATCTTGGCCAATGATAGTATCTATTTAGAAAAGCAATCCTCAGAAATCAACAATTCAAAGACTTTCTTTATAATTATATAATGAATTTCACACAATTTACTATACAAATATTTCAAAAATGTTGTGTTCCAATGTAAAAATGATATTCAGCCATTTTACTGAAACAAAGCAGGTATGTACTGTATTTAATCACTACCTGTACAATGTCTATGTTTAACTCCAAAGTACAGGAAAATTGATAGAAGTGAATGTGACAGTACATTTATGGTGTACAATTTAGCTTGATTTTTTTGCTATGTATACTAATTATACATAGCTATTAGCAAGGTGACAGTACGTATGTATGTAGGCATTTTCCAAGTAACATCCTGAAAATATAGTCCAAATAATTATGTATTCAGAGTTTAATTTTAATATTATATAAATAGATGGTTGTCTGATTACAAAAAAATGTAAGTAAGGGAAATATATTCCTTAAAAAAGGAATATTTTGACCAAATACATTCACTACTAGATCTGTTTCAAAAATAGAATGCAATTAATGAGATAATTATAAATTATTATGGTCCTTTTAAGTGGTAATTTTATAGGGTACAATGGGCAATTTCCCCCCTTTCAATACACAGTACAGATTTTTCTGCAGTGATTGGAAATGCATGCTGCTTTGATCTGTGACCTTTTTGTGGTGCTAATCGGGTTCCTGATATCATTATACCTTGCTCATTAATCATATTTTCCTCCATCTCATCAGCCAACTAAACAGCCCGAGCCTCTGTTTCAGCCCTGTGCTTGGCAAGCTTCTGCTTTTCCAGATTATTACACTGTGATATTTTGGCTGCTCATAACCAGACCCACATCAAGCTGTGTACTACAATTAAAGTCAGATGGTCCTTATGGTGAATGGGGAAATAGTATTGCAGCTGTCTGTCTCTTATTGGAATAGTCCAGCAAGAGAAACAGATGATATATAGAGCAGTATATAATAACAAATTGTATAGTACTATGGCAACAGTGGGGATATATAATGCTAATTGTTAATCATTGTTATTTTAATATGACTGTTAAGATAGCATACATTATATGTGATTTTATTAAAATCCATTCATTTTGGTCTGTTTTTGAACAAGGATGAAAGGGCAAAGATAATTCTCTTTAAATACAACTTCTAAATTAAAATAATAGAGGAACACAAAAGAGAAATCGTGAAAGCTGGCAACAGTGGAAATAAAAATATCCAGTTTTAAAGTAGAAGACTATCTACTTTATAGGACATTAATTAAATGTCTGTAGAACAAAAGTGTTCAATTAGTACTTGAAAGTATTGACAAATGAAAGTTAAAGATTTCTATAAATTCTGGAACTGTATCAACCATGTTCTGGAATAGGTTATTTCTAAAACCAATTTATATTCATATGTCCATCCAATGAGGCTGAATAGTGTCACCTGTCTCCAGGTCTCAATTTATATAGGAATGTCTTCTTATAGGACCTCAGGGCATGCTATTTCATATACAGATGTATACTGTAGGTATATTTATTTAGAACTATTAGCTTTCTGTTTCCAGCATATAATTTCAGTCTTTTCTTTGTCAGTCTTTTCACTGGTGAACTGGCAATGTGAGGGTTTGTTTTGTTTATTTTTCAGGCTATTGCTGTTGATAGGTATTAGTTGTGTGGAGCTGCTCTCTGCCCTACAAAATCATTCGTTCATTCAATCAATCAATCAATCAATCAATCAATCTTCTATTGATTGAAATATACCAAAGTAATGAATATATATGTCAGTTTCTAACTCATTAAGGGTAGGGAGGCTTACTATGAAGCATGCATTCCTATATCTCATAATTTAAGATTATTAATGCTGGTAATTAATTATTTATTACCAGAATTTTAGTGATCTTAATTGGGAAGCAAGATTTCAGAGGAAAATGTGTGGGCATCATGGGCATATTTTTTCTCTATATTAGACTTTTTTCTATATATTGGCTTCCTATGTATATTCAGTGTGAAAAAGAGATTGGGATTTTAAACTGTACATATACAGGCAAACTTTATATCATAATATCTGGTAGGTTGAATTGGAAAGAGGTTGCTGTATCATAAGATTGCAATGAAGATGATGACAATGATGATATTTTTATTCTGCCTCAAATTGGTGAATATACTTAATATTCTTGCCTGGTTTTCTTCACAACAAAACAACCCTATTAGGTTCTTTGGGCTGAGAGAGAATGACCGGCCCAAAGTCACCTAGATGGCTTTCATGGCTAAGAAAGGCTAGAACGCCCAGTCAGATGGTTTCTAAGACAACACCTTAATCACTACCCACTGAGATGGATATTCACCACGTTCCCCTGAAAATAAGACCGGGTCTTATATTAATTTTTGCTCCAAAAGATGCATTAGGGTTTATTTCCCAGTTAGGTTTTATTTTCTGAGAAATATGGTACTAAAATGCATCCATCTGACTGATGATTTTAACGGGGGCTTATTTTGGAGGGTAGGGCTTATATTACAAGCATCTTGAAAAATCATGCTAGGGCTAATTTTCCGGATGGGTCTTATTTTGGGGGAAACACAGTAATATGAGAAATGCATCTTTTTATTTCCTTAAGAAATAAAATTATTGAATATACGTTCTTAGATTGGAACCTCTACAAATCTTTACCATTTCAGCTTTCTTACATCTGATGGAGGAAAGCTTTTTTGTAGCCACACATTAGTCTTTTAAAATGTAATTAAAACATATATTTCCATAATTTCACTTTAGTTTCTATATTTTAGCTGTGATAGACCATGACAAGGACTTTAATGCCTTGAATTGGTTTTTTTCTCTCTAAAATATTCTGCTGAGATTTTCTTTTCTGATTAGTTTACATTGTACTTGTGTTAATAAACAAGCATAAAATCTTGTATTTCTAAAGATTATCTATAAACAGAAGTTTGCCTTTTAAATAAAATTTGATTCAGTGGGCTGCTAGTTTCACTTCTTTTTTGAAGCTACTGCTTTCATTGTCTTGCACTTTCTCATTCAACCGAAGAAATGCTGTTAGAATGTAATTCCCTTGAGAATAGAGTGCTATCCATTATCGTATATATCTTTCTTGCTTTATATGCTGCATTAATGGCTACGTACAAATGAGTAGGTTTTCTTCCTCTGTCTTAGTTTGATATTTATAACAGAACCTAGAGATATTGCATATTGATGCAGCTTTAATTTGGTAGCTTGCATCAATCATTCTTTTTACTGAATTTTTTGTGAAATGTAATCTTTTAAAAATAAAAGTATAAAAATGGATAGAGTACAGAAAATACAGACAGTAATGGAAATATTCTATAATGGCAAAGATTATGAACAAGAAATCCAAGTGTTTTAAATTAAAAGTTGTCTGTTTGTCCGTTCATCCTCACACAAAATAAGTATTCCCAAATATGTTCACCATTACAAAATACCTCTTTCTACTGTTGATATGTAGCCCTTCTATCTCCATATCTCTTCTTTCTGTTGGGCTTGTCTTTCAGCTATTTTTTCCTTGTTCTTTTTTCAATAAATATCTCTCATAAATTTCCAATTTATTAACCAGAAGTTTTAGCCTACTGACTCATGTAAGTAGGTTGAAAACCAAAGAAATGGCTTGTTCTCTAACTAGTTCAGAGCCTTCTCCATTTCAGAAAAGGTAGTTTCTTTCTTATGAAACAGAATAATTTATAGAGTCTCCACTATCAAAATTCAGAGAGGATTAGATGTTAAAATAGCTTTTGTAGTGGAGGTACACCAGGCAAAAAGAAAAAAATAACTTTATTTACTTATTTATTTTAATGAATTGAGGTGTTAGCTGAATGAAACTGACTTTGGGTGATTCACAAGATAACATAAGAACCAAACATAATGCAAAACCAAGATGGCATCCAGGCACAATATACAGACAAAAACAAAAATAATGAGTACAACTAACAAGGAGTCCCACAAATTTTAGATCAAGGCATTGGACAAGATTCAGTTTTTTCAAGGATTTACTAAATGCTAACCTAGTGGGGAACTATATGGATTTTGAGGGGGATCGTATTTGAGGGGGTATTATATTTGAAAAATAAGATGTTCTGTAACATAGGAACATCCACTTCCTAGGTCCTGATAGATTACACTTTTTAACCAAAGGGGCCAGATTATACCAACTGTGCCAACATACTGGCCATGGGAAGTAGGTGGTCCTTCACAACACAGGTTATGTAGACAGTAAACACAGCACCAGACATAAAGATCTCAAGTGATTATATACAAATGCACAAAGTCTGGGGAACAAACAGCATGAACTCAAACTATGAATACATGAAGGTAGATATGATATTGTTGGAATAACAGAAACTTGGTGGGATGAAACCCATGATTGGAATATACTGGTAGAAGGATACAAACTGTTCAAAAAAAAACCCCAGACCCCATAAAAGAGGAGGTAGAGTTGCACTATATGTAAAGGACCACTATTTTGCTACAGAAATGCATGAAACTAAAGATGAAAACCTCCTGGAATGCATATGGGTCAATATAAAAGAAAAAAAGAATGACATGGCCATAGGTGTATATTATAGGCCACCCAAACAAGCCGAAAAAATAGATGTCCTTTTTGCCAACCAACTAACAAACATATGCAGAAAACACACACAACAATAGTAATGGGGGATTTCAGTTATCCTGATATCAATTGGAAAACTAATTCTGCACCAAGTGAGAAATCAAATAAGTTCCTAACCAACCTAGTTGACAACTTTGTTGTCCGAAAGGTAGAGGATGGAACTAGAGGGACAGCCATACTGGACATAATTCTTACAAGTGATAGAGGGAGTTGAAACTGCAGGAACCTTGTGTGAGAGTGACTATGTCATACTAGAATTCCACATAACACAAACACAAGCAATAGAACATAATGACACCAGAGTCTTGGATTTTAAAAGAGCTGATTTTAATAAACTCAGAGAGAACTTGGGAAAGATTCCATGGATGTAAATTGTAAAGGGGAAAACAACCCAAGAATCTTGGAAAACTCTGAAAAGTATGATCATAGAAGCCCAGACCAGCACAATACCACTGAGAAAGAAAAACAAGAAATCCAAGAAGAAACCAGCATGACTGCACAAAGATCTCTCTGGCAAATTGAAAGAAAAAAAGGACAAGAACAAAAAATGGAAGGAAGGACATACAACTAAGGCAGAATATCAGCAGATAGCCAGAATCTGCAAAGATGAAGTCAGGAAAGCAAAGGCTCAGAACGAACAAGGACTTGCAACAAAAGTCAAAGATAATAAAAAAAGTTTCTTCCAACATATAAATAACAGGAAAAAAATCAAGGAAACAGTTGGTCTACTAAAGAGAGAAGATGGCAAGGAAGTAACAGGCAACAGAGAGAAAGCAGAACTGCTTAACTCATTCTTTGCATCAGTCTTCACGCAAAAAGAAACTATAGCTCAACCCACCAAAAACATAACTGTAAAAGACAGACCAGAAATAAAAGTTAAAATAAGCAAAAAAATAATAAAACACCTGTCTGATATTGATGAACACAAATCACCGGGGCCTGATGGATTACATCCCAGAGTTTTAAAGGAGCTGGCAGAGGTCATTTCAGAACCACTGCACCATATCTTTCAAAAATCCTGGAGCACCGGGGAACTGCCAGAAGACTAAAAAAGAACTGATGTGGTTCCCATCTTAAAAAAGGGGGAAAAATAGGCCCATACCCGGTAAGATACTGGAAAAGATACCGTGTTTCTCCAACAATATGCCCCCCCTAAATAGGAAGGCTCAGCATGTTTTCTAAGCATAAGGTGAAATTAAGCCCCTCCCTGCAAAATTAGGCCTATTTTAAAACATGCTAAATCGGGGGTAGCGGGGGAACTTACTGTTAGGAGCACCCTTTAGACAGCCATGCCTTGCCACCAGCCGCTCCTAACGACCAATCATGATGGAGCACGGAGAGCTCCCTACCCCTGCCAAGCACCTTTGCTGCAGACCCAGATATGGTGCTGGCTGCAGGCTGGGTCAGTGGGCAGGCGGAAGCGGTGTGGATGTCAGCCTCGGTGGCGACAGGGCACTTTGCATCATGCGACCTTCGGCAGCCGCCACTGCCACTTCCTCCGCTGCCATTGCTTTTCCTTCTGCCCTCCACCGCAGCTTATGCCGCATTCGGAGTGCTACCATTGGGGAAGACGCAGAGGCCTGAGTCCCTGCTGGACATCGTGGAGGTAGCAGAGAAGTGGCCCTTCCAGCGGGTGGAGGAACAGTTCAAGCGCATTCCTCCACCGGCAGCGTTTTAGCAGCTTCTCAGGCAGGGGAGCTGCCTCTGTAGCTTCCACGGTTCCCACCGGCGGTGGCACCTCTCTTGCCAGCGTCGTCTCCAACAACAGTGGCAGCAGCAGCAGGACAGACCATGCTCCTGATGAGAAATGCCTGCCCTCCCGCACTTTGCTTGACGAGGCTGCAAATTGATAGATGGCTCCCTTTTTAAAACCGGGAGTGGGGGGAGGAAGCTGCTCGGCCAGTCTGTATTCCTAGGGAACTGACGGAGGGAATGAGAATAAAGAAAACTTAAAAGAGGGGGAAAAGGTCCACGGGGGGTTTCGGGCAGCTGGAGCAAGAGGAGAGTGCCCAACCGTGCAGGTGATGAGACTGTGACCCGAACCTTTGGGGCAGGAAGCAAAGCGAGGCGTGGGGGGAGAGAAACGATGGCATCACCCTCCCACCTCCACTTCCACCCACTGAAGCCTGAATGACTCACCAACTTGCAGGACATTGCCGACATAGTCGCTGTCAACCAAAGCGATGCCCCTGCGGTAGGGCTGGCGGTTCTCTTCGGCAGTGGGATCTGTCCCACCACTGCTGCCGCTGTTGTTGGAGATGGTGCTGGTGAGAGAGGCATCACCACCAGCGGCAACCGTGGAAGTTATGGAGGTGGCTCCTCCGCCTTAGAAGTGGCTGAAATGCTGCCGGTGAAGGAATGCGCTTGAACTGTTCCTCCACCCACTGGAAGGGCCACTTCTCCACCACCGCCACAATGTCCAGCAGGGACTCTGGCCTCTGAGTCTCCCCTAATGGCAGCACTCCAAACGCGGCATAAGCCACGGCGACGGCAGAAGGGAAAGCGGCGGCGGTGGAGGAAGCAGCAGCGGCAGCCGCTGAAGTTCCCACAATGCAAAGTACCCCCCTGCTGCCGAGCCCAACATCCATGCCGTCACCGCTCACCCACTGACCTGGCCTGCAGCCGGCATCATACCCGGGTCTGCAGCAAAGGCGCTTGGCAGGGGTAGGGAGCTCTTCGCACTCCGCCATGATCGGCCGTAAGGAGCAGCTGGTGGTGAGGCATGGCTGCCCATGGGGCACTCTAGGCAAGGGTGCATGTGGGGGGTAGGGGGAAATTAAGTCACTCCTGAAAAGGCAGCCTAGGGGGAAATTAAGTTTTTGGGGCGGTCAAAAGAAAATAAGGCCTGGCCTTATTTGCTGAGAAACATGGTAATAAAAAAACAGATCTGCTAACATCTAGAAACAAGTAAAGTAATAACTAGCAGTCAGCACGGGTTTGTTAAGAACAGATCATGCCAAACCAATCTTATTTCATTCTTCAACATAATGAATGTTTAGTTTTCAGCAAGACATTCAACAAAGTAGACCACTTAGTAAGCTAGAAAAAAGTGGAATAGATAGCACCACCACTAGATGGACTCGCAACTGGCTGACAAACTGTACTCAACGAGTAGTCCTTAATGGGTCTAAGTCTACATGGAGGGAAGTAAGCAGTGGGGTACCACAAGGTTCTGTCTTAGGCCCAGTATTCTTCAATATCTTCATTAATGACTTAGATGAAGGAATAGAAGGGGAACTTACCAAATTTGCAGATGATACTAAGCTGGCAGGAATAGCTAACACCCAAGAAGATAGGCTCAAGATCCAGATGGATCTTGACAGACTAGAACATACTGAGGCATGGCAACCTCTGCTGGCACCACTGCATTCTGGACCAGCTGAAGCTTTTGAATAGTTTTCAAGAACAAACCCATGTAAAGTATATTGCAGAAGACAAGCTTTGTGGTGTCTAGGGCATGACTGACTGACTGAACGGCTTTCTAATGCAGGTAAAGACACTTCTTCTGTACAAGATGGTGCTGAGAAAAGCCCCCTTGACTACAGTTATTATTTTGAAACTCATTGACATGTAACAGCAGTATAATTTTTATATGAAAAAAATCTCAAAATTAACAAATTCTCAATTCCCTTTCAATTAATGGGAATACTTTAATTCATTGCCTATCCTTCCTGGATTTTCTCTCCCACACCCACTGCCTGGGTCTATTTATTTAGATTTTGAATTGATATATTCATGAATTTAAGAGACACTGATAATATATAGGAAAATATAAAATGGCTTTAGAAACCAAATTCAGAGTGTATTGCCTACAATACATTTGTGAAGATTAATAATATTCTGAAAACAGTTTCCTGAATTGCTCTTTTCTTTATCTTAACAAGTCCTAATTTTTTTATATTTGAACTTTGGGCAGTGATGAGCAAATCTCAGGAATACTAAATATTCTTGGAAAATTGTACATTTTTGATTGATTGGTAAAGAGTAATACTTTTACTCAAGTGTCATAACTTTCAAATTGTATATCACAGTTTGAACAAAGAACTGAACATGAAGCAAAACAGTGGAGATTTAGAAATTGTTTGGCTTGTCGACACAGGATTTTTCATTTTTAAACAAGAAATTATATTTTATTATTACATAATCCTGTGAATAAAAAAAGATTGTTTTTAAGGTAGGATGTAATTTTGTTATATAAAGTAGAAATATTCATAATCATAAAGTTAAATAGAGAAGGATCTATTAAATAATATATCTTTTATCTCTGTGGAGAATTTTGTTAATGGAAGGGAATTTTATCAATGAAAACTAATAGTCAGGAACACTCTGAAATATTTGTCCAGGGAGGATAATTTTTGCAGGAGAGAAAATATTTCCATGAAACTTAAACAGTCTATTTATTTTTCTTAGTAGGTGAGCATTATGTGATTGTTTTAACCTTGTTCAATATTGTCAGAACAAATGAATTCCAAAGTAATGAGTACATCAAGATATTCTAACAGTCTTGGGTGTTCTTTCACAAATTAACTAGTAGTATAATCTTTTCAGCACACACTTGTCTTTGCAAACTTAAGTCAGCTAAAAGATTCTGCGTCAAACATCAGCTCTCAAAGAGCACACATTGTTTTGTATGTTCTAGTCAAAAAGATAATGAGATGGACACTCTGGAAATCTTATTTCTTCTTCAGTTTGTCTGGATTTCGAAGTTCCTGCAGATAAAATGGGATGACTGTTTTTTTTCCTTTTGTTTTTGCACTCCTAGCTTTGTTTTCCTCTTTTAAGAAGAGCAGTAAAACTTTCAGAGTCTTTATGATTATGGTGAATGAACTAAGTTAATTACGATGATATAGATTTAAAATATTTTATGTCCTATTTTGAGGAGTCTCCTTGAGGCAATTTTATGTGTTAAAAATCGAAATATAAAATACATTGTTACTGAAACAGTAGCACAGAACATTTAAAACTCAGTAGTATTAAAATGTAATCTAAATTCAGGCTTTCATTTATTCAAAAGAAGACTCACATTTTCAAATTCAAATAGAAAAAGAAAGGGGAAGGAAAGGGAAGGGAACAGAACCATAAACATAATTCACGGCAGTGGTTTCTCAAAGAACTCTCCTCATGAAAAGAATTAGATGGCAGACTTATCCACTCCAGTTTGTTGACATGCAGCCCTTTCCCTTATTAACAATTCAGGTTATATTCTGAAGTTGCTTTTGCCTACCTTGTTTATTTTATAAAACTTTCCTGCTGTGTGCATAAAGTGCAGTTTCAGTTTTCCTTTCTGCTGAAAGATCAGCAAGAAAGATAACTAGGGATAGACATCAGCACAGTACTCTTTTTTTCCAGTAAGTGCTTGTAGTAATGCTGTTATAATTTTATTGTATCCACCAATAGTCAAAATAGCAAATTCCATTTATACAAGACTGAAAATTAATCAAATATTTCGAACATATACACACTCATACACGTTTTGAAACACTTCTTAGGAACATTATGTAGTGGTTGTGCTGCCTGGCACAGGTGAATTTTTTCCTAACATTAAATTGGCAGAGAAAAATGATTTAAAACTGATTCCTTTCCTAGCCAATTAAATAGACTGTTGGTTTAAAGTTGTAATTCACTTTCTGTAAGTCTGTTTATAATGTACTCTTTGAAAAGCTATGTGTGCCTGTCTTTTGTTTTAAGGCATAATGTCTCGGACAAGCAGTCTGCCGTGCAGTAAAGGAATTTGATTTTAGCCATTTCTAAAATTAAAGACAAATATCTGTTTCTATAAACAGGTCCTGGACTGCTTCAGCTGCTACATAGCCCAGTGATATTTTAATTTGCTGGGCAGACATGTTTACTGTGTACTATATAGTTTATGAGTGTTACCATAAATGAGGTAATCTTGCATCTTGGTTTCCATATGTGAAACATTACATGAGGAAATGCAGCTGGGTTGTTAGTTGATGATATTAGTAGACTTTATTTGAATATAAACTTTATACTGAGCGGTTTAAAATATTTGTACTAGGTTATGTGCTTTTTAGCATTTAATTTTTTTTTTTTTTTAAAAAAAGGCTGCCAAGTGAATGTCTCAGTTTCAAAACTGTTAGCAATAATGATTTTTAAAAACACTGCATTGGTAAAAGTACAACTTTATATACTTTCTACAAAACAGCTTGCTTTAAAACTGCAAACATGGTAACATAATAATACATTAAACAATATTCTTTGGAGTCAAATTTAACGCATTCTGTAGGAGTGGAAATAAAGTGGATGGGTGTAAACTATTTGAGTTAATTTTTATCCAAATCAAAAGTAGCTTAAGTACAGGGCTGCCTTCTGGAATGCTTTTCTCCAAGTCATACTCCTTCCCTGTCTTTATAAAAAAAAAATTCTGTGACATCACAGCTCCAATACCAGAAAAATGAAAATGGGAAGGGAGTATCCCATAATATACTCTGGTTATGCAGACCGCAATGTTCTGTGGATCTATGCCATGGCTTGATCCGCAGGAAACTAATGTTAGCTCTGGAATAGCTCTGAAGGTTGTGTTTGCATACTGAAGCAAGACTTTGTTGCTCTCTTGTTCTGCTTCGAGTTCTGAGATAAAGATATTCCACCATTGAAACTCTCCACAAAATGAGATAATTGATTTAGGAAAATGTTTTAATTATATTGTCTCAGGCTGGGTTAGAGGAGGAGTAGGCCACTGATTTGTGAGTGCTAGTTGTTTGCCCCGGCTATTATTTTTGTGTTTTGTATTGTGTGGATTGTTTTATTTTAAAGTTTGTATATTGTAAATTGCCAAGAGTCAAAATAAAATTTAGAAGCTTTTAAATTTAATGAATTGAAACAAAATATTCCTTTAGATGCATTTTACATGCAAACAGTTCAAGCTCTACTGGGCATATCTGGACCTATTATTTATGAACATGAATACTTTTTCTGCCATCCAGTAATATTTTTAATCTCTTACTTATAGCTTGACATAAAAACTTTTTCCATGAAATATAAATCTTAACTTACCAACTAATATTTAGAATAAAGTTGCTTTATAAATAGCAAGATCATCCCTTTTAAGTATGCAGAGATATTTCTTTCTTGGCAATCAGCTTAAAATAGCTCCCTTGATTCTGCTCGCTTTTAGTATAATATTTTTTGCTAGTTTTGTGGTTAATGTCTATGTGTGTATTTAATAGAAACAGAAATATATAATCAGTCAGTTTGTGAAAATGTAGAAAACAATATCTATATGATAATTATCTTCTAAATTGTCCTAGTTTTGTTTCAACAGACACCTTTTTACTGCAACTGATTCCATAAAATTTCAGTGAGTATTTTCTGAAATTTTGGAAGTCATCCTATGCTTGTTAATATAGATAGACTGATTTTTTAAAAAATTCTACTCCAGTATACCTAGATATACAGACAATAAGAATGAATCTGTCCAAATGTTTTATCAGGGTTGTGATATTAAGCTCAGCCAAAGTCAAATGTTCAGGAGCAAAATACAAGTAGTCCTCAATTTACAACAGTTCATTTAGTAACTGTTCAGTTACAATGGCATTGAAAAAAGTGACTTATGACCATTTTTCACACTTACCACCATTGCAGCATCCCCATGGTCACGTGATCAAAATTTAGGTGGTTGGCAATTGACTTATATTTATGACAGTTACAATGTCCAAAGGTCATGTAAGGTCACCTTTTGTGACCTTCTGCCAAGCAAAGTCAGTGGGGAATCCAGATTCAGTTAAGTGTCGGCCTTGGAAGCTTTGAGGCTGTCACATTCAGTGCCTGGGAATTTGGGAGGGGGGATTTCATATTGGAGTAGAAGATTAGACACAACAACATTCTTTCTCAGAGAGTCAAGGACATGTTGCCCTGTACCTGGAGGGGAGTGACTGGGGGGTGTCTCCAGTTGGAATGAAGATTTAATTGGGCCATGTGATAGACTGATGGATGCAGGAGATGATCTTTGGTTTTTCTGTTGGGAAGGGAAACCCGGAACTCTCAGATTTGGGTTTTCCCAGATGTGCCAATATGACAATTCTAATAAAATGGTACTTTGAGAAATAGTTTGTCTTGAAGTTTAATGGTTTGGGGTTGGTTAGTTGGAACGCTAACATTAAGAACCACGTTACTAATTTAACTCACTTTACAACTGTCTCACCTAGCAACATAAATTTTGGGCTTAATTGTGGTTGTGAGCCAAGGGCTATATGTACTTCTGTAGATTTATTCCCTATATTTCCACAAGTCTCATGTAGCAATAGTACTTAGACTTAATATACCGCTCCGCAGTGTTTTACAGCCCTCCTAAGTGGTTTTACAGAGTCAACATATTTTCCCCAACAATATGGGTCCTCATTTTACTGACCTTGGAAGGATGGAAGGCTGAGACAACCTTGAGCCTTTGAATTCCTGGAGTGAGCAGTGAATTAGCCTGCAATACTGCATCCTAACCACAGTGCCACCATGGCTCTTGTTGCGTATTAGTGTTGTGGTCCGCCGGCAGCCTGCAGAGCTGGCAGCAGAGTCAGACAGCGGGGAGGAACATGAGCCAGTCTTGGAGTCTGGGGAGGGCTTGGACGAGAGATCTGCGTCTGATATAGAGATGGGGCCAGGGCCATATGAGTGTTATGTGCTGATTCTGGAGCCGCCAGAATCTGACATCAGTGAGGTAAAGGAACAGGGGGAGCCTGTTCTCAGTGTGTGCTTGCACAGAGCTGCTAGGAGGCAAGAATAGTTAAGACAAAAGGGGCAACTCGGGAGTAAGGCTTGGAGATGGTTGGCCATAATACATAAAGGAGGAGCAAAGAGACATGAGCCTTTGCAGGAAGCAACTTTGTTCATTCTGGTCGGTTTAAAATCTGAAGCTCCATGTTGACATTGTGCTTCATTTGACCTTGTACAGCTTATTGGCAATTTAGTCGTTGGCAGCATTTCAAGGGAGATAAACGTGGATGCTTATCAGCCTTATCCCGAAAGACTGTGACAGACTTCTGTTGGACTATTCATAAGCTGTTCAGGACTCATTATGGGCTGTGAATGCATATAATCCACAGCCGTTGAAATAAAAAGAAGGTTTTTGGGGAAAGCGTGTGATTGTTACTGTCTCAGGAAGCCTTGGTCAGAACAATTATAGCCTGGGTATTCTGAGCGATACAAGCAAAGGTAATACTTTAGGACTGCATAAAAATTATGATCATCTATCCAAACCAAAATCAATTGCTTTTATTACATATTAATGTGCCAATTGGATCAATTGGACCAATGAGCCAATTTGAACATTACATTGTATAAACTGTTGTCATTTGTAATACGGTGGGTCCTTGGTGCTGTCTGGTGATTTTCTTGAAGATGTTTCATTATCTAAACCAGGTAACATCATCATAACCCATTAGGTTGCAAGAATACAACCTAGCTTAGCACAAAGGAACAATGCTTTGCTCCACAACTGCAATCGCTTAAAGTTATTAAGTGGAGGCACTCCCAAGTAAGGAGTACGGGTTGCCTCAAAGGGGTAGGGAAGATCCTAGAAGGCCCAGCAGACGCCACACATGAGTTGGGGATGCTGCAATGCAGTGCAAGTACAGGAAGGCTAGGGAAAGAAGTCACAGCTGCCCCAGTCTGATTCAGCACTGTGTGGAAAAGGTGCCTGGAAGAGCCAATACCTGTGGAGCTCCAGTGGCACAAAGCATCCACAACCCTACAAGGGTTGAATGCCGAGAAACCTCCCCAATGAGGCACAAAGTAACTGCCTTCCAGCTATTTGGCATTTCATGGTTGAGTTACTGTTTTGTGCCATGCTGTTGGAATTTGGGCATTTGGAATTTCCCACTGGGTTGCTACTTTGTGCCCTGCTTTGGAGGCTTTCCACATATTCAGCCCTTTGTGGGTGACATACTATAGTTGTTTAAAACTATGGCACACCTTGGCATTTGTAACTTCTTCTATTTCTTATTTTCTATTCTCTTTCTTGATTATTAGTTCTTGTTAGTTTTTATCAACATACTTTAAAATTTAATAAAACCATTATAAAAATGAAAATTAAGTATAGAAACTGGATTGATTAAATGTTGGGAAAAGAATGCAGGAGGAGACAAGAGTCAAGGAAAACCATTTAATACTATAATGTTTTTAGATGTATACATAACATTCCAACGTTGATCAATTTGTTAAGCTACCTGACATCTTAAATGTAGTTTAAACAAGATTTTGTTCTTAGGCTGCTCTTCCTTTTCAGTTTTCTTCATAAGGAATTGGATGATAAATGGAAACATAAACATAGCTTGAAAATGTGAACTAGTTCCAAACATTTCAATAGTTTTATAAACAATTGGTCACAGTTACTTTCAGTTGAATTACAGTTTCCCTGAAAGCAGTAACTCACTTGATCGATGTTAAAGAAATTATTCTTAATGTTTGTCTTATTGGCTTATTTTATGTATGTTTATATAATGGTTGATAATTATATATTAATCAAATACTGCAGGCTAAGACAAAATGTAATCATTCAGACTTAAGAAAATGACTCTTCTTGTAGAAGTTGTGGTTTTGTTCCATTTACTTCAGTGTGTTAATTCTAACCATGACTCTTTCAAAGAGCCTTGATTTACTATTTTATTGTTATTGTCCGTGCTTGCTTTTATTATTTATTCCTTTATAGCTGTTCCTGTAAGGAAGAGAAAGAGGTGGGTGGGAGGAGGGAGGGGGGGGGAGAGATTTTGCTTGTCAAAAGGTTGCAAAAGGGGATCATGTGACCCTGGGACACAGCAATGGTCCCAGGGTCAAATTACCAAGCGTCAAATTTTGATTCCACGATCATGGGGATGATGCAAGGGTCATAACTGTAAAAATGGTAATGCCACATTTTTCAGTGCTGTTGTAACTTTGAACAGTCACTGAACTGTTGTAAGTCGAAGACTACCTGTACATAAATCTTGGATGAGGGATAGAGAAGATCCTATACGTAGTAGACATGACAGGTTCATTATACACCTGTTCATTGTAGCTGCCAATCAGTGTGCTGGTTTGCTTGGTTGGTTATGTATCAGTTTCATGGTACTGATTTTTAGCGGTCACATAAACAGATCTACAAAATACCTGTCCCTCTCCTTCGTGTCTTCTAATGGAGCACTCATTGCTGCTATAATTAAGTCTACCCACCTTGCTCCTGGTCATCATCTCTTTTTTTCTCCCATCTTCCCCAGCATTATAAATTTCCCCAAAGATTTAAGCATTTGCATAATACAACTGAAGATGGATAATTTGAGTCTAGTCATTTGTGCCTTGAGTGAAAACTCTGGGTTGATTTATTTGATGATCTGTTTGCTTATTCTCTTGCTTATCTGGGGTATTCTTAGGAATCTTCTGCAACCTCAAAAGTATCAATACCTTTTCTGTTAGGCTTTTTTTCAAATTGGTGGTGTTGATAATTTATCTAAAACACAGACTTCTCCATCTCTTCAATATCTTCATTGTCAACTCTAAACCTTGTTGCTGTATTCATTCTCATTAATTTAATCTTCTTTACATTTAACCTTAAATCTCTTTTTTTCACTGTGCTCTTTGGTTTTAATTTCTAGTGCTTTCAGATCATTTGTATTTTAGCTATCAGAGTAGTGTCATTAGAAAGACAAGATTATTGATATTTCTTCCTCCAATTTTAAAACCATGCTTATGATTCAATTCATCTTCCTTCAATATATATTCTACATATAGGTTAATAATTAAGGGATATAGCTTAACTAAACCCTTTGCCAATCTGGAACTAGTCTATGTCACCATGTTTTTTTTTTCTGTACTATGATTTCCTAACCTGTGTATAGGTTTTGAATGAAGACAATGAGATCTTCTAGGATTCCAATTTTTGTAAAAACATTCCACAGTTTGACATGATTGACATAATTGAAGGCCTTTCAGTAATCAATAAAGCATATCGATTTTGGTGGGGTACTCTTTGACTTTCTCAATTCATCACATACATCACAATAATGACTTTGGTCTTTTCTTGAGCCAGCTTGTATATCTGATACTTGTACAACCCTAATCTGCATTGGATGATGTTAAGTATTAGTTAGCATGTGAAATTAAGGATGTCATACAATAATGGAATACTTTGTCAAATCTCTTTTCTTTGGTATCTGTATATGCATTCATGTCTTTCAGTATGCTGGCTGTGTCATTCTTCAATTTTGCTGTGTAACCTGATTAGAAACTTTATTGATTATTGAACTTTATTTATTTCTGTTGCTTGCCATATTTTGTAGATATTCCATTCATCCTTGTAGACTTCTGATTTGGTGATAATTAGATCTAATTTCATCTTCTAATATTGGGATTTATTTATTTATTTATTAAATTATCTTAAATGGAGACAAGTCTTCTGAGGTATGTTGAGTGCTAGCAAGTCAGCTGTATAGAATGTCAGTATACTTCTTCCATCTTCGGTTGAATCTTTCGCAATTCAGATACTGACTGCCCATTGTTTTCTTTAGCATACCAGTTTAAAATTGGAACCTTTTTTTGAATTCAGAAATTTTCTGATATTCCTTGTGTTTCTATGCCTGCTTCCTCCTTCATTGTTACAGATGTTATACTGCTTTTTGTCTCTTCTAACAGCTGTCTGAAATTCTTTTAAGTTCCTACTTGAGATTTTGTGCTTGGCATTTCATCTCGGCAATTTTCAGCATTTTGAAGATCCAGATTTTGGGGGACAATGTGCTGATTCTGTAAACCGCTTAGAGAGGGCTGTAAAGCACTATGAAGCAGTATAAGTCTAAATGCTTTTGCTATTTGTTCTGTCATTCTTATATTTTTTTCTCATCATTGGCAGTCTCTGTTCACATTCTTCCATAACAATTTTTTAAAGTTGAACCTACAGTTTACCTGTTTCCCAATCAATTAAGTCAATATTCCAAAGTAATTCCTGATGTTCTCTTTGAAAATGATATGTATATCTTCTGCTTTAGCTTCATTTGGGATTTGCATATGAGAAGTTTATGATTTGTTCTACAGTCAGCCTTTGGGCATGTATTTGTTGAGTTCTTCTATTTCATCTAACTAATAATATAATTAGCTTGATTTCTATGGTATTTCCTATGGAGAGATAGATAGACAGACAGAGTGTGTGTGTGTGTGTGTGTGTGTGTGCGTGCGTGTGTGCATCTGCATATAGGCTTGTTTAGGTTGTTTTATAAATCCTTAGTAAGACCACACCTGGAATATTGCATCTAGTTTTGATCACCACATTGCAAAAAAGATGTTGAGACTTTGGAAAAAGTGCAAAGAAGAGCAACTAAGATGATTAAGGGCCTGGAGACTAAAACATATGAAGAATGGTTGCAGGAATATGGCTAGTCTAAAGAAAAGAAGGGCTACGGTTGACATGATAGCAGTATTCTAGCATTTGAGGGGCTGCCACAAAGAAGAGGGAGTCAGCTTATTTTCCAAGGCACCAGAAGCTAAGACAAGGAACAATGGGTGAAAACTAATCAAGGAGAGAAGCAACCTGGAATTAAGGAGAAACTTTCTAACAGAAAGGACAGCTTGCCTTCAGAAGTTGTAGGGGCTTCATCACTGGAGGTTTTTAAGAAAAGATTGGACAACCTCCTGTCTGAAATGGTATAGGGACCTCTGCTTGAGCAGGGGGTTGGACTAGAAGACCTCCAAGGTCCCTTCCAGCTCTATTCTGATTATTATTATTAAAGGCTTTATCTATGTCATAAACACTATTAGTATTCCAAAAACTCCCCAACTCTTTTCAATAGCATTTTGAGTGCCATTTAAAACTGAAGGGTCCATGACCCATGTATTACACCATCATTCTATATATTCTATACAGGTAGTTTTCTTGATAAAATATAGGGGTGCTTTGCCATTACATTCTCCATACAACATACAATTATTATCTCAGAGGTGGTATTCAGCAGGTTCTGACCAGTTCTGGAGAACCGGTAGTGAAAATTTTGAATAGTTTGGAGAACCAGCAAATACCACCTCTGACTGGATATTTTACAGTATCCTTCCCCTTCCACGCCCACCAAGCCATGTCTACAGAACCGGTAGTAAAAAATTTTGAATCCCACCACTGCTCTAAAGACTTCTTCCACCTCCAGCCTGTGCCTATATTGCTGATGATGATATATTGTAAGTAAGCTTGCTTTAGCTGGTCAACTGGGATGACTTTCACATCTTGGATGACCCTGCTGGGATTATGTATTCTTTACATTCACTATTTGCATTCTTCACTGATCCCTTCTAAGAACACTCCACCTCTACAATTAAACAGAAGAGCAGGGCTTGAAGGAGAGCAATGTAGATGATGGAAGAATGGCTTGATTTTGAATAAGGTAGTTTTCTAGAATTCTTTGGTGACTGAAAGTGGGATCTCATTGTGAAAATGCAAAAGTATCAGGTGACACATGTATTTTAAAATGATTGAAATAGTAGAAACGCAAGAGTTATTTGTACACCCATTCACATGTGCATAAATACTTATATAGACATATAATATCATAAACTGAAAAAGTAAAAATTTTATTCAATGGATAAACAAAATATATGGTAATATAATTTAAACTTCCTTAAAAGGCATGTTTAGAAGCTAAGCTAGTGTATGTACTATTTTTATTTTAGACACAACAGCCATTTAAAGATCTTTGAAATTTATACAATTTTTGTTTAGCTGTCAAAACATTTAATTATACTGTGCCTTGAAGGTGTAAAACTGTCAAATAAATCAGAGTCTTTGCATAAATGTTTGGTGAATTATTCTGACTACTACACTGTGGATACAACTTACAAAACTTTTCAGCAGAAATTAATAATCAGATAAAGAGCAACATTATTGATGTAGTAAAAAGGTACATTAGATAGTTCCACATACAGCTTCAAGGGACACTAATGAAGTAGACTACTTCATTAGACACTAATGAAGAAGACAACTTTGGTACAATAACTTTGAATGAAAAAAATATTGCTATTTAAATTTTATTGAAATGTATTGAAAACATACTCTAAAAATTATGCTAAACCATTAGCTCTTATGTAATATTAAAATTCATAGCAAAGTGGTTGCTAACATTTCAAGAACCTGATTTTTCTTTTAATATATTAAAAGAATATGAGTGTGTGTGTGTTTAGTAGTGGTGAGGCAACTCACTAAAGGTGATTGGGGTGAAATAAATTAGTTCCCCTTTGAAGTTTTTATTTTCCTCTTTTTTCCCAAAATGAATGGGACTTTCTTGAATGAAAGCTGTTTTTCATTACTGCCAGCCAATACTTATTTGAAAGAAAAAGCCCTCCTAACACATACAAACACAAGGGTAAAGCAAGCTTCCCCTTTCTACAAGGAAGATTTCGGCTAAACAGCTCCTAGCTTCTCTTTCCAGTCAGGTGGCTTCAAATCAAAGTTAATTACTGTAGTCATTTATTCTAATCACTTTCTTCGTATGGCTAACTGCGTTCTGTCATGGGGTGGCATCCTTTGAAGCCAGTTCGGTTTGAAAGCCACTGCAGGGTACTTGAGCCTCATTAGTGAGGCTTATCCATGCCTGGCTCTGGATGTGATCCCTGATTAACTCTCAGTTAGCCTTCTTCCCCAGACAACACTCCTCCCTTTCTCTTTAGTTTCAATTAACTCTTGCTTTGCTGCCTGCTTTTTATTCACATCACAACACCAACAGTATGGGGATCAGTCATTTATATATTTTCTTTGTTTGGTCAGAAACAGTAAATTTCCAGAATAGAAAATTATGATGAGAAAAGATAGTTCTTTGTTGCCAGGGGTCTTTGTTTCAGTGTGTATGTAGAGTGATTTATATGTGTATATCTCACCAGACGAGTCAAAGAACATTTTATCTGAGGTGTGGTACACATGCAGCAGACCTATGTACTGTTGTTTTTCCTATTTTGATAGTTTTATCCAAATTAATCTGGATCATATTAGCTTAAACTTCAAATAGGAAAACACTGATCTCTCTAACACAGTCACTAGGGGAATACTTGATTCTATGAACATGATAAAGCAGTCATTCACTTTTACAGAGAAGAGAATTCTTCAGGTGTTTTGTGGAGCTGCCCAACTGGCTATGCTTAATAGAAGACCTAGAAGAGGTTAAAGGAATTAATAATGACTTTGAAGCCCTAAAAAAAATCAGAATGAACTTCAGGTTGATCCTAATCAATGTGTTTTTATTTTAGGCAACAATACAATAAAATAATGCAATATCAAATAATGGTAATTTTGGTTCAAAAATGCCTCAAAGAGTCTAGATAATTATAGTATTGTGAATAAAGGCATCACGTGGCTTAATAACTTTGGTAACATTAACAGCTATGTGCTGATTATGGAACAGGTAGAATTATTTGTTTGCTTCCCTAATTCAGGAGTCCCGAAACTCTTCAGCTCTTTGATCCTTTCATAAACCTTAATTGTTTACCCAATCTCATATATTTACTGTATGAAAATAATTTAATAAGTACTTTTTAATAGTACTACATTAGTATTATATAATAGATTAATAATAATAATAATAATAATAATAATAATAATAATAATAATAATAATAATAATAATAATAATAATAATAATAATAATAATAATAATAATATTAGCAGATAATCCCATAGAACCATGAGAGCCAATATTGATCTTGCCCTGATGGCTTAACAGAAAACAAAACTGCAAAAAGGCCACTATGATTCTGTAACCATTATGAACTTGGATAGAAATTTTATGATGCATAGAGATATACTTTATAATTTGAAATAAATGTTCAGGTAAAATATTCTCTTTTAATAGCATTTAACTAGATATACTGTGCAACTATACCATTAAATGATTAATCTGTGTTGTATGAATATGATTGCCTAAATTGTCTTCAAAAGTTAACTATGTTGAAAGCTAATTCAAGTTTTATATGTTATAGGCGGTTTAATATAGGCAGTCCTTGATTTACTGCCACAATTGAGCCCAAAATTTATGTGGATAAGTGAGACCATTGTTAAGTGAGTTTTGCCCTATTTCAGGATCTTTCTTGCCACTCTCCTTAAGTGAATCACTGTAGTTGTTAAGTTAGTAACATGGTTGTTAAGTAAATCTGGCTTCCCCATTGACTTTGCTGGTCAGAAGGTCACAAAAGAGGATCATATGACCCCTGGACACTGCAAATGTTTTAAATACGAGTCAATTTGCCAAGCATTTGGATTTTGATCATGTGACCACAGAAATGCTGCAACGGTAATTAGTATGAAAAATGGTCACAAGTCACTTTTTTCAATGTCATTGTAACTTCTAATGGTCGCTAAATGAATTGTTATAAGTCTATTTTCTAAAAATAATTGTTCAAAAGTAGATTAAAAATTAAATAATTGAAAAATATAAACACCTTAGAAATTAAAACAGTGCCGGATAGAATAGCTGAAACCATATTTCATAAAATCCTTGTCAAAAGGGATGTTTATTTGAGAGAAAAAAAATTCTATTTTATACAGGTTGCTAATGTGGATATCTGCTGCATACATAGAACAATGTGAGTTTGGACATCTGGAATATTTCTCTTCAGTGGAGTAAATTAGAGAGAATGAGGGCAAATCTTCTGGGAAACAAGTTTAAATTATATGTAGGTTGCAATTGAACCGTATCCTAGAGAAAAGTTTACAATTGCAAGATCCTTGGAAATTGTCTGAAATCTAACATTTAATTTCCTTCACTATTTTGTTTCTTTTGATCTCAGATCAGAATGGATAAGAAATGTCCAATGTAGCACACTAGGGAAAACAAATTTGAGTAGGAATTAATGATAAAGCAGTCCTAAATTCATGCCCGCTCATGTCATTCCTAAATATATTTTATTCTCATAGTTTAATACATGTTATCTAAAATAATGCACAAATGTTTCCATTTTACATTTGTTTTCACTGTGAATAGAACAGAATAGTTTAATATGAATGTCAACATAAAATACAATACTTTTATTTGTTATGTAGTTTTGAATTGTTTTTAATATTGCACACCACGCAGAGCCATTAGAGAGTGGGGTGAACTTATAAATGTAATAAATAAAAATGTATCTTTGTCCTCTAGAATCCCAGTACATAAAATGAAAACCAAAGAAGACCGCCATCATTCTTATTTTGAATGTTCCATGAATGTTTATTTACTTTCAGCACAATTCCCTTGAAACCTAGAGAGACTAAGAAAATGTATAAAGCTATTTCAGCATTTAGGGCTGATAGAGATCCTAACTATAAATAAATAGTATGAATATTGAATATTCATAGAGAAATAATTATGATACAAATTTGTGACAACATAATCCTATTTTGAAACAACATATTTTCCTACTTCCACAAACTACTGGTTTTCTTGGGCTTTTTAGAAAAATAAGCACATTGTATGTGTTAGTCATACAATAAGACTTTGCCTTTTACATTTGACAGAAAAGGTGGACTAAATAGCAGTGCATTGCAGATCTGATTTAAATAATTATCAAATACCATTGGAATTGTGGAGCACATTAATTGTTGTAATAATAACTTTGAAACTGTTGTTCTTGTTGCTTACTTTCCAAATATTTTTGCTTCCAGATATACTAAAGGGATATTTTAATTTTTATTAGGAAGAAAGTAAATCTAGTAATTATGGAAGAGACTAGACCAAACAGGGCATACAAACACTTTGTCATCTTTGAATGTTTTTGTGTGAATTGGTTGTTCTTGCTTTGTTTGAACAGGGTAGTTTTCTGTTTATGACTTCAAATATTTGAAGAGAATGTGATCCACATATTTAATCAAAATCAATTAATTTAAAGTACATTCTGATTGGAAGCAAGATCATGTGGAAAAAAGACTCCAGATATTTTGAATTTTTTTTATCATATATTTGATAGGACATTTGAAAGATTTCTAATTGGTCTGAAAATAAGTGTTAATCATTATAAATTACTAAGGTCATACATCAGTGTTAAATGACATTACTACTGCTGTTTGAAATTCAACATTTACCAACATAACTGTCTGCTTGATTTTAAAATGTTTGTTGCATTGTTAAACTTACAAATTCATAATTAAGTTACAGAACTTTGAAATTAATTGTTCAGTTCATTTTCTTTTTTAAAAGTTTTTTTGTTTGTTTCATATATTTTTTAAACACAATTTTCTAAAGAAATTGAAATGATATAGTAAATTTGGTAGCTTTGAAGTAATTTTATTTTTATCTTATTATCTTGGACCATTTTGAACCATAAAATAAATCCCTAATAAATATGGAGAATTCCATTAGTATGTGTGCAGTAGAAAAAGTTATTTATTTTTAACAATTATTGATTTTTCCTTGTTCAATTTGTTTCAAGGAATAAGTGGAAATTTAGATTTATATTTTAAAAATTAGACAAATAAAAATTTCTGTTCTCATTTCCAAAGAATTTTATAGACTGTTTTTTTTTAGTTAATTGCTGTCATGTAAAGTCTTAGATAAGCAAAAATCTCTACTGATAAATAGTAATCATAATTTTATTATTACAAAAATATTTAAAAAACACAGTGCTAACTTTTTGGAACACTTCATGAAACTATATTTATATAACAATGATTGATTATATAACTGTATGTTTGCATGACATTTTTTTAGTTAATTGCTGTCAGAAGAAGAGATTGTTACATATTTTGTTGCATTTTGAGAATTTCAATAGCACCTGAGCAAATTGCATTAATGTTAAAAGATTTTTGAGAACTTTAAATTTTTCTTCTGCAGCATATTTGCCTTAATACAAAAGTAATTCTGGAGCATTTTAGTTTTGTGAACTATTAACATAAAGTTGATAATAGATATTTGACATCTGTGCATTGCACTTTTTAGCATACTTCAGGAGTTTGTGTCTTGGCGTAATAGGTCTCATTAGGGAGAAAAAAAGAGAGAGAGAGAGAGAGATCAGCCCCAAGACAGTTTGTCAAAGTTAATATGAGTCCCATAGGACTGAATTGACAATTTGTGTGTGATTTTACAGGACATTCCTCTCATTCTTCTTTGATTCGGCACAATCAGACGTTACCTCTGATTTATTTCACAATAACTCAATACAGATGAATATTATTGTACTATGTTGGATGTTAGAATTTTTTATTTTTATTTCTTATCATTCTCAGAATCTATACAGGGTATAAATGATGCATCCTGTCTAGTGTGAGAGAAGTAAGACTTGATTAGCTATGTTTAAGAGAAGCAAGGGAATGGGGGAATAGTATATTTTACCAATAAAGGAGAAAATTTGTAGTTCAAGGTTGAAATGAAGGGTCCTTAGTGTTCTCTGAGCTTGGTTGTTTTCTTGCAGATGTTTCATTACCCAAACTTTACCCAGTTTGGGTAGTGAGACGTCTGCAAAAAAAAAAAAAAAGCAAGCTCAGAGAGCACCATTCATAGTATGCTTTAGTTGCATACCATTTTAACTCAAGGACCCCCTCATAGTATGTTTTAGTTGTGCACCATTTTATGGCTTTAATAACCATTATGTTTTTCAGAAACTTGAGCTGATCCTAAACATTTTGAATTCTTAATTTTAAAAAAAGTATTATGAAGTACAAAATAAAAAAAAGCTTGGTAGCGTAATGTATTGTATATAGAAAGAATTTTCTTCATGTGATAGATTACACATAAGAACAATGCATGTTTTCTTTTAACTTCATATAATTTTACATTATATTTTTATAATGCAATGTGTGAAATTTAACTGGATTGTATATAAGTTGTGACATGCCACCCTGAAAGTCTTTTTATTTTATATTCTTATTTACATCTTTCACAGCTAATTTATTTATTATATATATATAAATCTTAAGTAAATCCCATGAAAAATAAAAAAGAAATTCTAAAGGATTTAAAAAAAATCTTTAAGGCCTTTCCAATCAAGTATTATCGCTGTATTTAGTCATTTTCTTTAGCAATCACATTTACACAATTGAAACGATCTATGACATCTATAAATGATGATAAAAATGTTAGTATTTCTTGATGTAGTAAAAAGGAAATAAGTTTTGGGCCTTTCATGTTGCTGTTTTCCTGTATTTATAAACTTTTGACATTTCCAATATATATTTTCAAAGCTTACTTCAAAGTAAAACACAGTTCAATTAAACTCTAAAAGGGTCTGTATAAAATTGTGTTTTAATTTATTTTAATCTTTCAATTGTTATGTCATTTGTGGGCAATTTATTTATTTAGCAATATTTAAATGCCCTCTTAATCCATATGGACTGTGGGATAAATACCATAGTTCAAGATATAATACAGAATATCTTACAGCTTTTAACTTATTAAACAATTTGGAACTCGTGTATATGTGTTTATCGTTATATATAGTTTTAATTGTATTCATTTTTTGTTATCTTTTTTAAAATACCAGCTAGAATATTGCTCTTATGAAATGAGCAGCTTTCTCTGTTGGAATGGTACATAGGGTGAATAGAAGAACGACTTAATATATTGTTATCTATTATAAAGGATGCATGTAGCAATTTACTAACTGAGCTTCTAAATAAAAAAATGATACGTACATGAAGATATGGATAGTCCTTTTCCTGATTGAAAGTTCTAATTAAGTGAATAGAGGAAAATTAACTGAAATTAGCTGTCAGAAAATCACATTTAAATGACTGATGAGTTACTCAGGCAGTAAACATTTAAATGATATAAATTGCCATTTAAGTGTATGGTTTAATGTTTGTCATGCATTAACATGACATGAGATTGCAGTGACAATCAAGCAGCTTGCTCTAATTTGAACATATTTAGGGCTTTTGTGTGGAGTGCACCACACAAATTAAGACAATTGCTGTTTTTTATGTGTCAATATAAATGTTTCTTCAGGCATCAGTTAATGAAACTAACCAATCATTTCTGTATGCATATTGCAGAGTGGCTTCTCAGGGCCTGACTAAATTTTCCTTTTTAAATAGGACCTTTCCTTGAAAGAAAACTAGGCTTAATTTCTGTAATTATAAACGTGTCCTGCTTCTTTGCTTTACTTCAACTGCACTTCTCAAATCCAAAGGGAAATGAGATTTTTCCATTAAAGCTCCATGCATCATGCTACTGACTTTTGTTGCCTTTTCCTCAGACAATTCAGAATGTGGTCTGCTATTGCACATATACATACAGGTATAGAGATCGAAATATTTTAGCACAAAATATTCAGCCCAAAATATTTTATGTCTGATGTAAAAAGAAACCAAGACATACACTCTTACTTTATGTGTATAAGCCATCAAGTCTGGCAGCTGATCTTCATTTATCATTAGCAAAAAGAATGCATCCATCACCAGAATTAAAGTAACAAGATGGCTTCTTGCTGGTAAAGAATAGGTTGATTGTACACTCATTCTGCTATCTGAATTGATGCCTCTGAACTGATCCCTAATTGAAATTGTAATCTAAAATAAATTGATTTATGTCCAGAAAAAGAGTGTGCTCTGGATGATCATATGGAATTTAAAATATTTAGACAAATTCAGTGGATAATGTTACCTAATTTGTACTTAAGCTATGTTCTGTGAAATGTTCTTAACAGATCTGTAAGATAAAATTGCATGGTTGCTTTGGAAGCTTCTGATGGGTATTGGCAGGCATATATATAGGGCCTAGGGCGGCGGCCTCTCCCCTCTGTGACCCCTCTCTGAGCTGTCAGCTCCTAAACATGCGGAGGCACAACTGAAAAAAAAGCTGATCTTTTTGATTTTAAACTTTTTAAAAGGACCGCCTCTAGACAAGGCGCCCTGCCCCAAAAGGCGACACCGTTCTCTGGTCACCACAGAGCAAAACATTGCTAGCCAATCGCGTTCGCGGACCCTCATCGACTGCAGAAAGAACAGAAGGTTCTCCTCTTTTGAAATTCCACCAGACTGAATCTAACTGAACTTGCCTTTGGTCTGCCGCACTCACCTGTCAGAACTAGCTACCAAACAAAAACCAGTACGCCCAACTTGTGGAAACTCACAATAGAGTGGTCTGTCTGGAATCACCGACTCTGGCTCTTCCCAAACCCCAAAACTTTAACTTGAAATATGCACATCTACTTCATCATCAAGGCCACAACATGTTCAAGCAGCTTCAAGCCTGACTGCTTTAAACAGTTGGAAAAAGAAGAGCTTTGTACACAATCCTCCAAGTTCTGAGGATTCCCCTTCTTCTGAAAGATTTTGCACACTACCTGTGTTAAACAATGGATATATGATTGTTTAATAATTGCTTAATGATCTGAAGGACAATTAAGTCCTAATCTCTTTCCCTGATGTCTTTTGATTCACTTGAAACTTTTCATTGTCCAACACTAAAGGTCAACATGAACAAGTTAGTTTTAGAAAAGGCTAAAACTTCTTGAACAAGCTTGCTTTAGAAACAGTTGACAAATAGGAAGTAATATTGCTGATGTATTGTAGATAATTGAGAAAGCCAAGAAATATCCAAAAGAAATAAGTATATGCTTTATTGATAATAGAAAGATTTTTGGTTATGTCAGTCATATCAAACTGTGTAATATATTTAGAAAATATTAGAAAAATGGGAATCCAGAATATCCAGTTATCTTTGTATAAAACTTATACACAGGTCAGAAACCATAGTACAGAGAGCACATACATTACTTATTTATTCAACATATATATTAAATATATATAAAGGGAAACTGGACTGGAAGAAAATAAGTATGGTTTTAAAGCTGGAGGAAGAAACATCAATTACCTGCGCTATGCTGATGACTCTACCTTGATAGCCATAAAAGCAAAGGAATTGCAAGCTCTAGTAATTACATCAAAAGCACTGATGGAAACATTGAACTAAAATTAAATATAAAGAACACACGAATGACAGGTACAATAAGAACTTAGAATTGTCAACTAAGATACTGAAGTGGTGGATAGCTTCTGTCTCAAGCATGTAAGATATCAAGCAGTCAAGAAATGTGCTGCAAACTAGCACTAGATAAATTAAACATGAAGGCCTTGGAAAAGATACTCAGATATAGGCTATGTACTGTATATACCTACAAAATCAGAATAATATATAGTTCCCTGTGAAACTCTATGGAAATTGTAAGTTGGACTTTTAAAAGGCATAATAGAAATAATATTGGTGCTTCTGAACTTTGGTTCGGAGAAGTCTCCAGAGAATATCATGCACAAAAAAATGAGACAGAAAAATCAATGGATCAACATACAAATCAAAATTTCTCACTTGAGGCACTGATGATCTGTCTCAGATTATCCCACTTCAGGCACAGGATGAAAAGATCTACTCTCTGAAGGTTCTAATGCTGGGATAAAAAGAAGGGAAGTCAAGAGTATGACCAGCAGCAGGGTGGATCGTCTGAGTTTCAGTGGTGAAGACCTGGAAGAACAGACTAGAAAGAGTGTCATGGAGAAAGTCTATGAAGTTACTTAGAATTTGAAGTCTCTGTAAAAAGAAAGTTTGTTGAAAGAAAGCATTATTTTATAGCATGATCAGTTGAGATTTATATTGCTTGAAGAGAATACAAATGAAAGAAGAGATGGAATTTTTAAAAAGTCAATCCTAACTCACTAATGATGTATGATGTATTTAATGATGTGTAGCAATTATAACTTAAACTGATTTAGAAATTACATTGGTTGATTTCTATTATAAGACAAGATTCTGAAATAAGATTTTTGTAATGCTTTTAGTTTATTGTGTTGCTATATTATTAATAAAGATTAAAATAAATATTAAAATTATATTACTATTATAATTGCTGTTTTTATTTAATTATTTCAATAATTTTTTAATTATGATATTTAATTTATAAATTGTCACTTGTGTCCATATGATTTATATTGACTGTTTCCTAGTATGATTTGATTGCTTATTGTACCCTGTGACTATCATTAAGTGTTGTACCTGATGATTCTTGACTCTTGACGAATGTATACTGAGAGTATTTGCACCAAGACAAATTCTTTGTGTGTCCAATCATACTTGGCCAATAAAGAATTCTATTCTATTCTATTCTAATTAATAAATTTATGTATAATTTACTATAAATAAATAAATAATTTAATTAACCTTCCAAAGGTTAGTGCTGACCCATTTTAATTATATATAGGAGATCTACTATTAAAGGAAATCTGAGAATTCAAAATTAGCTCCATTCAAAATAATGCTAGTTAACACATAAATCACTTCTCGAAAACTACTGACATCTATAAGTGAAGAGAAATGATGCAGTATAAAAATCTGAAAGTCTAGTATGTTTGTTGCATTTTTCCATACTACAGAGGAAATTGTAACTGACACAAATTTATATGTTTACTCCAGAAAACTACGCATTTAACAAATCAGTTATAGTGCTAGTAAAATTTACCAATTGTCTTCTAGCTATTTATGTCATTTTGTCAAAATTCAAGATAGATATAATAAATTATAAGTTGTGATAAAGTTGTGTTATATTTAATAGATAGATTGCATCATTTTAAGATAGTGGCTACTTCTATTGTTTCCTGTTTCTGCAGTTGGAAATGGTGCATAAATTAAAAGGCCTCAGCAATTTTTATTTAGCTAAATAGAGTATTTTCTTTCCCACACTGGTACTCTTCAGATGTGGTGAGACAGAGGTGCCCACACAACTGAAAGGTACAAGATTGGGATGATTAATATCGTCTCTCTTGTCCTTTCCTATTATTGTCAGATTAGACTATGATTACTCATCCATGGTGAATTTAATTGTTCATAGTACAACCTTGAATTCTTTTAATACTAGTACAAACTCTATTGCAAATGTTAAAAACTAAACCAGGGACAGTGCATGGTGTATGGTTGCATGGCACAGTTGGTTCAACATATTCTAACAGCTACATTTAGCATAGTCATAGTTTGTGAAATAGTTTGTGAAATAGTCATAGTTTTTTTTTCTCTAAGGCACTTGCATATTTCTAACCTTTGCATTGTGGTTTATGTAAGATTGTGGACAGAAAATAAGTTTGAGAAACAATATAAACAGTGTTGTATTTTGTTTCAGGCTTTGGAAAGCGAATTTGTTTCCTGTCAACTGCACCAGTGGATTGATTTGATTTTTGGCTATAAGCAGCAAGGCCCAGAAGCTGTCAGATCTCTAAATGTTTTCTACTATCTGACCTATGAAGGAGCTGTCAATCTTAATTCAATAATGGATCCAATGTTGAGGGAGGTAAGCATGTTGATACTTGGAAGAATAAAAAATTATGAAGAAATTTGGGACTTTTTGAAATATTTATAAAGCATATTTGATTTTATTTTAATTTAAAAGTATTTATAGACATTTTAATGCAGAGTTCCTCAATCTTTCCACATTGGTGGTCCTAGTGGGGGGAGGGGGAAAAGAGGAGATCATTTAGTGGGATGGGCAAGTGCATGTGCATATGCATGCATGCGCGAGAGTACCTGCAACATTCATGGTGACACTAGTGAGAGTAGGACCACAAGTGCCTGTGATGATGCTCTCACAAATGGGGTTATGTGTGCACGCAGAGGCGTTTGCACCATCCGGGCGCTCATGCAGCACGGTGGTGATTAGCCCATGGCCCAGTAGTGGGCCATGGCCCATAAGTTGGGGACCCCTGTTTTAAAGAATATTTTCTACTCTAGCCACATTAACATAATGCCTTAGATTTATTTTGTTTACACAAGGGATAATTCTTCAAATCAGATTTTGTAAGTTATTAGTAAGATGTTTTTTTCCTTTCTACCTTGTTTCTTCAGCAATGGTCTTCTGTCTACAAGGTTTGCTACATTTTACAAATGGAAAAAGCAGTTTGGGAAACTGAAAAGGGAAATACTGTAGCTAGCAAGTATTTTTGAATAAAATGACTTTGGGGAGGTTTTGGAAATATGTAAGACTTCATGTAAAAGAAAGAAAATATACATCACTATTGACTGTTCTCTTTGTAAATTTTAGGGATATTATTATAAGCTTTTATAATGAGAATTGTGGATTTAAAATGTTTTAATTAAATATTTATAGTTCTTCCTAGATTTTCCATGTGGGGTTTTTTGAATTTTTTTTTAGAAAAAAGCCTAGGAAATCTTTATGATTGGTGCATCATTTTTTATGCAGGCACTAAAAATAAAAGAAAATCCAATGGTCTTTTTCATATGTAGTCCTATAAGAACTTATTTTTCCATAATTTAAAACAAATAGATCTTTATCAACAAGGGAGTGTATAACATGCAATAATAGATCTGGCAAACTTTATAAAATGCTACGTACATGAAATGCACATTCGAAATATTTTTTTCTGAATTTGTAAGATAATAATTGTTTGAATAATTGATTTAAAAACAGGTTGCACCACTGCTCCTGTCTTCACTGGCATTATCATGTTATGCTTTTCTACTTGAGTCCAATCATGGCTGTTTTTATTTTCGTACAACTAACAAAGTTCACTTTTATTTATGATTTTCTGACATTCTTTTAAAGAGCATAAACAATGGACTTGAGGCAGGATTTTCTGATTTCTAGCCTTGCTTTCATGATATACTAAGAGCATTTTAGGAGAGCAAGTGGGTGTCTGGGTGTATCTGCATCTGTTTATTTGTTATTAAACCATTTTTCCAGTTAAATCTAGTATAGAAAGCTGCTAGGGTAACCCTGGGGGTTTCCCAGCTTTCCCCACACCACAATAAATTAACTAGAATTAGGTAAATTGATATGACATAAATTCCACTTGCAAACACATGTATAAGACAAGAAGTCATGGTATCCATGCATTCTTTGTAATATCTTTTAAAATACAAAGAGTTCAAGATTAGTAGTGTGATTAAGTGTCTTTATTACACAAAGGGACATACAGAATGCTATTTTCTTTTTGCCAAGAAATCTGGAATTTTGAAAGAACAAAGAAGTTTTCACTATGTTAATTTCCTAGATAGCCAACACATGTGGAAAAACAGCACTACAATAATTTGTGAATAAAAGGGTCTGTTCCTTATTTTACTATTTCTATGATGTAATAGCTTAACAGTCTGCTGCACTTTAAACACTGAGGGAGTCTTTAATTGTTTAAAAACAGCTTATGCTGATAAACAAAAGAATGAAGCTTACTATTATTTTGGCCTAACATATGTTTATTAGTAAAAATGTAATTAATTTTTGAAAAGCTTGTGATCACTTAATACAGCCTTCTGTTGACCTTCTGGAATATTTGTTAATTTCTTTTGCTTTTCCTCATGTTAACATTTTCCTAGATTTTAATTATTTCTTCATGATGTATGAGCTAAAGGGTAAAACAGACCAATGAAAAAGTTTGGATTATATAATGTTGCAGTTTAGGAATAGGAAAAATGATATGGTAGTCTTTGATATTACTTCACAAACAGTGCATTACAAATAGCAAGAAGCCCAAGATTGGTTTGTTTTAGCCTTTAATACAGGTATAGTATTATTATTTTTTAAAGAATAACTTACATTGCATAGAGGGGGGGAAACATTATTAGTACTTTAACGATCAGGAAATATAATGTCCCTTGAAGGTAGCTTTGTTTACATTCCATATTATGAAACAAACAGGATATTCATTGACCATGTCTCTTTATCACTTGTCAAATCTTCAGAGTTTTGGCTTACCATGGCTTTAGTCAGTTAAAATGAAGATGAACAAACATTTGCTAACTCTTCTAAAGTTAACATCAGAATTGAAACTGATTCTCTGTTTTTCTTTAAGATTAGTAATAAGGCAAAATCAACATTTTTGGATTATTTTCCTCAAGGGCTTTTGAGGAAGAGATGAGATACCTTATATGACATTTATTTCCTAATTGCTATAACTATTGGACACTCCTAATTAATTTGTTAATTCCTAACATCGGAAGAATAGATTGCATTTTCCTTTATATTCTGCTGTTCATGGTTCAGAAATTGTGACAAGTCTCTTCTGGTATATTATGCCTTAAGGCTTAGACATTCAAAGAAGTATTCTTTCCTACCATTACTACTGGAGAATCATTTTTCCCTTAGTTATGGAAGAAGGCAAAAGAAATATGAAAGTTCTATGCATATCTCCATGTAATCATACCAATATGTATATGATATGCTGTCAATCCATTTGATAAATGAATTTCTTATACACCCTCATACTAACTCATCATCTTCCTGTCTGTTTATCCGTCTCTTCAAAGATTTATTCTAACATCCCAAAATTGAGAGCAACTTATATGACCAGCATTGACTTGATTGGTCAGAAATTATAGTTTGAATAAAAGTGAAATATTTTTGTTAGTTCATAAAAATAGTTTGCTCTCTATAAAGAGGTTTGCCAACTTCTCTAAACATTTTAAATTTTACTGCTTTGCGATATAAGAACCTCTGAAACTAATTACAATGGAACACAGTTTCTTAAACTAACATATTGAAGTAAATGTCTATGAATTTACAAGTACATTTGGTCTTTTAAAAAGAAATGTTATAATTTATCCCAAGGGAAAAATGTTTTAAAGGAAGTTGTTTATTTAGGATGCTTTATTTATATAATGATTAAACTGAGATTATAAACTGTATATCTAAATATTAGGCTGAATTTGAATTTTTTGTTATGGATAGAACAGTTGTTTATGACAACTGTTTTTTTTTTACAAAAAACTTTCATAGGACGAGAAGATAGAAATGAATTGATTTATTTTTTATAGCTCATTATGTCCTCTCAACATTGATCCAGACATTTTACTAACACTATGGAATAAATTTTGGAGACTGTAGCCAGTAAAATTTATCATGAAAAAAAAATGTTTATCCCTGTTTTAAAGATGCCAATTTTCTATGAATAAAATTCTACTGAGAGAATGCTTATGATAGTGTAACATTAATTAGGATTCAAGTCACTATCAATGACACAATAGGAATAATTGTTATTCTGAAAAACTGTATGGTTCAATAGTACATATATTGAAACTTGCTTAATTAATAATTGTTTTATTTTTTTAATATGATGAAAATTCTTGCATAAAATAAATGTCAAGTCCCATTTCTTCCAAATTACATTGTTGAAAAGAATTGCAGTGGAATTAATGCACTCAGGAAGGCATTAACTAGGTTTGTTATTTATTTATTTCAGTTCATACTATCACCCATCTCGACATCATAACTCTAGGCAATGGACACTAAAAATACAACATAACAGCAGCATAACAATAAATTATCAGCATCCAATATAAAAACCACAAACAACTATCAACATAATCATCTCACCAGCTCATCTATACATTTCAGTCCTGATGCTTGATGACATAGCCAATTTTGAAGGCCTTATGAAAGGGCAACAGGTTTAAGTCTCAATCATTTTCCAGCAGGATGATGGGACAGAGTATCTTCTTGACCTCTGCTTCTCCAGTGTATCTCCTTAGCCTCACAGCTAGTGCTGGAAACCTTTGTTTAGCAGTCTAGGGCTTCAGACATCTGATGTGGACCTTGTTATTCTGGAGACTGTCCAAACCAGCATGATTCTACTACTTTGCATCACTCTAATATTTGTAATAGGTAGGTGAAGCATCGGGATATTTTCCCAAGGACCCCTAGGGTAAGATACTGTAGGTTCCAGCCAGGATTTAAACTCTGACCATCATGTTAAAGGTGGTACTCTAACCCTTACTCTATCCAGCCACTAAACAATATCACCACTCTCTGTCCAAAAGAGAGAAGTGTTAGAAACAACTAAGATACTGTGCAGAAGCTTCAAACTTCTGGTTCCTGGAAGAGGACCTAAGATTAGGAAGACATAGATTAGGACCCATAAAAGTGGAATGGAATTGACTTTTTAATATGTTTCAACTTAAGCTGGGCAAAGCATTTGATAATCACTACTTGAAGCTTTAAGACAGCTGAAAACTCTAGACCAGGGGTGTCAAACTCAAGAACTGGAGGCCAGATCCGGCCCATGGGGTGTTTAGATCTGGCCCATGGGGCTGCTCTGGAAACAGAGAAAGACCGGTCCACAGTGTCTCTACCAGTGAAAATGGAGCTTGGGAGGGCCACAGGTGGCCCTCCTAAGCTCTGTTTTCACTGGCAGAGGGTTGCAGGAGACCATCACAGCCAATAATAGGACTTGGGAGCCCGTTTTTTTCTGGCAGAGTGTTCAGGCCACCACAGGCGCCCCCAACATAATGATGTCGAGCTGGCCATGCCCATCCAGGCCCCCTGAGGTCAAACACAACCCTGATGCAGCTCTCAATGAAATCGAGTTTGACACCCCTGCTCCAGACAGATGTCACAAAGGCTGTTCCCGCTGTGCATCTGTGTTCATGCATCATTTGTTTATTTTGCTGATGAATCCAATAAAAATGTGAAGTTTCTCTTTTAAATGCTTTCTATAGTCTTAATTTCATTAGTGTTTGTGTATAGGTCTTGTTTAGATATTAGAAAATGTATCAATTATTAATATATTCCAGCAGTTGTTGCTATATTATGATTCCCATTAACCCTTCACCTTTGAGCATGCAGGCTGCAGCTGCTAGGAAATTCAGTAATACCTAGAAGACAACCGATTTCCCACCTTTAATATGCAATTTGCAACATTATTTATTTTATTGATTTTTGCAATTTTTCATTTACATGACCCTTATTTCTTTTCTATAGAAGAGATCTACTGCCCTTTCAAAATCTCATGACATCTTATGCTTTTTAAAAATTCTTGGTGGAAGCTGGAAATTTCAGTTTTAAATCATAAGAAGACAACTTAGCCAGTGAATATTTCATAAAGTCAAATGCAATTTGTATTTACAACATCGTTCAACAGCTGCTCAAGTTATTTGCAGTGGTCTTTTTTTATGAATAGGTGTTTCTATATGTCTTAGAAAATTAGTATAATTATTAGAAAACGTAGACATTTATTCTGAAAGTGTGATTTAAATAAATGAGGACTCCACATAGACACAGCTCAGAAGGTTTTTGGAAGCAAATTGTCTTGGTAGAAGTTGTAGCTAGAAGTGTGCTGTCCAGATGGTTTGTTTGACACAGTGCAGCACAGGAACTGTGTGTGAAAAGCTAAATAAATGTTAAGGATTAGTCTAAACTTAATTGAAAACCTCCATGTAAAATACCATTAAATGGTACCAGTTTTTATTTATTTTTTTAAAAAATGTATTGAATCCAAACATACTATTTAAGGATGTAATATCTAATAGAGGCAGTGTAAGAGTATGTTTGATCCATCACGAACTTGCTGAAAAATAAATTTCAGTCAATTATAAGGATGATTTCAGTCAATACACTGGATAGAATTATGTATTACAAATAATTTGTGTTTAAATTGGCAATCTCTAAAGGATATTCCTTTTCCAGTAATAATTAACTTTAAATCTTGATATGGGTAAGTTAAGTGCCTCATATCCAGCACTGTGACTTTTGATATGCATCCTGAATGATAGTTTTATTATGATGATATATGCAAAGTGATAGTTCCTAATCTCATATGTAAATCTATTTCAACCCTAAATATTTGCAGCACTGCATGTATTCTCTCCAGTCTTCCTTATAGTTTCTTTGAAATCCTTTTCCATTTTTTTCTTTGTCTCTTTGAAGTATTTTCAAGGCTCATTTTTCTTATTCCTCTTTTTCTGCTTATTTCCAGTAGCCAGAGATTTAGGTGTTCTCAGTGAGCACATCAGCGTTCCAGACAAAGACACTGTTTGAAATTATCCATGAACCTAGTGCCTCTAAACATTATTGAGTGGCATTTGTTTCTGTAGGTTATGTCTGCTCTGCCTAACTGGTTTATTTCAGATTGGCAGCTGGGATTACAATGTGGTAGATGGACAGTTTGCATGGTTTGAAGACTGCATTGAAGCTGTATTAGTAGCCTCGGTGTAATATGTCTGGAATGTACAGCCTCAGATTAGAGAAAGTTGCAAACTTCTCCACTGAAGGAGAAATAAATTGTTTTTGCAGGCTGTAATTATTTCTCTGCTTTAACTCAAGAGTTGCAACATAATTATACCTGCAAGAGTCATTTTCATAATTAGGCAGGACAAAAATAGGTTTTATTTATTTTCTTATATAAAAAGTATTGTTACAGTAAGATGGTGTTCTAAAGAACCTAGATTATACTTCGGTTTCATTCACCTTAATATTTTAAAATACACTTTGTTTTCATACATATACATATTCTGGGGTACGTAAGTAGTGGTGGAGGGAAGCAGCACCTGAAAGCAATATTAACACAAATATTTTATGATTTTAATTTTCAGAATTGATAAATAGCACAAAGATTTTACTTTTGTTCTCATATATTCATATGAAGCAAATGTTGCATTATTTAGATACCAAAATAAGCTTCTACTTTCCAATGATCTAAGAATTTAAATGTAAGGATTTCTAAAAAGTCTTTTGATTTTTCTGTCTGGCCAAATCTCTGTTCTTTACTGTCCAGAACCAACCATTCCAGACTGTGCGTAGGGGTGGATTAGGTTAGGGTTGTTGTCAGGGAAGGATGTAAAGGGGATGTGAGAGGGGCAAGGCAAGCATACAAGTGGCCAGCATGGTGCATACCACAGAGGGGCTGGATGAGACTGCAAATGGGAGAGACTCACCTCCGCAACTTCCAGCCATCCCTCTCTGCTTTGCTATTGATTTCCAGAGGAAGTCAGCAGGGAACATCACAAATGGTGATCATGTGATTGTGGGGCCCTTTGGCCCTGCTTGTAAGTACTAACAGTTTGACAAAAAGCCAGATCACGTGACTGTATGGATGCTGAAACTCCAAGGCTACTCATAACCACCATTCATTCAGTGCCATTTTAACATGGAATGGTTGCTACAGTCATCAGTCTATAGAAGAAGTGTTGGTGAAAATAACAGAACTAGCAAAGATGGCAAAATCAACTTTTTCGATTAGGAAAAAAAAATCAAAAATTACATTTAGCAGTGACTGAAATCCCCTGTGAACTTTTTGCTGGAAAAAAAAAGAAAGAAAAACAAATTGGTGGTTTATGGATTTGAATATTAAAAAGGGCAACTTATGGAAAGAAGGAAATTATGAAGTAATTTAGGACAGAGATGGCAAAATTTATTTATTTTATTTATTACAACTTTATAATTTTTATAAATAACTCAAGGTGATAAACATATCCAAACACCTTCTACAACCCTGTGAGGTGAATTGATCTGAAGGAGAGTGACTGGCCCAAAGTCACCCAAAGTTACCTAGCTGGTTTTCATGGCTTAGTGGGACTAAAACTGCTTTCTAGCCTGTTGCCTTAACCACTAGACCAAACTGGCTGTCTATATAATATAACTACTTTCACAAGTTTGGAAACTACTTCTTCATAACCTTCCTTTTCCTTTCTTTCAATTTGTTTTTCTATTTTTTATTTTTATATTTTCATGCATGCACACAAATACATGCATACATGCATACAAACATATTCATCCAATTAGTACTAAAATAAAGGTAGGTGGGTAGGAAGGTAGGATGGTAGATAGAGATAGATACCTTACCCAAGAGACAATGGCCCTGTCAGTGTGTGCTCCCTTCAAGATCCAAAAAAGAAATACTCAGACTCCATGAATTAGAGCAAAGTTCTCCTTTTACTGGAAATCAAAGTGGAAGCTACAGATTGAATTCTGAATCTGAGGAATTGGTGCGCAGATCACATATACAAAGGAATGGAATTGTTCCCACCCCCCAAAGTCCAAATGACTCTTCCAATTAAAAGTTCTGAATATGATCATGTGGGCATCTTCAGGTGGTGATGAGGCCTCTGTCCGTTGACCTTGACATATTTTGATAAAACTTCGCAGCTGCGCATAGGGAAAGAAAGCTAGCAAGGAAATAGAAAGTTAAAGACAAGAATTTATACACCCCCTCCTCTTTCTTACCCACAGCACAAGAATGTAACACCTCCAGCTCTCTTCCCCCTCCAAGTCCCCCCCCCCCCGTTGCTAATGACAGCCGAAAGAAAGCAGTGAGCATAGCAGCAGAGAAGATGCAGAAAAGATGTAGAAGATATCTTGAGGCTGACAGGCCCTGTAATTTGGGCATACAGAAACAACAGAGCATCCGCTTCTCTAATGTCTGCTATATAGAAACATTTGTACTAGCTTCCTCTCACCATTACTGTGTAAATATCCAGGATATATAGGACACCTCTTCTATACCTCTGCTGCTTTCAGACATACTGTGTTGCCAGGTTTTTGCTCAGCTGTGCTTAAAATTCATTGGATGATGGCTGTATCATAAACTAGAATTAATGAGCATCCAGTTCACCATGCTGCCTCCTTCTTGCTCACATAGCAAATACTGTTTTAGTTTCCAAACAGCCCTCAACTCTCTCACACACTGACAGGATGCTAGCCAGATGAATACTGATGGATGCTGGTAGGAAAAGGCACAATTTTTCCCCCTTATTTTCCTCCCCAAAAACTAAGCCCGATCACATAGTTTCATAGCAAAGCACAGGTATAGAGCCAGTTTATGATAAATCTAATCTTTTTCCACATAAGAATGTATTGATGATGTCTTTCCCAGGCAGTGGAAGCTCAGATCCGAAGTTTTGGACAGACTCCTTCCCAAGTGCTTATAGAACCACATCCTCCAAGAAGTTCTGCTATGCAGTTGGTAAGTTGGATCCAGATTTTACACCCTGGTAAAATGGCTACTTGAATTAAAATACACAAATAACAAATATTCTCTTTGTTTCAAATGTATAAAATACAAACATTTTGCACGCATAGCAGAACTTATATTTTCATAGTGAAACTTTTAAAAATATTCATTCTTCCACGGAAATTATAATTATTACAATTTATCAGAAACTGAAGAACATCATTATTTTAGGGATCTTATTTAAGTTTAATCAGATGAATATAGAAATTTTTAAATAATGATGCTCCATTTTAATTTCAGGAACAATACAACATGATCATAGTTACTAAACTTTATTGTTCTCTTTTTGTATATGTGCAGGTGTATAAAATATGGCTTTTACAAAGCTATTTTATATGTTCAAAAATATTCAGATGATATTTAAATCAGCTCTTAGTATTTGATATTCCTTTTCACATAGGAATGCAATTTAGAAATAAAAAAGAGAGGAGAGATATACAGAAATGGGGAAAAAATGACTTTTGAAGTGAAAACAAAAATAAAAGCAAAATATAAATTTAATCAATACTGCATTTACCCAATTTCATTAAAAATGGTATTAAGTTTGTGTAAGCATTTTGAAATTAGTGTGTGGATTTAAAGTCATTTAAAGTCAGATAACACTATAGCTACCATGTTTCTCACAAAATAAGGCCGAGCCTTATTTTTTTTTGAGCCTCGAAAAAACGGCTAGGCTGTCTTTTTGGGTGTGACTTAATTTCCTCCCCCCACACGCAACCCCACTTAGAGCGCCACACACACTCACCTCGCCACGAGGCCACTTCTATTGGCCAATAGAAGCGCCCCAAGGGCAGAGTCACCAGCCGCTTCTATTGGCCGATAGAAGCGGTCTCGTGGCGAGGCATGGCTACACATCAGGTTCCCAACTGCAAACTCAATTGCATACATATGCCGTTGTCAGAGTATATATCAGACGATCTCAAGATTCCTGCTGCATTTCTGCTTCCTGAGCCAGCCGCTCTTCTTTGTCCTCTCGGATAGCCCTATTTCCCCCCTCCCCTGATTTCCCACTGCAACCACTTGGATGAAATGGGTCGCAGGAGGGTCGCTAAAGAAGCTGATTCCACCTATCACCTGCAATGGGCAGTTCCGGGCCCCTCCGCTTAGGCTGCCAACTAAGGGAACTCACAGTTTACTCAATTGCCCAACTGGTTTCAAAGGGAGGTTGGGGAGATCTTTGTGCCCCTTGCCATCCACTAGCATCTTTGAGGGAGAAGGTATGCTTCGAGGGGAAACGTGGAGATTGCTGTGCGTAAAACTGTGAGGTAAACAGCCTGCCTTTCTCCTACCTTCTTCTCAAGGTTTTGCTTGCAGCCCGACCACTGACAGGTGGTTGAGTCCGGCTTCAGCTCTCCCTTGTGTGCTTGGTGGGGTATTTTGGCATCTCTTTTTCAGACAGTACAAGGGTGAGGGTAATCCACAAATATAGTTTTGGCTTCTGTACAGACATTGTAGTCTGTGGTGTGGTTTGCACAAATACGGTACCTACCTTGCCCTGTTCCTATAGTTTGCCTGTAGAATAAGACGATACACATCTCTTAAATCCCCCATTCCTAGATATTCCCTGCCCGCGGGGCGCTTCTATCGGCCGATGGAGGCAAGTCTGCCCATGGGATGCTCTAGCTGAGGCTACCTGCGGGGGGCTCCTAAAGGCCTCCCCGCCCTTTCCCCCCATTTCCCTTCAACTCGTATAGTTCAAGCGCTATGAGAAATGGTGGGGAACGCATGGTTTAAATAGGCCTAAATTTGGGGGGAAGGACTTAATTTCACCTTATGCCTAGAAAACATGCTGGGCCTTCCTATTGGGGGGGTGGTGTATTGTCAGAGAAACACAGTATTTGGTTGAAAATCAAGCATTCTATTCAGACAATTCCTATATTTTTTTTTAAATAATAGATCACACACATTTGTGTAGGTGTATTTGTATAGGCGAAAAATTGACAAAAATTGTTTTCATTCCATGCTATGTTAACTTTTCAGATCACCAAATCAAAGTTTTACCACTGCAACGATTGGTTTAATTGCTAAAAGTTCCACTCATTTCTCTGGGTTCTGTGTGGAGAAGCCATTAAAGGCACCCTGGGCAGTGTTAAATGCACAGGCCATAATATGCACCAGGTGTAGTAATTAGCCATCACAAGGAGGCTGCCTATTTGTCTGGTTTGGCTGCTGTTGCTGTATCCCCTTGTGTTTTCACACCATCAGATAGCTGAATTTAATTGAGGCCACATCAGATGAGGCATTACTGACACCTTTAATTGAATGAGTATCCAGGGAGGATTAACTCATAATATTGATTGGCTTTTAGCCACTTGCTCAAAAGTGTGTCTGGGTAGCTTATTAGTTGTTTTTATTTACATCTTCATGCAAAGATTTCAAATAGGAATGCATAGTGCAATATATTTTTCTAAGTACTGTTAATGTCTTTTCTTCAAAGGAGTGATATAAAAATGCATTATTTATTTGTTATCTATAAAAAGATACTAAACATACAAATACAACTAATGATAAATAGGTAAAAACCATTGTCACTCTATTCAAACTCCAAAAATATAATACCTTTCAAAAAATAGTATTTCATAAATATTCACAAATAATATTAGTAATAAATATATAAATAATAACTTTATTCCACAGAGTGTACATTAATACCATGCTCACTAACAATAAGTTCTTATATTTGCTCAGCTGTTACATATTAGTTGTCTAAAACAGTTTCAGAATCTATGAGAAAGTATGAATTTTGATAATATAACCTAATAGCACTTTGGCTGTAATTTGGTACTACCAAAATGTTAAAACTTAGTGATGAGAGTTTAAAGACTGCATCTTGATCATTCTTTCACATCAGTTATTTTATAGCTTCATCAAATAAGTATATATTATCTGATGTAATATTTAAAGGGTGTATATATATTTGCATACCAAATTAGTGTTGATTCCTGATGACTGCCTGAAGTCATTATTACTTTTCTTGGCAATATTTTCAGAAATGGTCTGCCATTGCTTCCTTCCTAGGGCTGAGAGAGAGCGACTGGCCCAAGGTCATCCCATTGGTTTCATACCTAAGGAAGGATTAGGTTTCTGGTTTTTGGCTGGTGCCTTAACCACTACACAATAAGGATACACACACATACACACAAATGTAAACAATGATTGGTAAGGTGCAAATTATTAAATTATATATTAGTGGGATCCTAAGGTTTAAAGGAGCAATTTCTTAAGTTAAGCAATAGAGGCTGACATTTTTTTAATGACACTTTATAGATGTTAGGGTTCTGATCCAACAGTACATAGCAAAGAAAGTCATCCTCTTAACAAATGAAACTTCTATTATCAAACAGAGTTATGAAGACAGGATGCAAAATTGCAAAGTATAAAACATTAAAGCGAAAATAAAAAATGCATTAGGCAAGTGATATTAAATAGATAGTCTGTTGGCATGCTGGAAATCTAGTTTGCTCTGCCCTATGTGGAAAACTGTGTCAACTTGTCTGCTGCCAAGTTGCAGTTCTAGGTCTAAGTACCTCCAGAGCCACAAGGTTCTGCTAGAAGAGCTTTGCTGAATTCTAGCTTTCCAGGAAGACGAAGGATTAAGAAAAAGGGTTGTAGCAACCAAGGATTGCTAGAAATTTATTTTTTAAAAAAAATATTATTTATAAAACTTCGACTTAAAATGTGATTGTTAATTGGGTTACATCCAAATTAAGGTAACCTCTTGAAATCTATGAGATACTTAAATAAAACAGAGATATTATGGAATTGTTGTAAAATTGGAGCATAAGAGTTTCATCTTTGCGATGGAATGTCTAATGGACCTTGAGAACATGGAGGGGCCTGGAAGAGAGTTAAAGGAAGAAGTAGGGTTGGCGCATTACAGAAGAGATCCTGAATTGAAGGGAGCAGGAAATGTGAGAAAGACACTCAGTAACTCTGCCTTAATTACATTAGGTATAAATTGTGTGAAATAAATATTTTGATAGGTTTGGGGGCTTTATTATATGACCCTACTAATAATAATTATATTTCCATAAATCCAGTGTTTCTTGAACTTGCTATCATTATGGAGCTTGACAATATTACATTCTTTTTTGTAACATTTCCTGATTTCCCCCACCTCATCCTTTATGTCAGGGTTCTCCAAGCCTGGCAAACTTTAAGACTTGTAGACTTCAACTCCCAGAATTCCCAAGCCAGCATGAGATCCCTTGCTTTATATTATTGATTTTTTTTTACCAGAAACAAATCAGTTGTGAAGGAAAAGATGGAATAGCTGCAGAAAATCTTTTGATTTATTAATATTTACAAATTAAAACTCTTCATTTGGAAATATTATTTTGAATATATTAATAACATCAAACTTTCTTTAGTTTATTCTTCTTTAAAATTCGTATCTGTACTTCTTTTTTCTATTCTTTAAAATCTACATCTATACTTATTTAAAATCTACTTCTATATTTATTTAAAATCTACTTCTATAGACTTGTATCATGAACGAAGCAGATATTGAAGTGAAACTTTGAATGAAGCCATGGTATCTGTAATGTAACTGAACAGTAGCCCAAAAAATATATGCTTAATTGTAGAATCCATTGGTTAAAAATTAAATTATTGACTAGTGAAATAATTTCCTGGAAATGTTGTGTGAGACAATATCAGCTACCACACTGCTAGCTTCATTAAAATGGTCTAAAATGGAATTTGACTTCAGATGTCATATCCTTATTTATAATCATATAACATTGTTCTGCTGTGAAGAGGCTAGTGATAAATCTAAGGAAACATCAGCACATATTCATTTCATCAAAATGTAGCAGCTATAAAAACCTATATTCTACAATTAATTTGAATTAAAATTCCTACATGAATGTCAAGATTTTGAGGCTCTATACCACGGGTATCAAGTTCTATGTCACATGCCATCATGTGATGTCTCACAACATTTTTTGCCTTTGCAGAGCTGGGGTGGGCATGGTCTGTGCATGACACATCCGTCCCACAGGCCACCAGTCTGTCATCCCTGCTGTATACAAGAATACTTAAAGTTCAATTCGAAAAAGACCCCTTGTTTGCTACGATTTAAAAGAGCTGTGTCTTTTCCCAGGGCAGACATGTGGAGGGCATGCATGCGATCATGGAAAAAATGACACAGCTGCTTTAAAAAGTTGCAGAAATATATGCTAAATACTGTCTTTAAAGCCTTTTATTGGTTCTGAATTTAAAGCACAGAAGGCATGCACAGCATATATGGATTACATACTTAATTTGTGTATCTTTTTTTAAATTGCTAAGGCATTTTATGATTTGATCTTTAATGCTATTTTGCAGTTTTTGGGGAGAACACATTTTCATCTTCATGATTTTATTTCTCTTTTTATTGGGGTTTTCTTTTCTTCACCTGCATCTGGTGATTGAGAAGCTTGGCCATTTTAATGCACAGACACCTGGAAATGTTTTAATGATGACTTGCTGTAGATGTTAGATTTGCTTACTTTTTTCCTCCTCTCCATGTAATTTTTAATATGAAATCAAGGTATTCATTAAAAATATAGTTTCCATAGCCTGTGGAAAAGTATTGCATTAGTATTCATTTGCAGCTGCTGATGCTTCTTGCTTCTTTTAATGGGGTCTTCACTGTTCCTGCACTTTATCTTTCCAATCTTCTTTGCCTTTCCCTTTTTCCCTCGTGGTTGGGATCTTGTTTTGCCCACTCAACAGTATCTCCTTCTCCAGAGTCCATTGATGTTCACAGACCAAGCTCAACAGGATGTCATCATGGTCCTAAAATTTCCATCCAACTCTCCTGTAACACATGTAGCAGCCAACACTCAGCCTGGTTTGGCAAATTCTGCTGTGATTACTGTCACTGTCAACCGACTATTTGCTGTGAATAAGTGGCACAATCTTCCTGGTGAGTGTAGAAATATTGATTACATAATTAGCAACTTGGTGTGTGGTGATAAGATGCAAAAGGGCTACTTACTTTCAATAGTAGATGGAATCTTAAGAAGTATAAGCATAGTTATATTAATGCAATGGAGCTTTTAATCATTTCAGAAATGTCGTGCTGTAAACTATGCAAACGGTGTGTAATTAATACATTATAGGAATAACAACCTCATTCTTTGGCATCAAGTTTTACAAGTACCTGAGCAATATAAGCTGTAAGTTTTACGATTTCTAGAAAGATGCCAGTTTCCTATTATTCTTACTAGAAAATCTGGAAACAAAACTGTAAGCAGAGTTGAAATGTGAATTCTTGATTGGTTATTTTCAAAACCCATATAAAAATATCTATAAGCTTTGGGTTATCCTTGGTTTGCTGTGTCAGTTTAAATTTGAGTAGTGAAAACAAATATATACAATATATATCATTTTAGGGTTATTACATGTGACCCCTGTAAATTTCCAAATGTCCTTTGTCTATCTCCTTTTTACATCAAGGTTTTCCACCAGTCTAGGAATAATTGTAATTGAATACAAATGTTCATGTATTAGTTGGTAAATTGGTTGAAATGCTATTCCTGATAGGTGAACAACTTTACTCCAAATTTAGTCTGGACTGTCAGGGAGAGGATAATGTCTGTTTGTCAGTTGGCAAGATATTGGAGAAAAACAGCTTATCTTTTGTGGTTGCTTTTACATTTGAACCAAATAGTACTGGTAAATAGTAAATGCATCCTATATTTCTGTTCTCAATTATTCCCATTTTCCTATTAACCCTTTTGTGCTTCACGAAAGCATTCCTCCTATAAAATTCTTTGTCCCCATCTTTTCGTTGCTGCTTTTGACTTTTGAAATTCATCAAATTTCTATGAAAAAAACCCAGTGTCCACTATTTTATTACTACCAGCTATTTAATGTCCTTCCTGGTCTCTTAGCTTTTTTATTCTTGTTTCAAATATTGCTTATTATTTTACTGTATAATCCCTATTGCCATTTTTTTTAAAAAAGAAAAATACAGAAATAATCATATTTCACTTGACACAAGTAAGTAAAATTATATACATTTCATTCTGTTGATTTAACAGTATTTAACTGCTGAGTACAGTAGAACATCTATCCTCACAGAGAAAAAACTTATATTGCTTATTATCATTTTACTGAATCATAGACTTCTGAATTCCACATGAATTAGGTAATCATTCCAATGAAGCTAGTTTCATGATCAGCATATGCTTTGCAATTTGCCTGTGAAAAGGTTGGGCATATGATTTTTCTTATACTAGTTTCCATTATTGCAAAGTTTCATTGGTATTTTGAGAAAAATGTTCTGGGAATAATTATTTTGCATTTTAGCTTTTTTTTAAAAAAGAATGTTTTGAATACAAAAATTGTTTATACATTTATATTAAGCAAAACTAAGTTACAAATGAGAATTTCCTCTGTTTACGCCACTTTTAAATGATGATGTACCCCTTTGTATTATATGATCGAAAAATCTTTTTTTTATATAAAACAATTATTTTTAATAAATACTAAATTTGTGTTATTCTTTTCAAAGGGTGTTATTTTTGTTCCCTTAAAGGAAAGAGATGAGATCCACGATAGTTAGCAAGTGGCTGTCACATTTTGTTTTCAGCATTCTTTACCATTTGTTTTCTTTTTTTGCAATATGAGAAGCTGCTGGTTAACCATCTGCTATAGTTTATGGCCCAAATCTCTGGTGATGGCATACACTGAGAACAGAAATAAGATGAAATAAATGTATAAACAAACCTTTAAAAAAACTTGAAATTTTGGCTGGTAGAATTTAATAAATGGAAGAAAATCAAATTCTTAAAAAGACAGTATCACATAATTCTTTATTTATATGATTTTTTGTGTGATTTTAGTACCTAAAATAGCACTATTTCTAAGCCTTTTTTTCGTTCTTTTAGTTCATCAAGGTGCTGTACAAGACCAGCCATACCAGCTGCCAGTGGAAATCGATCCTCTCATAGGTCTGTCACTTCCTTCTCTCTTTGCGATTCATTAAGCTCTGTATGGTGGCCCTGAAGTGTAGATTACGGTTGTTTTTCACTTGCTGGTTGCTGGGAATGGAATTTTCCTGATAAACCATTTGCATGCAAATTGGAATGCAATGAGCTGTGGCTATGCTGGTATTTCATCAACTCCCCTTCATTGGTTTGCCTAATTTGAACAGGCCTAGGACGTGTGTCAATGAAAATTAATATGGATGCCGTAATAATGTGTGATTGAGAATGCGTATGAAGTACTGTCAGGATAATATTGGGCCTTTTCATCACTCAGACTTGTTGATGAGCAGAGCAAGGCATGTGATGATGAATTGGTGCACTAGTAATGTGATGGAGCTTTTTGCTGAGAAAATTTTCATAATAACAGTAGGGTTCTTAGCGGCGCTGTGTTGTGAAAAATAAAACTCTGGTGCCAGAATTTTATAATTACAGGAGATCAATCCTTTTTTCCACAGGCCTGCTGTTCAGGCTGATGGAATTAATGTGTAATTGCAAAGCAGTTCCAGAGTTGAAATAAATGGCTCAGTCATTTGAGGTTAGGATATTAGTACTTTTTTTTTTTTTTTTTTTACTAAAGTATGGTTGACTTTAGGATCAGAAGCAGAGAAGCAGAAGATGGTTTCTCAGCTAGATTAAATCTTGTAATACATTTGATTCGCAAATATTGTATTATAGTGCTGTTGCTTAAATCACAAAGAAAAAAATGCTCTAGGTGATTTGTGAACCTTTATTTTTAAGGCATCGGTAAATTTCATATAATATATTCTGTAATGTATTTATCACAACCCTGGGAAAGCATCAGTAGATATTTATCAGATGAACTGATAAACATTTTATATTCAATGTTTAAAGCATAGGACTGTTATTCTATTCAGCCCTTCTCATGGAAGTCTGCAAGATTTATTCTTGCAGTGAGCAAAATACAGGATGAAATTTTAGTTTGGAAATGTAATACAATAACATACCTATGCCTTTTTCTTTTATGTTTATTTCACATTAATATTTAGCATGCAACTGATAGATTGGATCCTAAGATTATCTCCCTTTGATAGAGGGAGGGAATCATGGAATGCAAAGTTAGTGTTATTCATATTAGTACCTATTGAATAAATAGCACTTAAATCTGTAGATAAATGTGCTAAATCTAGGTGCAGTCTGAAAAAGACATTACCCTAAACATGTAAAGAACTGTTGCATGTGTATCTATTGATAACATTAAAGTAATAGCTAGAAATTATATCTGGAGTTAACACTTAAGCAGCTTGTTTTAGGATGTTTATTAATATTGTAAATTACTGCAAATGATCTGCAATATATTTTGAAATACAGGCAGTCCGCAACTTATGACTGGCCACTTAGTGACTGTTCGAAGTAATGTAAACCCCCACCTTAAACATACTTATGACCCAGTTCTGAAGTTCTGATGGCCAGTGCCCCTAGTGGTCATGTGATCACATTTCAGGCAGTCAGGAACTAGCCCACATTGACAATTGCTTGCTGTGTCCGACAGTCACATAACAATTTATGATGCTTTTGCTGAAAATGCCTAGGTTCACATGACAAATGAAATATAGATGAAATCTCATCTGAAGTTATCCTTGAAATCAGAGATCTCCAAACTTGGCAACTTTAAAACTTGTGGACTTCAACTCAGCTATGCTGGCTGAGGAATTCTGGGAGTTGAAATCCACAAGTCTTCAAGTTGCCAAGTTTGGGGACCCCTGTTTTAAATCACTACTATAACCAATTTCCATACTATATTTATTATATTTATCTATACCGTGTTTAATATATCTTACGATTATTTTATATATATATATATATGTTTTCTTAATTTTTTGCTACAACTTTAAAAGCACAACTACAGTGACGTGGGAAAATACCCGAACAAAGCCGAATGCCATACATACATACATACATACATATATACAATATTATTATATATATATGTTGCTGCAGTACATAGACCACAAGTTTCCCTGTTCAAATAAAGTTCCTAGTGATCTACAATCTGTATAATGAATCATTAAGGGTTAAATCATTAAGGGTTATATAATAGGTAGTCCTCAAGGTATAACCGTAATCCCTTAGGGTCATAAATAAAAATGGTCACAAAATGAATTGGACTCATTTTTATGTCATTTTTAATCACAATTGTTAAGCAAATTGATCAACTTATTAAGTGAAAGAGAAAATCAGGCTTGCTGTTTTCTTTTGGTCGTTAAATGGTCTCCACAAGCGGAAGCAGTATGCTCCATCCCATATTTGGGTAGACCAGGTTGCCCTGATAGACTGGTCTCAAGGAAAAAACACTTGATCTTCACAATTGTTAAGTGAACCAGTGGCTGAAACTAATAAGAAACCATTTCCACAGAAAAAGAGAAAATTGGAAGAGGGGAAAATGGCTTTTGCTCTAGTGGTAAGTTATTGTAAAGCACTAGAACATTCACTGCCGGAATTGAAAACAGTGCATGGAAGCTGCCTTTTAATTTAAAAACAAAGGCAGGTGATCTTAAAGCACATGCAAACTAACACAGTAAGTGGAATGCACAGTAACTTGCTGCAAGCAAACTCAAAACTCTTGCAAACAAACACAGTAGAGTAGAGTACAAAGGAACTTTACAGTACTGAATCTGATTTCTGTAGACATTTACTGTATTAGTATTTCTGCAAACAATCCCAAGGCAAATACATACAAGTACAATCATGAAAAAAAACCTTTATCTTTGAAAAGTTCTAACAGACCAGTACAGCAATTTGTAAAACCCTTATATCCTTTAAAATATACAAGCATTCCTTTAGCTAATGTTCGAAGTTACGTGATAAGCGCCCCTTAGCATTTATGAACAAGTCCTGAAATTACGAATGTTTCAGCACCACGCCAGTTGTTCACCCTTACAAACGACTGTGGAGGCTATGTAACATTTGTCCTGCCTATTCACTCCCCTGCCAGGTCTTCACAGGCACTGTGCCTGTGGAGACTCACTTACCTCAGTCGCTGTTTCTTTGCCTACTATGTTGCTTCAGGCTTTCAGTGCATTTGTAGAGAACAGAGGATTGTGTGAGATAACAGCGTGAGATCTTGTATGAATTATCTCATGTTATCTTGCACCTTAGGCCTCTATTCTCTGTGAATTGAGGTCTGGATATTTGAAAATGGAGGGAAGGCCTTGGTCCTTCAGGTCTTTCCTCTGTTTGCCATTTCCTTGCCAAAGCCTGCAGGGATATTACATCCCTGTAGGCTTTGGCAATCCTTTGCAAAAAGCCTTTGTTGGCACCAGCAAAGCTTGGGAGGGACAGAAGCCTCCCTCCAAAGCTATGTTCCTACTGGCAAAGGCTTTTTGCAAATGGCTGCCAAAGCCTACAGAAACGCTATCCTCAAGTGCTTTGGTGGCAAAAAAGGAGGCCTGGAGGTACATCTGCGGGCCTTCATGCCTCCTCTTTTATAGCCAAAGCCTTTCTCAAGCAGTTCAGTGGTGGAAAAGGGGATTCAGAAGGGCAAACGTGGTCCTCCACACCTCCTGTTTCATTGCTGCCACCTTCCTCAGGCAGTTTGGTGGTGAGAAAGGACGCCCAGAATGGCGCACACAGCAGAGAAGTACAGGCAAAGAAACAGGATGGAGAGGAGACAGTGACCCAGGGCAGGGAGAATGAGGTATCTGTGGGTCAGGGGAGGCCTTGGGTGGTCTGAAGCAGGTGGTCTGAAGCAGGTGGCTTTCCCCAGCCCGAGATATCTCATGTGCACTTAATGAGCCACCCATTCCATTAGTGAGTGCATGGGCAAAAGGAGTGATCACGTTCAAGGTACAAGATTTTGTACGTACATTTTGGTGGTGCATTTACAACTTCAAATGGCCTTAAAACAGACATTCATACCTTGAGGACTACCTATACTTTGTCAAGTTGTATTAATGTATATTTACTAAAATTATTGTCTCTCTAATTTGTTTGGCAAGCTGAACTTGCACTAAAGATGAATTTTATCATATCACTAATTTTGAGAGAGATAGTCAGAGCCTTATAAGATTTATTTCTTGAAATAATCTGAGCACCCTGTATTAAAATTGGACAAAAAGAAATGGAGATAAGGTTCCCAAGAATCAGATTCTTATTGATTTAAGATTGTTTGACAAGAGATTAAAACATATTTTGCAATGGGAGTAAACTATTATTTATCTCTCGTCTTTTCATTTTCTCCTTTTTTAGCTAGCAATACAGGTATGCATAGAAGGCAAATCACAGATCTTCTGGACCAAAGTATTCAAGTCCATTCCCAGTGCTTTGTTATTACTTCAGATAATCGCTATATCCTGGTCTGTGGATTTTGGGATAAAAGTTTTCGGGTGTATTCTACTGATACAGGTGAGTTAATGTAATACATTAATCTTTTTCTGAAACTGTTTAATTAAACTGTTAAAACTTTGTTTTTGCACAATTTTTACAAAGCAGCAAAACCGACTGCCGTTAGTCGACTTAAATTGGTTACTTAGCAGCCATTCAAAGTTCTGAGGATCTCACAAAAGATACTTATTAGCCGGTTCCAACATTCCTATAGCTGGTCCCCACTGCGGTCATGTGATTGTCACTCGGTAACCAGCCCACCTATACAGCCATTTGCAGTGTCCTGTACTTACATGACTGCGATTTTTGCTGAAACCAGTATTTACTTCTGTTCCCAGCAAAAGTCACCATACAAGTCATAAAATGTGGTCAGTAATACTATGAGCTGATTTACAACCATCACAACTTACAGCTATAATTGCTAGACTCAATTGCATTTGAGGACTAGCTATATTACCGTATTTTTCATTCCATAAGATACCCCTCCCCCAAAGTGGGTGAAAATGCTAGTCCTTTGGTGAATAGTAGCTGGGCCACAGTGGCGGGTCCTTTTATGGTGTTGAACCCTGCCTCTTCTATCTCTGTCATTGGCCACCTCTTCTATCTCTTTTCTGCAGTGCAGGAGTCAATAGGCAGAGCTGGCACATGAGAGGACACTATCTGTGGTCCTCTCAGGCTCCGCCTGATTTTTTTGTTTTGTTTTCCTCTAAACCTAGGTGCGTCTTATGTTCAGGTATGCTAATGCTTCTGGGCTAAATTCAAGGAAAGGTCTATAGAGAGAAGGTGATAATCCATATCTTGTAATTATCAGTATTTAGACTGTCCCTCTCCATGAATGGGTATAGTTAGTGTACCATACTATAAAAATGGCTTATTGAATAAATAAATACAATTCCTGCATTCTGGAGCAAGTAACTGTTCGATCTTCACAAAATGTATACTGATGGTTGTTGTCCATATCAACCATTGTGGAATCCCAACAATATCCCAATAATAAGTTTAGGCTGGCCTTTTACCTTTCTCAGTTACAGATCCATCCCTATATTTTCCATCTGCTTGATATATTGGGTATCTTCATTTAAGTCCCACATTCTTTTTTCTTATTGCTGCAGTTATTTGGTCTTCTTAATATTTGTATCTGGCTTCCGCTTTTCTTCTTTAGAACAAGACTATTAAGTTGCAATGTATGACTACTTGATTCATTACATCACTGGTACGCTATATTTACCCACCTTGGTTAGGCTGATAGTAGAGAATATAGCTGTGGTATAGTTTTTCAGATTATGGATAAGATACACACACACACACACACACACACACACACACACACACACACACACGAGTTTTCATAGATTAAAAACAACCCTTCGGTCCTCAATACCAAAAAGACCAAGGAGCTTATAGTGGATTATAGAAGGAACAGATTAGATATCCAGCCCTTGTTTATCAATGGAGACCGAGTGGAGCAAGTGGCCAGTTTTAAGTTTCTGGGTGTTACCCTAAAAGAGGACCTGATCTGGGGTGCCCACACTGCAGCACTGGTCAAAAGGGCCCAGCAGAGATTATACTACCTGAGACTTCTCAGAAAACAACAACTGAATGAAAAACTGCTGGTGACCATCAATCGCTGCACCATAGAGAGCATTTACTGCACCTCTGTATGGTTTGCCAATTGCACAGTGGCAGATAGGACAGCACTCCAGAGGATTAACATCATTACCCAGAGGATCATTGGTTGCCCTCTCCCCTCTTTGGAAGAGCTTTATAGCTCCCGCTGCCTTAAGAAAGTTCAAAACATTCTTAAAAGTCCATCTCATCATGGGCACTCTTTTTTTTGAACTATTACCATCTGGCAGATGGTACAGGATAATAAAAACAAGGACAAATAGGCTGAAAAACAGCTTCTATCCCAGGGCAGTAGCTCTTTTGAATTCTGCTGTATAGTACAGTGTTGGTGTGGTGTTTTGGTTCAATGTGTGGAGGGTGAAGGATGTGTTTGTGGTTATTTTCATGGTCATGATGTGCACTGAAGATGGTGTTTGAGTTCTTTGTACAAGGTGCAATGTCAATAAACTAAACTAAACTAAAAGTAAACTAAAAATAAACCCAAATTTTGAGTTAGAGATGAGATAGAAAAAAGTAATAAAAATGTAAAAAATATAAAAAAGATGCTGATGTTCATAAGAAGGAAAAAGAAAAAATACAATAAAAATTATTTACTACTAACAGAAGTAATAAATTCATTTATATTTTTGCTCCCTATTTCTAAAGTTATATCAAAGTTTTCTTCTTTCCATAATCATCCCTTTCTAGTCTTCTAATCATGAAATCTATAAAGCATCCATTCATTTTTGTTTCTTTTTTCAGCAAATGAGTCCATAAGTTTTCTTTTTCCCACAAAATTCTTTAAGGAATGATTTCTAAAATATGTGACATGTCTTTTCACATCATACCTTCATCATATTATTGTGGTGTATTGATCCTGTCAGTACTAGCAATGGCTTTGACTTCTGAGCTTTTAGCCAATGGATATCTTTTGAAACTGAAGGCCTTTTTCAGTGACTTTATTATACATGAAACTTGAAACATAATACAGCTGTAGTTCCATACTGGTGCTTTTATGCTTACCGTGATTCAGACCTGTTCTGGGAATTTAAACAGTTCAAATTACTATGGCTAGTAGCATCTAGAAACAAACAAATGTGTTCCATCTGTTCACTGTTTAACATGTAGTTCTGGAGCTGGTTTTTTGGCAACTACATCCTTCCTTTTTTCAATCCATCTGGCTAGAGTAGAAATCACTTTAATTCATTCACCTGCATCCATGGCCTACTTGGAATTCAAAGCTGAATTTGTTCTGTTGCTTATAATTTTTCACCTTCTTGTTTATTTTATTTATTTAGAAGACATACAGCCACACATCTCACCACATGAGTCTGGGTAGCCAGTAGCCATTTAAAACCAGCAGTAATACAGTACAAATAAATAAAATATTCATTTATTTATTGTGTAAATGAAACAATGGAAGTCTTTAAGGCCAACAGAATTAGATCTGCCTGATTCTTGAAGGAAATGTTGTTCCATATAGCAGGCACTACAACATAGAAGACATATTTCCTGGGCTTCATTGAGTGATACAACCAGAGCATACCACTAAGCACTGCTGCAGATAGCTTGCCTCAGCATCTACCACTGTGGCTCATGAAAACTGTTGCCTCCTTGTTTAAACAAACGGTATAGTTGAGAAATAAACTTCTGTACAATGTCATTTAAATGAATTGAATTTAAGGGCCAGTGCTTCTTAAAAGGTAGTCCTTGATATAAGACTGATAGTTTAATGATAGTTCAAAGTTATGAGCGCCTTGGAAAGGGTGCTTTTGGCTGTGTAATATGTTGTACCATTAACCACTTCTCCGTCGGTCATTTGGCCACATTATGGCTGCTTGGCACCAGTTTCCATTTGCAACTAGTTGTAGAGTCCCATGATAATATGACTCTGATTTGCAATGTTTTTTCCCCATTTTTCCAGCAAAAAAGCCTATTCACAAAAAAGTATTTAACAACTATGTGATTCACTTAACAACCATCATAAAAATGGCAGAAAGATCAGATCCAATCACTTGGGATCTTGACTTACAACTGCAAAGACTTACAACAGAAATTCCAATCCGAAGTGTGGCCTTTGAACAGTTGAGAGTCAGTCACAAGAAATGTTAATGATATATAGAAGAAGAAAGAACAAAGAGATTTACTAGAAAGTAGAACAGTAGGTTATGAGGTGCATGTGCTCCTCTCAGATTTTGTTTTTCAACCTCTGAAATACTCCCAAAATCATTTCTTTAATTTGGGGGAAAATAGAAGGTAAAATGACTGTAGTCTTTTATAGGAGTCTTGGAGTCTTAGTCGTTGATCACTTAAATATGAACCAGCAATTTGCAGCCACAGCCAAAAAAGCTAATACAACCCTGGGTTGTATAAACAGAGGCTTTATAAAACCCTAGTAAGACCAAACCTGGAATACTGCAACCTATTTTGGTCTCCATACTACAAAAAAGATGTTGAAACTTTTGAAAATGTTCAGAAAAGAGCAACTAAGATGATCAAAGGCCTGGCGATGAAAACAAATGAAGAACGGCTGTAGGATTTGGGTTTGGCTAGTCTAAAGAAAAGAAGAATTAGGGGTGGCATAATAGCAGCATTCCAGAACTTGAGGGGCTGCCACAAAGAAGAGGGGGTCAAATTATTCTCCAAAGCACCAGAGGCAAAATTGGAATTAAGAGAAACTTCCTAAGTGAGGACAATTAACCAGTGGAACAGCTTGTCTCAGAAATCATGCGCACTCCATCACTAGAGAGTCTAGACCAGGGGTGTTAAACTCGCATCGTTGTCACAAGATGTATTATGACATTTTTTCCTTTACTAAACCAGGGTGGGCGTGGCCAGTGCATGATGCATCTGGCCTACAGGCCATGAGTTTGACACCCTAGACAGTCACTTAAATAATATAGGTTCTCCTGCTTGAGCAGGCAGCTGGACTAGAAGATCTACAAGGTCCCTTCCAGCTCATTCATTCTAATTTCATAGTACCAATTTTATCACTAAAGCACTTGACAGTCCATATTTTCCAATTTGGGGAATCCTTGCTAGAAAGTAAATCACTGGATTTCAGTTTCTTTTGCAAACAAAGATAAGAAAAGATACTATTTAATAAAATGTATATTTCATCCCGTGGAAAAAAATCAACAACCTATGGAATTTTAATTTAATTCAACTTTTTCAAAAAGTAAAGACAAAATTCAGCTTTGTCTTCATATTTAAAATGTATAATAGAATACTTACGGAAAGAAACCACTAATATATAATGGAAAAGCAAAGGGATTTTTTCATTATATTTGTTTTGAGTATTCAAAGAGTATTTATCTGAAAGGTTATCATTAATTTTCTGTCCTGTTCCTGAGTTGTGAAAGGAAGGAAGAATTACAGGATAAGATTATAAGTATAGTCTACAGCAAGTTGTCATAAACATTTCAATTATATTTTAGCATTTATGTAAATTAATCTTATTATTCAGATTTCAGGTGAGAGCATTATACCTTGAATGTAAATTATGTATTCTGAGAACAACTAGCATAGCAGAATTGCAATCAACTCTCTGATAATGGTGCTTATTATTTTCAGATAGGTTTTTAAAGTCAATACGGCAAAAACTGCTTTAAAAAAGGTATTGCAACTGCCAAGATATTAATGAAATCTGACTCCAGTATAAGTCATTTTCTTATATTTTCTAACAAATATAAAATCAATACTTTTCAAAACAAACTTCAGAAATATTTGTTTCTTTGACTGACTGATTTCAGATATTAACTTTCTCTGCAGCTTTCTCTATTTGTCCACACTTCACTGAATAAACATAGCATATTAATTATGCATTAAAAATAAAATTAAAAAAGGAGGTCAGGTATTTCAGATACCATGAACTGAATGGCTGAATACATATGAATACCTGTTAGGATACCATCAGAACATCATGCAATATCTTACCTCTGTCCCAGCAATAATTATTATCAGCTTCTTTATAGGACTGCCATAAACCATGCTCCCTTCATCGTGAATAATATATGAATGGAGTTTGAATGGAAAAGGTACTTTGTAAATATAATCATTTCTTATTTGAATGACAGAAGAATGAAATAATAAAAGAAATACATAGTTGTCATTACCTTTACTTGCAATGTATTTAAGATTTTGTTTTCAGGAGTAGAAATCTGGCAAATAATTTGTGAAGTCCTTTTTTCTAATAATTGATTGTCCTATGCAGTGTTTGACAATGCTAAACAAATATCAAGGCATATAACAGTTATGAGTTGGCTAAATAAACTAAATTGTGGAAAGATTCTTTTCTCAGAAGATAGTTGGACAGACATTGCTTTGGCTTCTAGAACAACCAGGACCTTTTAATTTTATTCTTTCCAACTCAAGAAAACATTGGGAATTAATTATGTAGTGAGGTCAGGACTCAATCCATCCATCAATAGGAATCCTACAATATGTCTTACTATGAATGAAAATATGTTTGTATATTTCAGGCAAACTAATGCAAGTTGTGTTTGGACACTGGGATGTTGTTACCTGCCTTGGCCGCTCTGAATCTTATATTGGAGGAAACTGTTATATTCTATCAGGATCTCGTGATGCCACTCTGCTGCTATGGTACTGGAATGGTAAAACCAATAGCATTGGTGATAACACAAATGGTAAGGAGATCTTTATTCTGATTTTTATCTATGGCAAATCCAGCATCAAATACTCTTAAAGTTTAGGAATTGGTAGACAAGGACAACATTTGGAGTCTAATATATGAGAAACATTCTCCAAGATAACAGGCACCATATTCTTATTCATTAGATGTAATTACTGCAACATTATTTCCACAGCAGTACACATTTTAATCTGTGATTGCAATGCAACCTCCCCCTCCTCTAAATAATGGCAACATTTGTAGAATCATAAAAACCATTGCATGCATGGATCCAGGCATCCGTCATCAGATGCTTGGAATAATATTCTAATATTTGGGTAAATTCATTTGGTTCTCTGCATCCTTCAGATTGCTATTATGAACAGAGAAATAAAAAAGTAAATTGGTTCAAATTTAATTGTAATCTTTTTCAGTAAAATAATATGTGCATTGATGTATGTCTATGTATGAGAAATATAAGAAGACTAAGTTCTTGTTAAGATTTAAAGTTGTTAATGTGATATTGAACTATATACTGAAACCTTAATAAGTTATGAAGAAGTTTTGTGGACTTATTATATTTGGAATGAAACTAAAACAATTGTTTGGGTGGTTAAAAATGAAGAAATGTGTTTACTCTCTGACTTTAATCAGACAAAATGGAAAGATCAATCAATACAATTATAGTAACTCACTATCAGTAATGATATCTAACCACTTTACATTGCTGTTATAAACTGACTTGCTCTTACATATCAATTGCAATAACAAGTTTTTGTTTGGTTTTCTTTCATACTTGTTTGAATTTTGGCTTTTTTTGTTCTGTCTTTTTTTTTATACATTATAGTAATAAAACAAAAAAGGTAAGTTGATTTGAAAATATGACCATGTAATAATATTGTACAAACAATGACATGACAAAGTATCAGCAATGGTGCATTGGAATATCTGCAAGAAATTCCATTTGCTAGCAAGCAAAAACTGGTAGGACTACAAAAAAAGACAAAGTAATATAAAATGAAGAAGCTAAAGTGCTCTGGGACTTTAGAATTAAAACAGACAAGCACCTGCTACACAACACCCCAGACTTAACAATTGTTGATAAGAAAGACAGAAAAATCTGGATAGTAGACATTGTGGCAAAAGAAAGTAAAGATAGTAATAATACTAATAGATGCCTTGGATGAAAGTCCAAAACATCTGCAACATCACTTGAACATTGATATTGACAAAATACTCTCATCAGTCAACTGTAAAATGCAGTTACATCCTCCAGCAGTGATACCTTTAATATTATTAAACAACAACATCTATCTATTCCAGATCCTTGGGAAGGACTCAGTAGTGAACAGAAATACCCAATTCAGTCTAAACATCTGGCTGACCATGTGACCAACCATAATAATTATGCATTCCACTCTCCAGCTCAGACATATTTTTAATGGGTATATTTATCATATTTTATCCCAACTGCAACAACGCTGTTGATTACAGAATATGATTGCCTAGGTCAGTTAGTTTCATTGTATGGAGAAATGGTTTGAATCTAGATTTCCCAAATCTAGGTGAACACTTCAAGACCACCTTACATTCCTATTCAAAAAAGATGTTTTTCCTAGTTCAAGAAAAGACACTTGATTTTTATCATGTGCTCCCTTGAGGAGCCCATTGCAATTAGCTTCCAGAGTAACAAACACAGAAAGTAATTTCCTACATTTTCCTTTTCAATAAATCCTTACATATTTTTGTAACCTGTTTGATAGGCAATATTCTGTAATATCCGGGAGTAAACAAAAAGAATCTAAACAATGTTTTATAATCTTAAAAAAAGTTTGAGTTGTTATACTAAACAACATTGAAATTTATTCTTCTAAATCCAGGTTTGAAGGCATTTGCAACAAAGTAAAATAATTTATACTTCTAGACAAGAAAATTATGTTTCATTTTGTCAGGAAATCAAATTACTCTGTTCATTTGATAAAGTTAAAGTATTAATTAATCTGCATGTAAGTTTAGAAATGTATATAGAGTACCAGTCATATTCCATTTATGAGCTCTTGAAATGCAAACTAGTTGTTTTATTAACCACGATGAATTTTATTTAAAAAAATATTTTATTGAAAATAATTAGTTTTATCATTGGTTCACAGCAGTCTTTAACCAGAATCTAGTCCTGTTTTTAAAGACATTTTACTAACCATAACCAAGCATCTTAGAGTGACATCTGCTGGCATATGTTTGAACCTCTGAAATGCAATCCTTGGCATACTCTGTCACCATTCCTCCTTTGTGTATGTTAAACTTTATCGTCACTTCTTTAATGTGTAAAGCATTTCCAATATATTTCTGCCACTACCCTGCACTGCCAAAAATATGCCTGGAAAGGATTTGGTGGAGGTAATCTTGTGGTCCATGTAGATCTACAAAAATATGATAGGAGTAGATTAAGACTACCAAATCAGTGTTGTGATATGAAGGCTTTAGATCGGGGCTGTCAAACTCCCAGCCTGTGGTCCAGATGTGTCATGTGCTGGCCACACCCACACCCGGTTTAGTGAAGGGGAAAAATCCAGATATATCACATGATACCACTGTGACAACGTGGTTTGACACCCCTGCTTTAGATGTAGGAGTCTCCTATGGATTTTACTCTACTAGTCATTGCTGACTATAGTGGGCAATGCTTATCTCTCTTTCAAGGCCATCCATTTCTGCAGTTATGTGGCCAGTGTGATGTCAGAGTGCTATTGCCTTCCCACCAATATGGTACCTATTTATTTATTCACATTTGCATGCTTTCAAACTGCGAGGTTGGTAGGAGCTGGGGCAAGGATGGGAGCTCACCCCATCGCGTGGTGTTCTTGTCTCAAACCTGGGCTGACAGCTTTTCAGCCAAAAAGCCCAGTGTCTTAACAGCTGAGCCACCTCACTGCCTTTAGATGTACAGCATAATACATTTTCCTGATATTTTTTACATAACACATAGCATGGAATACATAACACAATTGTTGTCATAACAGAGTTGTTCAATCATCTTGAATGCTCGTAATATACTGTATATGGCTTAGTTTCCACACAAAAATATTTTTCTCTGGTATCTTGTAAAATCCGTATGAAATAAAATGGGTAACAGCATAAGAGCCAAACTTCTATTGTATTAATTCAGAATCAATTTGAAAAGAAGGGTTTTTGCCTTCTTTGATTTTTTTGGCTTTTATGTTTATTCTCCAGTCATATGAAATATTGGGCAGAAATTATGTAAAAGGTCTTGGGATTCCATATGTCTGTTCACCGATCTGTTTGTCTTCAGCACAATTGTTCCCTGGAAACAGAATACAATGAAATCAAATTTAGTTCTGGTAGGTTAAGACAAAAGATTGGTTTCAGAAACAAGCTGGAACCAGCTAGGGGCTGTGTAGATATCAAACTGAGAAAGCATCCCTTGATGCCTCCTATGGGAGAGGCAATGCCAATATCTTCATTCAATTCCCCTTCCCTTGTCTGTTCACGTGATCCAGACTCTGTTCTCCAGTGCCCATCAATGTCCCAACAGAATGAAGCACAAAAACAAGCAAAAACACTTAGAGCTAACACATATACATTCCTCTGATTTTTACAGTCACACGGAAGAAAGTGCAGGTGCTTCTTCCAATGAGATTGGTAAGGGGGCTGTGAAGAGTTTGAACTTTGAAACACCATGCTTACAGGGTCTCCCTGCCTTGATTGTACCTGTGATTCTTTTTTGCCTACTAGATGTTCCACACTTAAGTGAGAATCTCAGTTCACACTATGGTCATCTCCTGCAATAGGTGCTAAATATTCCTCCCTCCCCTCCCATTGTGCTCACAAATATGTGTACTGAACATTAGCTTCATAAAGTGCTAGAATAGTAGTTGTGTTTCAGATTAGATGTAGAACAGTTTTTCAGTACTTCTGTGTTTAAGCCCAGCTATAATTGAAACGAAATACAACAAATTCTGTAGAATGACCAAAATGCTTTCATGCTTCATGTAATTCAAATTTTTGTGCTCCAGTTTTTGTTGATTTATAACCAATGGTATTTTTTATTTTTACAAAGTGATATTCATATACTGAATATATATAATGTGTACTATATGTATGGCATTGAGTTATAGACTTTTTATATTATAGTTATTTATGTTATTAATCTGTTCATTCAGCCTAGAATACTTTTATGAAATTACTGGGTTAGAATAATAGGATAGAATTACAAGTGATATAATACTGTAAATTCCTGGTAACAATCTGACATGTTGTTGTGTGCATGACTGCAACAATTTCACCATGTATAGTTTATTCCTGATTGAAGAATTATGTTCAGATTTAAATACTTAATAACTTTGCTTTACTCTGACAATCACTTTTGGTCTTTATCTGATGCACTGAAGTTTTGTTAATTTATTGTTTTTTAAGATAAGTATACTAATGCAGCAGAAAGATGGCAGTGTAACAATTATACTTTGGCAGTATAATTCATATTAAATATTAGAATGCCATACTTTGTATTTGCAAAACTACTGAGAGGTTTTTGTTTAGCTCTCAGCTGCTTGCATAATTCATTTATTTATTTATTTTATACATTTATATGGATGCCCAACTCAACATTGGGTTGTGGATGGCTAACAATATTTTTAAAAGATAAAAGCAATATGTAAAAATAATAAAATATACAGCAGCCAGGAAAAAGAACATCAAAATGTCAATAACATAGCTACAAGATAGATTTCATCCTGCACCTGGTCCCCAGGCAAAGCAAAGCCAAATCTTCAAAAGTTTATGTATGCACATGGAGGGGTGGAGGCCAATGAAACCTCCAGAAGAATGATATTCAAGAGAGCTTGTGCCATGGCAGATAGTTATTTAACTATAAATACTACATAGCCTAATTTTATTCATTTTAGGAAAGGTTGTGTTTGAAAATAATTGATTACTTTGTAAAACAAAGATAGAATGGAAGGCAATTCCTATTGGAATTTGTTGAAACAAATGTTGCAATATACAATATATAAGTCACTACTATAAGTTCACTCAGTTATCTCTCAAAGAAATGCAGGTGTTTTTTTCAATTTTTCATTACATAATCAGGCCTGGGAGAAAGAAATAAAAATAGAAATTTCTTCATAACAATGCAAATATTAACACTTTCTTGTGAGTATTTTTAGAACTGAAAAAGAATTAGATTGCATGAATCATGCAGTGTTCCTGTTACATTTTGAAATTTGAATTGTATTCTTTAAAACATACTTTCATTTGGGAGAAAAAAAATTAACTCTTCAGGACAAATCAGTTGCTTTGTGTCTGATAATTCTTGACCCAAAATACAGTTTTATATATTTATTAGTTACACCTTATTGGACTAGGAGTGTAAATTTAAATACCAAATATAAGTTTTAAAAGAAATGCTGAACAAGTTTGAAGTAATTTTAAATATTGTGTTCTACAAAGCAGATTTGTGAAACATTTATACAAACAAAAATGTTTAACTTCATTTTGTTAATCTTCCTGTAGATTTTCAGAACAATTAAATTAACATAAATTTAACCCTTCCTTAAAGTAATCATAAACCTGTTTAGGGGACAAAGCCTCACTTCTTTGAAGTCACTAGCCAAGGATTTCAAAGAAGATATAAAGCCACTTTGAAAAGTTTAAAGAAGTTTGAAATGACGTTCCTTGAAACAGCTACAAAATAAAACTTTCCCTTTGCTTTGGTGAAAACCATGACAATCTTATGAAGCAGTAAGAAATCTCTTCTATTCTGCCACCAACTTCTGAATTGAGCCCATTATTTGGAAAAATCAGAAGCACGGAAGACTCTTAAATACTTAACATTATTATCAAAGGAAGCAGGGTGACTTTTCTAAAGACTCATGTTTTATAAGTAGAAGGAAGACCCTTCAATGAAAAAAAAAATACATAAGCTTTTAAATATATCACCTTCAAATCCATGTAACCAGCAAGCATTTCATTAATGAAAAATCATACATAATTCATTTCAATAGTCATGTGAACCTATATTCATTACATAATTTAAAAGACAAACTTATTAAATTGAATACCTCTCAGAACATATTTGTGTATGAAAGACCTTGTTGCCACGTGGATTTTATAATCCCAGAATAATTTATATTTCTTTTAGATTAATATTATATTACATCTCTTTTTATAAACATGCACTTATCAGTCCTTTGTAAGTCTGAGTCATGAGTCTGATATACTTCATACAAGTTATATCTGAAAGTCCTAATTCATGAAAGTTGTACTATTATATTCAAAGCCCACTCTACATGAAAAAAATGCATATATATTATATCCAGTTTTTCAGAAACTGTAGTTTAGTTACTATTGACTAAATGAAGAACTGCAAACCACAATTTAATATAAATGCAAAAAAATTACATTTAAGTGTGCATATTAGGTATTGCACATTTGGGAAATACAAATTAAGGGTTGTGTTAAAATGCAAATCAAATACATTTATTATAAAATTTGTAGAAGTTACTAGAAACTAAAATGACACATTTGCAAATACACCAAATATCAGTGCTAGCACTGAAGCAGTAGAATATTAAAATAAAACCAGTAAAATTAACTGGCATCATTATTCAAGTTTCTATAGAAGTGATTCAGTTTTAAAGCCTTTGAACAGATCATGTAGATTTATGCAAATTAAAAGAAATGCTGATGGGAACAGATCAGTGGATGCAATTTATCCATAAAGTCCCATAAGTAATACCTAATGTTCCCAAAATGCAATGTATGGTTGAATCTGCAGTGCAACTTCTATATTTTAGGATGTTAATTTAATAAATAAAATTCTGAGTTTGACCATTGGGCTATGGTCGCACTCAGTTGAGTTACATCTTGCATTGATAGTTGTTATAATGGAACTCCTTGCACTGTTGTTTGCTTTCTGGTGCCGAAAAGAGTTCTTTGTATATTTCTCCATCTATAGTTTGTCATGGGGAAGAGTTGCTTTGGTGAAAAACTAGTGTTGTGCACTTGTAAGATTATTTTTTTCAGATTTTGAATGTGCTATAAAACAGTGGTCGCCAACCAGTGGGCCGGGGACCACTGGTGGTCCGTGAGAAAATTTTGGTGGTCCACAGAGAAATGTCACCCCCAAAGCAATGCTTCTTTCCGCTTCTTCTGCTTTTGTCTGCACACAAGGAAAGCAGCAAAAGTCTTTCTTTCTCTCCCCCAAACTCCAGCAGAAATGAGTCTTTGGGACCCTGCAAGGCCTCCTGCTCCAAGAGGCTGAGCTGGTGGCAAAGACTCATTTCTGGTGGAGTTTGGGGGAGAGAAAGAAAGACTTCTGCTGCTTTCCTTGCATGAAGCCTAAAGTCTCTCTCTCTCCCCCTGAGAACGGAACTGGAGGCGGTATCCTGCGCTCCCAAATAAAGAATGATTGATTGGTAGGAAAATGGGGTGAGGAATTTTCCTGCAGACTTTTTTGGGGATCTACCCAGGGTTTCTGGTCCGTGGGATTTTAAATTATGAGTTTGGTGGTCCCTGAGATCCAAAAGGTTGGCGACCCCTGCTATAAAATATATTTTTACATGATATCTACTCAGAACCAAATGCACAGAATAATTCCAGTTCAAATATTTCCTTTTTGTTATTTGAGATTGAATTGTACATTTGCTTAATTGTGAAAGTTCTTAAATACATTAATTATAGGTTACTAAGAAAGTTTTGGTTTATTGATCTCCTTACAGGTGAAACAGCTGTTCCTCGGGCAATCTTGACTGGACATGATTATGAGATTACCTGTGCAACAATTTGTGCTGAACTTGGTATAGTGATAAGTGGTTCTAAAGGTACATTTTAAAAAGCTTTTCTTGGAAATATTTATTTCTTTTATAATAATGAATTGTATCATGAAGAGGCTTACACTTTTAGAATATCAGCTTCCTATATCTGTGATTTCATCATGGATGAAAGGACAGGTCTTGGATGGATGCTGAAGGTAGGGTGTCCACTGAGCTTGAGGTGTGGTATCAACCAAGACCTAGGAGTAAGAATGGTGGAGTGGACTTGGTCATACAGGACTCCTGGTGGTGTACAAAATGCTGCCCCAGTGGTGACTGGATGTGAGACTCGTGTTTGTTATCTTCAGAGATCAAATGGGATTGTTGCTTTTGTGCCAAAGAGATTGATGCTGTGTAGCAACCTCCCTGCCAGAGCTGCCAGACACCATGGCTGAGTTGTTGATGGATTTCTCAAAGTTTATGGTTTTGAGAGACTTTAATCTGTCTTCTCTGATCGTTTTCATCCTTAGTTCTGGTGGGATTGCACTACTGCATACAGAAATGTGTGCAATTTGGTGTTCCAGTGCTCAAGTCTCTTGTTCAGAAAGCAAGTGGCAGTTGTGGCCAGGTGGGCCTTTACATAGCTTTGTGTTGTGTGCCAATATTATTTGTCCCATTAAATTGGGCAGAAGGAGCATGGTCCAATTCCATCAGTAAGAGTTTATCATCTAGAACAGGGGTGTCCAACCTTGGCAACTTTAAGACTTGTGGACTTCAACTCCCAGAATTCCTCAGCCAGCAAAGCTGGCTGAGGAATTCTGGGAGTTGAAGTGCACAAGTCTTAAAGTTGCCAAGGTTGGACACCCCTGATCTAGAAGGACCCGAGTCCACAGCCTTTTCCGTAGCTCTGCCTTTCTTCTGGAACATTGTACTGCCTAAGATACAGCTGGCCCTGACTCTGCTCACCTTTCAGAAACTTTGAAGGCATGATTGTTTTCCCAGGCTTGGGAACTGGGAAACTGAGCCCAAGCTATTGGTCTGCAGCATTTTCAGGAACTACTTTATGTTTGTTGGAAAATGTATTTTGTATATATTATATTTCTTAAACTTTATTAGCTACCCAGTTTCATTTGACCACATAAATAGATTCAAATAAATAGACAAACATGTTTACTTCATATAAATACTATGCGGTTTTTATGGCTTTTGAGGACAGCAGTAGGAGCAAAAGGTTTGGTTAAACAAAGTCAAATAATTGGTACAATCACAGAAGGAGCAACCTGTTACCCTCCACATAATTCTGTACTTCCCAGAAGCTCTAATAAGGCAATTCATAATTGATTCTCAGAACTATTGTACAGCAATGTCTGTTTGTCACCCGTACATCTATCAGTATATATTAATATTAGATACTATTTAGAACTGAACATTAAAATCAGAGTTATTTTTGTTTTAATAAAGCCAAATCAACTTAGTATATTTAATCAGAGTTAATACTGAATATTTAACTGCTGTATTTTTTTTAACCTCCCTCATCAGAAGGATCATGTCTCATACATTCTATGAATGGGGATCTACTGCGGACATTAGAAGCTCCTGAAAACTGTATGAAAGCAAAACTTATCCAAGCATCAAGAGAGGGTCACTGTGTTATATACTATGACAATGGTCATTTCTGTGTATTCAGTGTGAATGGAAAACTCCACTCCACTATGGAAACAGATGATAATATCAGGGTGAGTATATTATATTAACGTCTTACTTTTAAATTCTAGGTCCTTTAAAATACATCTCACTCTGCTATATTGTATTTGGTAATTATTGAATATGTGCATAGTTTATAAATTATTTAATGTCACATATGAAATAGCTATAGCACCTTAATCAATAGTAACAGACATTAGTCTGGGAGTTAATTTTTAGCATGTTCATAATTCAAAATAGAAATGATGTAATATTTTCTTGCACAATATCTGTACACACCATTTTTTTTAGACTGTGGGCCATACTTGTCTTGAATAGCATATTGGGACTGCTCTCCCAAAAACGGCTACAGGCAAAAAAAATTCAATTTAATTTAAATTGAATAAATGCTACTATTGTATTTTGTATATTCGGCAATGTACTATCTTTTTTAGAATTACAATTTCATAGCAACTTTTAGAGTTACATTGCACCTAAAGCTCAGGGAGACATACTTAGTTCAATAATTATATATACAGTGCCCATCACTATGGAAGAGCCTAGTGTCTACACATAAACTATATCCACATTTCAGAAGAACATTTTTTATTATTTTATTATTTGTTTGATGCTTGTCAGAAAATGGATTTATCTTACATAGCTTTCTGGTTTCACAAAATACTGGATATGGGATGCATACACTCACCTTATTCTCTCTATAGTACAAGGTATTATTTAAGTCAGTTTGGTCTGGTTGTTAAGAAGAGTAGTCAAAATTTAACAGCAACAACCGAGAAAGTGAACAGAGTAGTTGTGTGGGCAGAATATCAAAGAAGAAACATTTCTGGTTCCTGAATGACCTAATTGCACTTAGACAAGTGCTTGAGACCAACTGGGGCTCCAGATGTACTCAGGAATTAGAAAAAGTAACCATTGTGTTCTTGTGCTACTTTTTGTTCACCATGGAACAAATCCACATTATTTGTTGAGCTTCTTGGGTAGAGATCAGACTAGGGTGCCACTATTGCAACTGTGGTGGAACATGAGAAAAACCCCTGGAGGATTCATGCAGAAAAGAAAAATGATGATAGTCTGAATGCCCCGAGTGTGGGAAATATTGAACATCTTGAGCCTTAAACAATGGAGGAAAATCCATCTTTAACATTCAATGTTACTTAGTTTTGGAATAAATCTACAAGAAACTTTATATTGAGGTGATTTGCATGGACCCTTTGCCTCACAGTCCTATTTTTAATTGTCAGAAGTAATTGTTGCTTAATTTAGATAACACATTTATTGTATTTTGCAATGGAGGGTTGGAATATTATAGGCATGTGTATCTTATCCTAATTCTTCAGCTTAGTGATTTTGTTTTGTTTCCTCCAGTAAAAATGCCTCTTTCTGTTGTGATAATGTTGTCAGCTAGGTCAGTAAATTATAAAATATCCTGCAATCTTTTGCTTGGTGAAACAATTTCCGCAGTGTTGTCACTTGCAAGGCCATTTCTTTATGCAATGGAAATTCTTCTGTATCCAGGCCAATGGTATATACAATTCCATGCTATTATTTTTTCTGAACAGTCCCAGATGAATTTTAGTCTCAAACCATTCATGGTATTTTCCCCAGAGCTTTTGTATTTTATCATTTTGTAAGTGAAGTGGTAACTGAAAAATTAAAACAACTGTGTTCAAAATGTCCGCCCAAGGCACTAGAATCCAGCAACTTCACAGTTTGTCGTTATAAAATGCTGTATAGGGAGTAAAAAAATTATTTCTTGTTGAAATATTTCAGAATACTTTCTTATGTCCATGCAAGCTTGGTTTGCAGAATGTTGAAAAAGCTGAAATTTCCAGTTGTTTTATTTAATCTCCTAACTATCTTGTACACAAGTACAAGAAATGCTACCAAAAAAACTTTAGGCTGTCTGGATATACTCACAGCGTAATCAAAGCTTTCCACCTGTTTTTGTTTTAAATATTGCATTTCTCAGTAGAACTTTGGCTAACAGAATATCACAGCAGATCTGCTTTACAGTGTTTAGATATCTTAATGAGTAACTTAAATCTAAGTTGGCAGGCAGTCCAAAGAACTAAAGTTGTTCTACCCTAAACAAGGCCAACATGCTATTTCACCCAACGGAACCAATTTATTTTTCTTTCCTGAGTCTGTTTGGAAAAGTCAAGTATCTTACAATCTCCTGCTGCTTTATACCAATATTGTCAGGCTGACAGGTCTGGGTTTGTTTGTTTTTTGTAAATAATGGTCTTTCAAATATCTGAGTTTTGAGACTCTTCAGTGAAGTGTGAATTAGAAACAACACAATATTAAGAAACTATGTTTTGAGCTCCTTGTGTCTGAAATAGTAAAATTCCTAATACTTTTTATACTAAAACAAATTAGTCTTACACTTAAGCCTTCTCCTTTCCAATTTGTCAAGTACCATTTTTTAATTTGCTAAATGTTGAAGGCCATGCTATATAAAAGTGAAATTCTGAAATCTGCCTTTGACGCTTAAGTACATTCTTTCCATTCACAATTAGATAGGTTAGTAAAATTCCACATCTATTTGTGAAGTCCAAATCCCATTATTTTTATTCCAGAAATACACTTAGTTCACTGATAGATGAGTTAGATTAATGGCTGTAATTTACCTTTTATTATAGCATAAATAAAAAGCCTCCAGTTATAACACTCAAATGAACCATAACCATAGGGTTAATAGATTTTCATCAGCTTAATTTTATACAACTGTAGCAAATAATTATTTGTCATAGTCTTCACAGCAATTTTAAAAATATCCTGAGGAGATAGCCATTTGTGAAACAAGGAAAAGAAAGGTATTGATTTTAGTTTGAATGGTCTTTCAAATAATTTTACTTAACTTTGTTAGCTAGTATGAGTCTTGCATTTTTTTAAAAACAACATATTGGGTTTGCCATTTTTTTCATCTGCAGTGATTCATATACAAGCAACGTCCTCAGTATTCTTCCACTTATTTCTCGGCATCCCAGTGTAGCAAATATGTGGGTGTGGTTGTCAGTCTGTAAAATTCTTAGCACATGTTTCAGTCTTGTAATATGGTAACAACTGTGACATGAAATTTGGATATACACGTTTAAAAAGTTAATTCAATTATTAATACATTTGTAAAAGAGCAGATGGATTCAAAATGTTATAATGGCAAAATGTTCTGCATGGCATACGTATGCCTACTTCTAATGCTGTCTCGATGATTGATTGCATTCGCATGGATAAGGGGCTGGTAAGACCCCATCCTAGGCTCAAAATAGTTATGCTGCATGCCTTGTAAAGTGGAGGGTCAATAAAAGAATGCAGCCATGTGGACTGGTCTTCAAACCATGCTTTGATTTGGTATGGGAAGGTTTTATGAATTTCTAAATCCTTGTATGTACAAAATAGAAATCATGACACAATCTTGGTCTTAGATGAACTAACACATGAGCTATTGCCACTCTCTCTCTCTTCAAACAACTATACTTATATACAGACCTATTGTACATTTGACAGCAAGTATGCTTGCAACCAATCATTATGGTTCATTACAGAATATTCTAGAACCCAAATAGCCCTAGTTCCCACTATACTGATGTTTTACATTAAAAAATAATAATTAAAATATCTGTTTATTTAACCTCTTTTCTATAGATCCCATCTTTGTAAAAAAGTAACCTGGTCTTATGATAATTAAGTAATAGCAATTGAGAATAAAAAGTTAATGTGAAAATTGTTTCATTATTTCAAGTCACTTTCCTTGATCTAGGCAATCCAGCTGAGCCGTGATGGGCAGTATCTCCTCACAGGAGGAGACAATGGAGTTGTTATGGTATGGCAAGTGTATGATCTCAAGCAGCTTTTTGCCTATCCTGGTTGTGATGCTGGTATCCGATCCATGACTCTTTCACATGACCAAAGGTGAGAGTGATTTGAATGTTAATTTCCCTCGCCTTTGTTTTGTATTTTTATACTGATGGCAGAATTTGAAGCATTGAATTTTCTGAAAATCATACACTTCATGTAAGGTTTTGTTCAGTTAGCATGCACAAATTGATGATTAAAAACAACATATTTATTTTATAGTGATTCCCATCCACTGGCTCTTTTGAAAATGAACAAATTCCTACTTCAAAATAGCCAAAAAAAAATGGGGGGGGGGGGAGATGGAAAGATTTCAGAATAACAGGATTCTATGCTGTATTACATCCCATTCTTTGCTTCTCAACTGGATTTGCTAGATGTAATAGAACTTTTCTGACCAGACTAGTTTCAGATGAGACATTTAAACTAGTTCCAAACTTGGGCACCTTTTTCTGCAGTAAAAAATAGGTCCCTGATGGAATAAGAAACAGTAGATCTTAAAAGTATTGAGTTTTCAAACACAACTTTATCTGTGGTTTAATTTAATGTGCATAAAGCTATGTATTGTTACTGTAAGTGCAAAATGATTTGTGGTCTTTTTTCTGCATATTTTTCCTTCACAGGTGTATAATGACAGGCATGGCTTCTGGCAGCATAGTGGTTTTCTACAATGATTTCAACAGATGGCATCATGAATACCAAACCAGATACTGAAATATGAATTGAAGTGATGTGGCCGTGCAGCTCTTCTCATATGGAGACTTCAAACACACACATCTCTCTTTAGTATCTTGTCATATTCTAAATCTTATAAATAGTTAATATATCTGAATGTAACTTAAATTTGCTGGGAGATGCTATTTTTTGAAGTTAATTGCTATTTTTGTAGATTTTGCTTGACTTTTTGGGATGGGGAAAAAACAGATGATTATTGGGGTTCTGTAGCTTATAAAGAAAATCTATATTTTTTAGTCATAGTAAATCTATTTTGATCATTATACTGGGGTGGGGGAAGACTGTAATAGGGTGGCTATAATTCTTGTATTAGCTATATTATGAAACATGTTTCTCATGTAAACTTTATAATCTTATGGAATATTTGATTTTAACAATGGAAATTGTTATAACAAAGGAAGTTGGTTATAATACCAGCAGTTATAATACTGACATTTTAAACTATGCTTATCCCTCCCTTCCCTTTTGTCTTGTACTTTTACAGTGATAACTTGAAGCACTGAATTTTCTGAAAATCAAGAATATTTAAATTTTTGTTTTCACATCTGTGTAATGATCAAGTGTGATTCTAGAATCTAGGTGATTAGTATACCTTTTAAATTATTAATTTGTTATTTTGTTGTATGGTTAAGAGAGAAATACCATAATCATAAGCAGAATTTATACATCAAGCATATTTTTCCTATCCTTTCATCAGGCCCACTGTTCTTCAAAAATAAGATCTATTTTGAGGATTTTGGAAGTATTCTATTTATCTTCTGTACTTTTTGAAACCATGTGTGGATAAAAAAAAACATTTGTGCTGAAGATCTGCTATTTTCCTTCAGCACCTTAATGGTAAAAGCTATTGTGTGCCTGCAACAGAACTAGAAAACTGTATTGCACAAGACCTTATATTGATCTTAAAATCAAGACATGTTCCTATCAAATCTGATTCAATCATTCTGACAAATCTCTCTTCAAGCTCTTGGGAAACTAAATAAAATTTATTATGAACAATGTTATTTTGGTGTTGCATAAATCCTACTTAATATATGATTGCTGTGCAAAATTCTGTGATGATATATGTGAAAAGTATTGTTTTTAGAATGTACTGCAAAAATTATTTCTTGATAAGTTGTGGTTTAAGATTTAAAATTTACATTTCTCTGTCTTTGTCAGTATATAATTTCTTCAACTAATTATTTGAAGCAATTTGTATGTTTTTTTCCTAATATTCAAATAGCCCTTCTTTATATAAGCATCAGAAAGGGGGAAACTCAGTTTGAAACAAGATATTAAATAAAAAAGGCATTTGTATTTTAATGTTTCGTTTATTACAACAGGAACATAACTTTCTAATAAGAAACAATGCAGAACTCTGAAAACAAAATGATTGTAAATTTGTCTTTTAAATCGGAATTTTGGTTATAGTTACTGCTACATGTACCAAACATTTTCAGAGAACACAGCAAATGCCAAACATATATTTATTGCTACACTTCTGTTAGCACAGACCTAACACTGTCTACAAATTTAGCTCCTACGTGTGGAATGGATGATGGGTGTGGCCTTGAACTTTGCAACGATAGTCTACTTTCATCTCCCAAGCCAACAAAGGTTTTATTGAATATACTCAGATAATAGTTGACCAAACCAGAAAACTGGCTGTGCTTATATTATTGAGAGACATGACAGTGTAAAAACCCTGAGCACAGTTGCACTACAATGTCATATCATTTTTAAAAGCACTGTCTTCCACTAATATAGGAAATGTCTAAAGATTAATCACCAAAATCAAGAACAAAAAATAACTCTTGCTCCTAAACTCCTTCCTTCTCATTTTGAATTCAAACGGACGTTTTAACATCTGCAGTCACGTCTCAAACTTTACATTGTTTTTCATTTCTTTTTGTGCTCCATGTGAAACCAAGGCACTGTTAGATTTGATAGGATGGGAAGAAGATTCAAGGCCCTATTCTATGTATTTTACTAAAAGTCCAGTCAGCTATCTAGCTACAGCTGCTAATGAAAGACCTTCCCTAAGGAGCGACGTATGCTATATGTGTTTCATGAAGGGCTTGATGCGGTATGTCTGTTCTTTGGTTTTCCTTGTGCTTAAAACAGACATGTCCTTGCTTTGCTTTTGTTTGTTTCTTGAACAGGATGTGCTTTTGATTTGGGGTGGGAAAGATTTATTGGGCAATTTCTTATGCCACTGCAATCTTTCGAATGCCAAAATATACACAGAGAAAGACTACAAACTCAATGTTTTTTGTTCATTTTAGTTATATCATAAAATGGCCACTATATGAGGTGCTGGATAGTTTTTCACCAAGAACATTCCATCAACTTTAATAGATGGCCACATGGCCAGTGAGCTAATAAAAGTTTTTTTTTAGGTTTTTTTTTAATGTAAAGCAATTAGAATATAAACATTTATAGTCCTAATAGAATGGGGAAAGGAGTATAACTATTTGAACATTAGCTTCAAAGTATACTGGATATGGACCACCAAATTTTAAACAATTGGAACCTCTAAGGCGGAGGAAAAAAACTAAATTAAAATTAAATTTGTCACTACATCATAGGCATTATTCTGGTTTCACTTCAGATCGTATAAATATTTTACCTTTTACTAAAAAAAAATATAGGCATTAAATTATGCTAATATAGTGCCATTCATAGAGGTTACACGGTGTACAGTTGTCTGATTAATCTCAGACTATTCAAAACTAAACTCCTGAAGCACAGGCACAATATGTTCCTGATTTTGTTTATGTTGACTGAAAACTGAGTACTTAAGTCTGAAGTTTCGGGATTGCAGTCTGAATTGATTAGACTGAAGACTGAAGTTGAATTTGACAAAGGTAGTACACAGGGTTAATGGGAACATTGTCACAATCCAACACTGAAATTGTTTCCTATTTCCCAGTTTGAAATAAATAATGTTGAGTAATACTGATTTCATAGGGGCTGTTGAAATCAAGAATATAAAAGAGGTAGTTCTTTTTTCTTTATTACACGTAAGAACAAGAGCCAGTATTGTAGGCAGAAACAATACTGATCTGAATAAATAATCTTAATTGGGTAAAATAAGAAGGGTGGAGGAGGAGAGAAAAGGAAGGGGATAACGTGGAAATTTCAGAAAGCATAATTTGGGAAAGTAATTTAGGATCCATTATACTTGCTGAAATATAGCATCAGCAAAACAGGATACTTATACATCTCTTAAAATACTTATATGTATTTAATAATGGAAGAAATCATTATATGACTAATACGTCAAACTTGGAAGCTAAGAGGGGAACTTCATATGAGACTCATGGAGATGGAAAAATTGTTTCTTTTAAAATGTAATATTTAAATATTTGGATCTGAAATATTTGAAATATATACTGCTTGGGTTTTTTCTTTTAATAACTTTTGTGTAGCTCTGCATAAATCTTTATAGAAAGTTTTAAAAGAGTATGCATAATATTTATAGAAGCAAACAGAACACCTGAAATACTGCACAAAGAAATGTCCAGATTTTTTAAAATTATGCTTAACGATTATTTTCACATTAGACTTGGTTAATGTGTGCTACTTTCTGGTAATTTTGTGGGGATTGATATCTTTAATTTGCACTAAAAGTGGCCACAGCAAAATTAAGACTATACTAAGTATGTTATCATACCTAAAGTAAATAAAATCTCTTAGCAGGCATTCCGATTTAAACATACAAACAAATGTTAAAGTGAAGATAGTCAAGTATAAAACAAAATAATATCTGGAAATAACTGAATGACACAACAATTGTATAGCTATACTCAGTAGAATGTTTTCTATTGTAATAATATACACCTGAAACATAAAAAAATCAGCCTGATCCTATTAAATAAAATTATGTTATAAAATTTGAGAACATAATGTGTACTCAAAATAGAAGGAAATCAAGATAATTACATATCCTGAATTTGCTTTATAAGTTCTCAAAAAAATTACTACTTACTCTTTTGAAGAAAAATGTTTATTGCAGTTCTTAGTTCTAATGTAAAGAGCTAATAGAAAATGATTTAAAATTGTTAGAAAGAAAGAAGAAAACAAGCAGAGAACATACAATATTGAAACAAGCATTAATATACAACTCCATCTACCCTTCACTGCACATTTAGCATTATAGTTCCCCAAACATTTGATGACTTTAAGAGTGGGCTAATTAAAAAAATACAATGCTGACACATTCTGTGTTGGTAACTAGTAATTCATTTATTACACTAGCTTGCTATAAATATACTGCTCTTTTTGATAATGCACCATGCAGCAAGCTTTCTGTTCCAAGAAAAAAATAACTGGTCATTCATGACAGGAAAAGAGAAGCAGGAAACAACCTGTGCAGAGAAATCTTTACTAGTTGCAATCTTCAAAACACACTCATTCATAAATGGGGTTGGTTGCAAAAATGATTGTCAATGATTGAATTATTCTATATTAAATTCCACAAGGTTTAAATTTATATTTCTTATCTATGTGATCACTTAGTCAATACCAACTTGATGGTACTTAATCAAAAAGTTTAATGTCAAAAATAATTGCTGTCCATTCACATCATTATTCAAACCTCCACAACTTGACTTTCAATATTGTACAAATTGCCACTGGGAATAATTTTGCTTCTCTCCAGGACCATTTTAGACTTGCATTTTTAAATTAAAGAAATGAGTTCCGCCACTTTTTTTGTCTAGCATTTCTTTTAGAAAATCTAGACTTTGTTGGGCGAGGCTCCTTAATAGTTATACCTATTTAAAGTTTGTATATCCAAGTATGAGAAGACAAATTCATTTGTATGATTGAAATTATACTGAACACAAATTCATTAAAAAACATAAGAATTCCCAAATTTAATAGGTAGAGTACTAAAATCTACTGTACATACAACCTGCATCCCTTTTAGGCATGAAAAAAAGTAGCAAGTTTAAGAGAACAGTAGCTGACCTAGCTGTGGATTTCATTAGAACTTCTCTTAAAATTAATCCTGCTGGCTCATGACATGCTGATTCAAGGTAGGAAGAGACTGAGTAGCTGAGAAGCAGCAAGAGAAGTCAACTTGTGATCAGTTGTAGAAGGCTGAGGAGCAGGTTTTATCTTGGTGATTTACTTCACATCAGCTTGACCTGGGATTTGACAGCGCTTGTTGCAAAATATCTGATTTTCTTTATCTAGAGCTGTGTTCTAAAATACAATTTTTTAGAAAAAGGTAAATCACATCACTGATAAGTGTTATATGTACATATAATAGTGTTTTTTAAAATGATACATGCAAAATCTGAAGAAAAGGAAAAGTAACTTCTAAGATCTTTTTCAAGAGTGTGAGGTTGTGGATTGTTTGGAAAGTGGTTTCTCACGTGCATAGCATTAGTAACAAGAATTGCATGCCCAGATTGGGCATGCTGCAAATCACATCAGCCAAATGATGACTAGCAGAAACTAGAAGACAGTTTAAATTTCTTCTGCAGCCTCTTTCTTATGGAATATTCTCTTCTCAGAGATTAGAATGCCCCAAACCCTATTGGCTTTTCACAAAGCTTTAAAAATTTGGCTGTGTATCTGGGTTGCCTTGGAATGTGTGAAGGGTCCTATTGCTTGGCCTTAGTGTTAATTAATTAACCATCATGGCTACTGTTTCTACTTATTGTGGGTGTTTTTTTTAATTATTAAATGCTTTTTTAATTATTTTAATTGTTTCATAATTTTAGACTTGTAAGCCACCTAGAGTCACTTGATTGAGTTGGGTAACTTCAGAAATTGAATGAATGAATCAATGAATCTCCCAAAAAGGCATGGTCATGTCAAGGTGAACCTAAAGAGACAGGTATTTAGAACATTGTCACTTAGAATAAAATACTGTTAAATAGAACATTTATCCACAAAATGAATAAATGAAAAAAAAAAGTGGAACTAAAGCAAACCCTCTGATGACATGAACAGACAGATATAAAATAAAAAGTGACTTGGCTATTTGGATATCCAAGAATGAATGAGAATTGAGACTTGGAGTCTATGCTTATTAAATGGTCTCTTCGTTTCAAAAACATAATTCAATTGTATGTCTCTCCATGTGGCAAAAGAATGAATATAAATGTGATTATGAGGAAAGACTGAGAATCAATGAAGATGAGAAATTCAGGATGTGGAACAAACCGTTATTTGCTACTTTCACAAGCTATGGGAATTTCCACAGAATGAATTGAGAATTGACATGGGCCAGGGGACATGGATATTGCTTTCAACAGTGTAATAATTAGGACTACCACTAAAAGTACAGTAAGGCAATGGGAACATGAAAAAAGTTACTTGGTGGGAAAATGACATGCAAGAGGATGCAAAAGGACGAAAAGCAAATGCACGTAAGGGAATAATTGCTGAAAAAAATGAAATTTCACTGTCATATAATTATGTGTCATATAATGTGCATATGCAGACAAAATAAAAAATTCTGGTTAAGAGAATTAATAATAGATAAAAAACAGAACAATTTCAAAAGAAAGAAAAATTTGGAAATGAGTGAAAAGGATTAAACAGGAAGCCTTTGGAAGTATGCTATAAATAGTTTATTTTTTTTTCCAAGAAAAGGAAGTTATTATATAAATGAATAAAAATGGTAAGGTAGCAGGTGTGGACAGTGGTGACTGGATAAATGTTAAAATATGAATATTTATCTGTTCGGGAAAAGGTTGCATGAATCTTTAACATACACGTGCCAGATGGCTGGAAGAATGTGGTTGGTGTGAAGCTACATAGTTGGTAATGAAATGTCTACAAGCAAAAAAGCTCAGACAGCATCAAGGACAATAACACAAGTGAATGGAAAATCTACAAGGTATGTTCAGTGTGCTTCTTAAGATTTTGGAGGAAATTCTGATTGAAAGGGTGAAATACGTGTAGATCAAGTATTTTGTCCTTCGGAAAATCATTATCAATGTATAGATGTAAGAATATATTGTACAATGTTGATTTCAGGTAACTACAATAGAAGTAAAGAGACTTGGATTGTGGAATTTTTTAAGCAAGTACAGTTGAGGTTTGGTTGCTGAACATGTGATGTGATGGAATAAAGCATGGATGAGAATAAACGGTACACTTACCAAATGGCTCAGTATTTTAGCAGACAAAAGATAGCAATAGCAATAGAACTTAGACAGTACTTTACAGCATTCTCTGAGCAGTTTACAATCTCAGCATATTACTCCCAACGATCCTCATTTTACCAAAGGCTAGGTCAACCTTGAGCCGGTCAGGATCAAACTCCAGGCTGTGGGTAAAGTTAGCCTGCAGTACTGTGCTTAACCACTATGTCACCAGGGCTCAGATAGACACTGATGAAAGAACTATGATGGTAATATTGAGATTTGTTGGTTGGGAATGTAATGTGCATGCACTCTTTATGAAAATGGTCCCATGTTGCTGGCTAAGAACCTGAATGGTTTACTGGAAATGTTACATCAGCCATAATGATGCCACATGGAGTATAGAACCAAAATCAATATACTAAAGTCCAATGTAAATAGTATTTGACATGAAAAAAATGGGCCACACAATTGTAAGATATAAATTAATGGTACCAAATTATGAATTTGTGTTGTTTGATAGAATCTTTGTTGAATGTGATGAAAAGGAAGATAATAGGTAGCATCCAGAATGGAAGTAATAGATGCTTTTTGGAAGAAGCAAAAATGAATATATAGAAAAATATGTCTCTCCTTACTTTATTATGCAGACGTGAAAGATAAGCTATGATTCTTCCATCATAAAATTTAATCAACCCATTATAGGTCCTTCAAATAATATAACTTGTTTATGTTACTACTCTGATTTTTGTTTCTCAGTTGTATCTCAATTGTACTTGACTTTTTTGAAAAGTAAAAATCTAAAATGAATTGTAATTAGTTTTATATATAGTCATAAACCCCTAATATGAATTTATTTAACATTAAGCACATGATTCAAGCTAGTACATGGCAACTGAACTAAGCTTTTACAAAAAATTAACTAAAGGAGAAATTTTACTTCATAATGGTTCACTAGTAATAACTTTCATAGCAGATGTAAGATTTTAGGTTTTATTTCAGGTAGACAAAAGAGCATTTGGCTGGTCGTATTATGTATTATGTATAGAATATTTTTCCTGATACATTTTTTGTATGAGCAGTTCCAGAACCACAATGTGGAAAATATTAAAAATTCAAACACTGCTCAGGTATAATATACATTAAGCTAAGCAATGCAGCACCCACAACGTTCTCACTAATCTCCAGATTTTAAAAATATAAAAAATAAAATATTTTGTGAGTTAACTCATAAATAATGTCTAAACTTAAAGGTATTACTTTTTTTCTTTAAAATTGGCACCAAAGATGTTGTGTAAAATAATGATTGTGGCCAACGATTGAGAAGATTGCAGACCAAAGGTGTGAATATTGTATCAATTGTTTTGACCAGACAGATTGAGCTTGTGTTCAGTTGCTAGCTGCTTTAGGGATATGATTACAGACATGGAAATCCATGAGAATATGATGATCATTCTAATATAAAGTGATCATCATAAATTAGCCAAGGAAAAGCTTTCAAGCAATTTCAGAACTATACCTGTGCTATTTTGGAGGAGGAGGAGGAGAAAAAAAGAAGAAAAAGAAAAAAAGAGGGAAAGCCCGAGTATTTTTGGGTTGGTTTTTTTTTGGCTTTCAAATCTGTAAAAATAGAAAACATCATGCAGCAATATTGAAATGGTTGAATGGTGCAACTATATCAATGCAATGAAAGCTTGTTGCATGATTGTACCACATCACTTGACAAGCTTTTCTGTTCAAGATTGTTACAAGGTTACTTCTCCTTTTCTTTCAAACCAAGAATCTTTTTTTTTTTTTAAATTGTGGCAAAGAAGCACTGTAATTAGTACATACCATTGCCTTGGACCTATTCAGAGGAAAGCGGCGCAGGCATTGGGAGAAGAAGCAAAAGAAGGAAGCAACGGACAGACACTAGACTTACTGGAAGCAGAACCAATAGCATTGCAACATTTATAAATGTAAATAAATTGTTTCAATATTCAAAAAGCAGCACTGAAACCTTCCTTATAAGACCTTTATAAAAATCAAAAGAAGAAAATTGCAAGCCATTCTAAAATGTTTTTTTCCTACTTCTATTAAATAATGGTTTTTGAGCACAATTTTTTGCTGAACAGAAATGAAAATGAATTTTATTTAAGACAATCATGTGAATGGTTGTAAATGTGGCTATATTCACTTGATAAATTGAGATAATTTGTTTTTATTATATTGTATGTGCTGTACTCTTAGGCTAAATAAATTTCATTTTAATTTTTTTTCTGTGGTTGATAAAACAGTTCCTTTGGATATATTTCTTGGATTTTACCATGTCATCGTTTTTACACACATATCCAGAAATTAAAATTCTTAGCAGAAGATAGTTAAAATACCATGACAATCTGCCAGCATTTTTGTATATAAATCTGAAAAGTCACACATGACACCTCATAATTTTCCCACCTCTTCTGATTACATGGTGGAAAATGAACACAAATATCCTTCTTATGAAAAACGGAGGAATCGATTTGGCTTACCTACAATTCAGCCTGCAACTTTATTCAACTTATCTTGATATAATGTTTTTTTTAGTTCTCCAAATATTGTATTTTTTTTTTTAAATGGCTGAATTTTGGGGTTTAAAAGAGTAGACTGAGGGCCAAAACATTCTACCGCAACTTATTTTTATGATCAGTCAGCTGAGGGCAAAATTCTATGGGGTTTTGATGTTGTTAAGTAGATGCTTAAGCAGGGGTGGGATTCAAATTTGTTAACAACTGGTTCTGTGGGTGTGGCTAGGTGGGCATGGCCATGTGACTGGACGGGTGGTGCTTCTTGTTTTTTGCAGCACCCCCCCCCCAGGTTGTTGTTTTTTTTTTGCCTCCTGGGCCTCAGGGAAGCCTCCTGGGGGGCATTTTTGCACCTTGAAGGCTTCCCTGGGGTTCAGGAAGGCAAAAAAACAGAGCTTGGGGGGGGCGTGCAGCACCCTCCTCCATGCCCCTTTTTGCCTCCTTGGCCTCAGGGAAGCCTCCTGGGGGGCATTTTTGGTCCCAGGAAGCTTCCCTGGGCCCCAGGAAAGCAAAAAATGAGTGAGAGGGGGGTGCAGCACTGTCCTCCCATGCCCCTTTTTGCCCCCTGGGCCTCAGAGAAGCCTCCTGGGTGAAGCAGAAAGACAACGAGGGGGATCCTGACACAGCTGATCATCAGAACAGCTGATCGTTGGGAGGAAAAAAAGAAACACCTTAAGGAGTGACTGGGCGGGGGAGAATGCAGTCAGCAATATCGGGCAGGTGCACGATATCGTGCATGCACAGTAAGGACTGACTGGATGGAGAGGCCAGCCAGGAGCATGATTTGCCAGTTCTCTGAACTGCGCAGAATCATAACAACCAGTTCTATAGAACCGGTCCGAACTGGTGGAATCCCACCCCTGTCCTTAAGGCATTCATTTCCCCCTGAACAAAATCCTTTCAAAATGGATTCTACTTCCAGCCATTTTTAGCTATGTCTGGAGTGTCACTCAAGCTGAGAGACAATGTATTCCTTTATACAGTTAAAACTACAGGTAGTTTTTGATTTATCACTTGTCGCTTAGCAACTGTTTAAAGTTATGGCAGATCTCCCAAGGGTTACTTATGACCCAGATTCAAAGTTGTCCCCCCCCCCCCCAGTCACATGATCACATTTGGGGTGTTCAACCACACGGCTACAACATTTTTTGCTAGAAACCAGCATTTTGCTGCAAACTAGCATATTGAATTTTACTATATACTGCAATATAAATGCAATATCAGGGGTTTTCAATTCAAATGTGTGAAGGATGTGTGTTTTGTGTTTTATTTTTTATAGTTCTAATGTACATTGAAGATGACATTTAATTTCGTTGTATGAGGTACAATGACAATATGGTTTATCTAATTAAAATTTACTTCCAGTTTCCAGTAAAAGTGCCTAATGGAGAAAATGGATTCACTAAACAACCATGGCATTCTCTTAACCACAAAAAAAGGTCATAAAATTGGGCACCGGCATACGGTGACTAGTTGAACAACTGGGCTTAATTATGATTTTAAGTCAAGGACTACCTGAATTCAGATTCTTCTAAGTCTCAAATTGCTTAATGGACTTTGGCTCAGAACTCAATTTTAATTTAAAAACTATAATTTAGTTCCTGGGAAAATAGCCTTTACCAGCAGGGAGAAGATAAGGAAGGATAAATGGAAGTTACAATTACAAGTATGCTTCATCGCCTAGAAGCAAAGCCAGGCGGCTAGAAATTTGGAAAAAAACAAAACAACCAGAACTTCACATCAAAAAGAAGCCAGATGCTGAATTATATTTATGACTACAAACAAGCTTAAAGTATGTGCAAATTTGCAAGCAGCTGTGAGTTAGCATTTTAAAATAACTCTATTTAATAATGGATTTTGTACCAGGTTTCACTTCAGGATTATCCAAAGTCTCAAAAATACAAAACATTGAGTTTTGAAGTCTCTCAGACTGTCAAGTCAAACTGTCAAAATGCAAGCAAAACAATAAGCTTTTGTATTATTTTTCTTTGCTCCTCATAGTAGTTTATTTCATCCTAAAATAAAACATTACTTTTAAAGCTGGTATATGTTAGGAAAAATTAAACAAGAAGTGATAAAAAAATTAAAATTTCTTTCTTCATTCCCAGAACCTGGTTTTCTTCAACTTAAATTTGGTCAGTATGTCTAGGAGTCTTGGAAATACCTATTGGTGCTGCATTTTAATGATTCAGTGCAAATAAAAACTGACTGCTAACATAAATAGCATCTTTAAGAATTTTATTGCCAATAGGATATATTTCATGAGATAATTTTTTTTTCCAGTGCAAATGCAAGAATTAAAGGACAGCTGATTAGGCTGAATTATGGTAAATCATGTACTTTGAGTAGCACTATTTACTTTGGCTTAATTGCACAATTCTTAAACAGAATGTCTCAAACAGAACTCAAACAGTTTTGTCAAATGTTTAAATTTTCTTAAAAATGCATCGATTGCACAAAGAGACATTGACACAGCCATAAAATATGCACTATTACTTTGTAATGAAAAATAACTTTAAAACTGTATCTCTTCTGGAAAGAGTTGAAAATGTCAAATTAGTAAAATAATTGGTAGAAATGATGCACTTGCTTACCATGATAATAGACACTCCTGCATTTTGGTTATTCTGTTTGGGAAGTGTGCTGTTAAAGTGCTGCTTTAATTTACCTGTTACTTCAGCTTGCATATTATTTTCTTGAGAGGCATCATCCTTTTTAAAGGAAAGGAGAACATTATTATTCAACAAAGAAGCATTGGAATGATACAAAAATTATCATAAATATCTAGATGAAGATCCATGATAAATGAACAGGCCCTCAGCACACCACAAAAAGGGGCCCATTTTGGAGACTCTTATTTGAATCTCTTTTTCTTCCTTTTCATCTAGTCATGTTCAGGAGGATACTGCTGATCACGCACTGAGCTCCTCACCAGTTTCTTTTGAACTAACAGTTTATATTGTCATTAAAATTCTTTCATACTTCCAAGAGCAATGTCTTTTTCAGTTGTTTAAAGAAGTGCACCCAACAAGTCTATCTCTCCTATAATTAGCAAAGATATTAAATGTGTGTGTGTGTTGTTGAACCATTAAAAAATAGCCAGATCAGTATAAGTAATGACTTTGTTATTAATTGAAATGGTTGCTAGGTGAACACATGAAAGAGAAAGAAAGGAAGGAGAGGAAGAGATATGAAGTGAAGATCACCAGTTGCTGCCATCTTATTCAAATAAAGTTCTTTCCTACAGTGTCCTGTGCCTCACCATTTTTTCCCCTTCTCACAGTGCAGAGATATTGCTTAAACAATCTCTTCCTGAAGTGTTTTCTTTTTTCTGCAAAACAGCAGATTCCTAAAAAGAGCTAACTGCAAGCTAACAAGCTCAGATCTGTGACCTTAATTAGTATGTTAGAATCTTCTGGCAGGCTACACTGCTGCCTGAAACTGACCAGATCTTAAATAGTTTCACATTGAAAGTTTTTATTGTGAATGCATCAACTTTGGCTCTAAATGCATGTATCGATCAGAAAATAATTTTTATTACCATTATATTTGCATAAGTAAGCTAATTGCTAATTGAAGAGTGGCTGTACATTGCTATAGAGCAGGGTGTCAAACTGGTGGGCTGGATGCATCACATGCAGGCCACGCCCACCCAGCTTCATGAGTGGGGAAAACCGCAAAACATCATGTGACGGCAACATGACGTGGCAATTTTGACACCCATGCTGTAGAGACATAACTGAATCTATTTCAAGTGATTAGTGTTTAATATTAGTTGAGCTTTTACATTTTTGTTTAAATGGGTAATATAATAAAAGTATTTTACTCACTGATACCCAAGGATGGTTTAATATCTGAGCAGCTGTATATCGTTCTTCCACATTTACTTGTAACATCAGACTAATTAATTCCTGAGGAACAACAAAAAGATGAAGAAAAGATTCAGCACAATTAATTTTGTATAAAGGAGTAGCAAACCCCCACAGCTGAATATGCTGCCAAGGACTTGGGCTAATACAGCAGCACATACAGCAGCACACAAAGGGAGAATGAGGCTAGGATGATAACTCAAAGCGTTTTGCAGGAAGACACAACATTGCTATGGGATGCCACACAAGTTCTTAGATGTTACTATACCAATGCAGAGTATGAGAAATAATGGAAAACTAGACAGTCAAGTTAGGACCATAAATACGATCTGACAGACATCACTGATACACTGCAAGACTATAACCTGTTCTAAAGGGAAAGAGCAAATATCACTGTAAAAAGGAGAAAAAGGAAGATCCAAGAAACTACAGAGTTGTCAGCTTTTACATTCCTACTAGCCAATATTCTTTAAAGATGATCCCACCATTTTGCGGCCCGGTCCGGCCAGCCGCATTTTGATGCGGCTCTGGTGAGCTCCCCGGAAAACTCGGAGCCGAATGCGGCGCTGAACAGTCCAGTTCCAGGACGGCCGTCCCGGACCCGGTGGGGCCCGCTTTAAATAGCATAAGCTTGTTGTGAACAGTTGCATAAGCAAGTTAACAGAAGCCAACATGGCTTTGCCATAAATAAACCATGCCATAACTTTATCTTATTCTATTAAGAGTTTGATATAATGAGAGTTGGACAGGCAGATTATGTACCTGGACTTCAGCACAACTTTCAATACAATTTATCATGAACAAATCCTTAATGAAATTATAAAATCTGGAGTAACAAAACACCTATATGAGCTCACAAGAGGGTGCATTAGTGCAGTGAATGGGTGCTTGTTAATGGTTTAGCTCCAGTTTGTATGGAAATATTGAGTGAAGTACCACAGGATGCCTTTTTGCATTCTGTATTTTTCAATTTTTTTATCAATGACTTGGATGACAGGACTGAGGGGGTTAACAGGACTAAGCCTGCCAATGGCAGAAAGATGGAAAGATGGCAGAACGTTGGAGATATAGCTAGTTCCGTAGAGGAGAGACAGCACATCTGGACAGTTCTGAGCAGCGAATTAAAATGTAAAGTTCTGATTATGGACAGGGAAAATAATAGGTATGGTACAAGGACTGGGGAAATATGATTTTCTCTCTCCAATGTAAAAAAGATTTGGGTGCCCTTATTGACTATCAGTTAAACATGAGCCACCAATGTGCTGCAGCTACTAAAAAGCAGGTGCTATCATGGAAAGTGTTAGGACGGCAGATTGTAGGAAGGAATTTTTCTATACTACCTTGGACAGACTCTATTTTGAAATATGGTTCCAGTTCTGGATACCACAGTTCCAAAAGGACAGCGACAAATGCTAGTAAGTTTATATGAAGGCTACCAAAACTTATGAGCACTGTTTAAAGGAATTGGGTATGATATACCAATTATCATAGAGGTCTCAGTGAAGGTATATAGAAGTCTTCAAATAGGAAATGAACATTTATTGTCGTGTTTCATTAAAAACTCAGAGCAGCTGCTTCATTTTATTTTAGGAAAGAAAAAGGGGGAAAATTCAGCTATTGTATGTTTAAATAAATCAGTAATAGATTTAAAAATCTATCTACTGGTGCTTAAATTTAGGATAATCTTTGGTATAAATGGAAATGTGTCTGTATATCAATCCAGCAGGAAAAAAAATGGTCAACAAATGGTCTTATTTAATATATCTGTGTAGTGATTTCCAAACACAAAACTTCACCCTTCACTTTATTTTCAGAAAAGCTATGCATATTTCTTCAATTAATTCTTCTCTAGTGGTAATATACAAGCTAAAGAATGCTGATCACAAAGACTGTGCTGAAAGACTAGAAATCTTTAAACATCCTCACATAACTACAGTATTACAGTATATTCCAATGCTCACTTGCTTTAGTATATATATAATCCTTTAGATGTATACCTAGCAGACTGTCCCAGTAGGATTAGTAGGATTACTGTCAGATGAATTAATAAGAGTTGCCATCTTAATCTGATTTTAAAAATGAGGCTCACAATGGGATTTGCACCTGTCGTTGGCCCTGTAATGCAACAACGGGTTTGGTCAAGAAATGTCTTTTCCCAGCATCTGTGCCAGTTATACCTATTGTAAGCAAATTCGGATTTGACAAGGATGATAAATGACTCAGAGGAAGCAACATGGTGTGTTATTTTGAAAGGTACTCAGCAATTAGGATTCCCTCAAACTGTAGCTTCCCCATCATTAACAGTGGTTGTCTACACAGTTGCTGATGAAAGGCTGTGTTGGTTTGTGGATGCAATCTAACATCCCTGAAGTATTTGGATAGAATCATTCCACCCGTCAGCATGAACTTGGGAAGGTTTCAGCTATTTTGAAATAATTCACACGTATTCAGAATGTAGATTTTCATGGTTGCTATTTACTTGTGAAATGACTCCTGGGGAAGATGTATAAAGCCACATGACAATAAATATTCATTGTCTCACATGAAATTACCCTATGTCATTTCACCAATCCAGATTTATGCTTAATTAAAGCAATGCTTTTCTTCCCAGGGCTCATGTAGTTCTCTTCCACATCTCACTGTCTCACTGAATCTTTCAAATTTTTAGTTATAAGGAAGAGGTTACACATACACATACAAACACATTTATTTATATCTGCAACTTTTTGCAAAGAGATAGAAAACAGTAACAGTTCTTATACTTTTTTAGATTGCATAACTGTTCATAACATAAAATAGATTCTTTTTCAGGGAGCAAATTCTTTTTCATAAATTGTAAGAACACACAATTTCAAATGAATATTTTTTTAAAAAAACATTCTTACTGAAGGTTATTTGTAAAAGCGATACATTAATGCATTACCCAGAACAGTAAAGTACTTATAAATGCAACTAATGTACATGAATGTTAGAAACTGTGAGTTATTTTATGTTTTCTTAGTTCATTTCTCACTTATAGTTTACATTGGCACCAGCATGACCTAACAATCACATTTTGTGGTCATGTAGTATATGGCTCTTGTATCCTTTTATGTCTTGTAATAATTTTTAATTGTTTAATTTATGTCTTGTATAATAATGTTAGCTTATGTTAATCATACCAATTTTGGAAAATAACAAGTTCTTCTAGCAAACAAAAGCAAATTGGATGTATTTTATTATGCTTCGTCCTCAATTAATCTATAAGGTAGCTATGTTAATGTGACTGACCATAGTTGTTTGACTCTTGATTAGATGTCTCTAGTTTGGGAGTTGGTAGATAGTACATGCCATATTCAATGCCAGTCAGCATCTGAACATCCTCCTTCAGCACCAGAAGGACCCTACTTGGAGTTTTGGTACATGCTTGTTAAAAGACAGGACAATTTTGGCCTTGGAACAGATAGTACCTAGATGTTTAGGTCAGGAGATGAGATCCGCAGTTCTTGGTATTTTATTTTTGTGAATGTGAATATTGTTTTTTGTGAGTGTGGTTATTGTTTTATCCCTGGTTCACGGGTTGAATGTTGTGGTTTTCATCTTTTAATCCATATTTCCCAAAGCTATGTGTGTGCAAAGTGTAGCAATATAAATCAAACAAAAGAATGAGTGAATGAATGAATGAATAAATAAATAAATAATGTTAAAAACATCTCCAATGTGATGAATGAAGACAATATAGCAATAGCAATAGCACTGAGACTTATATACTGCTTTACAGTGCTTTGCAGCCCTCTCTAAGCAGTTTACCGTGTCAGCAAGTAGCCTGCAGTATTGCACTCTAACCACTGCACCACCATAGCTCTTATACTCTGTAGGTCACTCAGAACAACAAATCAGAACATATACAGTAATTATATGGTTAGATTGTATGTTTATACACAAAGGCTTGAGTTTTACAGAACCTAAGTAAGGAAAGGATTTTATTTATGGTAGGGATAGACCAATTTGGCTTCATCAGAAATGTTTTCATACTTTTAACTCTCACGCTTTCAATGCATCTTGGTACCTTAGCAGAGTCAGTGATGTTATCCCAATATGGAGAAGGAAATTCTAGCTTTCCAATTAAGATCTGATCAAAAAGATCCTCTTGAATGTTGTTCTCACTGTGGATGAAAACCAAGCAGGAAAAAAATTACTATGGCGATCATTATATTGTTCATTATAAAAGCTAAATTACAAGATCAATTTGACATGCAATACTGTGTTCTAATTTCAGTGTTTATACAAGCTGAATTTAGTTTGAGAATAAATACAATCACTATTGTTTTCTTTGTAAATTATTTGCTTAAGGAAGGCTTTAATAATATCTCTACTATTGCCTCCAGATATTTCTCAGATAGTGGAATATTGAATTTCTGATACAATAACAAGTATGTAAAATAGCAAAATATAAAAAATTAAGCATGTATATCTATGACAACTTCAAAATTAAAACTATCTATTGAATATAAATTACACCTATCTGTGAGAAAACCAAGTCTGCTTAAAATGTAATTTTACATATTCCTTCTTTTACCAATGTCACCTTTTCATTATAGGAGATAAACTAAAATCACCAGTTACCCCAAATTTGGAAAACCAGATGAGTGTTAGGGCATCGCCTTAAATAAAATATTTACCAATTAAAAATCAGAGCACTGTGGCTAAAAACAAATGCAACACTTTTCATGCCTTATTGATTCAACTTACCTACGAAATGGTGGAAACCCACATAAAAGTATGTATGTAATGACACCTGCAGCCCAAATGTCCACTTTTAAGCCATAACTACAAAAAAAAAAAAAAGTTTGGGAAAGTTGGAATTTTCATCTTGTACAGTACACACAGTAACAGCATTTTAAAGATATCACTACTTTTAATATTGGAGCATAATTCAAAACTTAATTTGCCAATCTAATAAGCAATTGGATGCAATTTTCAATGCAAATACATACATATACATATACATATACATATGTATGTATGTATGTATGTAGGTCTTTTCCCGTGTAAGATTAAGAGTATCTTGGCGACGTTTCAGCATGGTCCCTTCTTACCATCCTCAGGCTGGTGCTTTCGGCTTCGTGCCAGTGCAAGCAGTGTGTGATCGAAGCTGCCATCTCTATAAATACTGGGGGGGGGGCTGGTGTGCTAGTTTGGTTGGCTGTGCTGTTGCCTCTTGATTGGTTGATGGAGTTGATATTGGTATAATGGGCTGTGTGATGGCCTTGTGAGTTTTGTTGTGGAGATATCCTGGAACTTGTGCTTTAATCTCCTGGGTCATTTGTGTTTTGATCTCTTTTCCATTAGCCTCCTGTGTTGTAACGGCTTGGGTAATGTGTTGTGTGGTGACCTTGTGAATTTTATTGCTGTGGTATCTTTGGTCTTGTGCTGTGATTTCCTGGGTCATTTGCTGTGTTGCAACTTCTTGAGTTCTTGTGGTGTAATTTCCTGAGTTTTCTGATGTGATATCCTGATCGGGTGGCTGTGATGTAGTAGCATTCTGGGTTTTGGTCTTGCTTCAAGTTTGGGGTCTGGGTCTATGTTCTTGGTGTGTGTCAGCTTGTTTGGTTTTGGGGTTGAGGGGTACAACAGCTGGTGAAGCAGACATGGTCTGGTTTCTGGATGGTGGTTGTCCTTCGTTTATAGGATGGGTTTGGGCCTGGGTTTGATGAGGGGGATTGGCGGTGGTGTCCTGTGTTGTTTTGGGTCTGGTGTTGGTTTTCGTGGCTGGGACTCATTTGTTGGTGGGGGTTAGTTTCCAGATGTCTGGTAGGCGGGAGGTATCATCCCATTTATTCGTTATAGGGGTGTTTCTCTATTTCGATGGCTTCCCTGATTATTCACTTGCTGGAGTGTTCAGTGTTGGATATTAATTTGGTTCCTTCGAAATTAATTTCATGTCCTGTAGCTTTAAGGTGCTGGAAAAGAGGGAGGAAATATTTTCTTCTCTTCTGACTGCATCTGCCATCATCAGGCTTCTGTATAGTATATACTATATATAGTATAGTATGTATACTATGTATATAGTATGTATACCATTCTGGCACAGCAATAGGCTGCCCCAAATTTAAATCTGAAACCACTGTAAAAGTCTGACTCACAGGCGACACTATACAGAAGCCTGATGGTTTCTAGCTGGATCTTGTCTTTGGGATATATGTATGTATGTATGTATGTATGTATGTATGGCATTGTTCGGGTATTTTCCCACATCATTGTAGTTGTGCTTTTAAAGTTGTAGCAACGTTTCGGCAGAATCTCATCTGCTATCATACATACATATGGCCTAATAGATATTTTGAGTTTTGTGTTTTAAGGTTTTCAAATTCAATGAAATCTCTAAATATGCCACTTTGTTTTTGTGGTTCTTTGAACTATGTTGCTTATTTGAAAATATTGAAACCAATTAGGTATTTTGACCACATCAAGGAAATAGTCTTGAATTAAATTAAAATTTAAAGCTTATAATCAGGGTTTCAACTGATCACTTTTTACTTTTTAGCATACTTGCCTTTAATAAAATAAATATTTAATATTGAAACAAGGCTTATTATTTTCAATATTTGTCCCATGCTATATATAATTGATATATTTTGCACTTAACCTTACTTGTATCTTTCTGCTCAGAAACTGAAAAAGTTTTCTTCAGTAAATAAGTTGCAAATTTAAAATTACCGTATATACTCGAGTATAAGTCGACCCGAATATAAGCCGAGGCACCTAATTTTACACAAAAAACTGGGAAAACTTATTGACTCGAGTATAAGCCGAGGGTGGGAAATGCAGCAGCTACTGGTAAATTTCAAAAATAAAAATAATTAATTTGGGAAACGATCTCACTATCATGAAAGGTTTAATTGATTCACTAACCCAAAAGAAGAAGATGATGATGACAGCAGGAGGCAGGAGTCACTCTCTTCCCCTCCTCGGAGGCCCCCTGAGTCAGGAGTCGCTACCGCCGGCGCGCCCCAGTCTCGCCGGCTCGGGAAGGGAAAGGCAAAGCGCTTTTGCCTTTCCCTTCCCGGCTGGCTGTTGGGAGTCACTGCCGCCGGAGGCCGCGACTCCACACCATTTTTTTTTCAGAGGGAATCTGACTGAGTATAAGCCGAGGGGGATTTTTTCAGCACAAAAACTGGGCTGAAAAACTAGGCTTATACTCGAGTATATACAGTATATCTAACAAACCTCTGATTTACAAAATTTGATAAACTGCTGTTTGCAACAGGCTTTTAGACAAGTTTTTAGAATAAATGAAAAATATTAACAATACCTGTTCAGATAGCAGGGAACAGATCACATTTAGTTCTTTTAAAAATATAATGTTAATATTATTTGTAGACTAAGAACACCAAAACTCTATTTTAAAATGAATTTTTACCCTGTTTCTGCAATGATTTCTGGAGCCACATAGGTTGGTGTGCCACAGACTGTATAAAGCGGTCCTTCAACTACAGTGGCTAATCCAAAATCTCCTAGCTTCAAAGATTTTGTCCCATCTGGATATTCACAGACCTGAGAGAGAAAAAAGATCATGAATTATATTGCATATTTTGATAGGAACAATATCTAGTAATGTGGTTAGGCAAACTAGGATACTAAGCATATATTAAACTAGAACTATTTAGAAATAGGCTGACAAATAGTTGTTCAATCTCTTCTTAAGCAGCATACATTCTATTCATTACACTAGTTTAAGTAGTTGAGCTAAAACACAACAATACCTAAGATCTATAACTGTGATAACACAACAGTTTACTACAATATTTGAGGCACAAGGAATCTGAATGACACTATGAGCTGATCAAAGTTACTTCTTTATTTATTGTGGCCTATTTACAGGAATCTTGCCAGATTGACTTCATTGTCTTGGGAACACAGCCTTAAGAGACTCTGGGAGAGTAATATCTATACTTTGCGGTACAAGGATTCTAAGCTCAGGCCCCTCTTCACATCTCCCCTCATCTGAGCTGGAGGTTAACACCACACATAAAATAAGCCAAATTACACTGCAGAAAATCCAAAATATGTAGATTTTTTCCCAAAATGCTGCCTAGAGAAAAGGTTGTATGTTTTTATGACTGAACTAGATTTAGCCACACAGATTGAATATGCAAATTGTATCTAAACTTATGTGTTGCTGGTTTCAAAGCAACAAATATTGATTAAACAATATTAATTACAAAACTGACTGGAGACCAGATCAGGAAATTGACTCCAAAGACGAACTAGAATTATACTTTATTTAGACAGGCTATGGTCACAGAAACTCTAATTATATTTTATCTCACTTATATCAACTAAATCAAGGAGGAAGAGGTGAATTTCTTTCTAAAGCTATTTACTTTACCAGGGCTTAAGGAATACTTCTCCCTTATTTCTGAATATTAGCCTCAAAGCAATACCCGAGTCTTAAACACACACACACACACACACACACACACTTTTTCCAATATAATTTTTACTCTATTACTTTTTCCAACATAAATTAAGGAAAAAGATCAATGATCGATAGCTTTGTGGGCAAATCCTTTTTTCAGTTTTTGCTTTTTAAAGATTAATTGTTTATAAACCATAATAAATAAATAAATATTGATTTGATTATCTTTTTGCTTTGTTATCCATCATGCCCATCAATCTATAAAATGTTTCCACATAATAATTGAAATGTAGCAATTCTATAAATCCAGCAGATGGCAGCACATAGCTGCTTTTACACACCTGGCGTGCGCGCGTGCGCACACACACACACACACACACAGACAGAGCAAAGAAAAAAAAGAATGAAATAGGATCAAATCAAATGAAAATCTTTATCATGGTTACTGACTAGCATAAAATAATGTAAAACAATAAACATTTCATTAACACTAAAATCTATATGAAACCTAAATTTATATGAAAGCTACACAATGGAATATAAATTGTATGAAGACTTTATGTAGTATAGCAGATTAATTAATATCTTGATAAACTTGATTTTACATTTAGATTAATAAATATATTAAGGTTTTATCCTGTACTAAAATCTAAATGTAAATGAGCTTTATAATAACATATAATAGTAAAAACTAAGGGGCTAAATCATAATACAAAAATAAAAACCTGCCCTTTTTTGATCTAATTTTTCAGTTACATCAAAACATACCATATTTTTTGGAGTATAAGGTGCTCCGAAGTATAAGACGCACCTAGCGGGGAAAAAAAATCTGCCTTTGTCTTTCCTCCCAGCAATTTGTCTCCTTGCGGCAAACAGCAAACAGCCTGTTTCAGCTTCAGCACAGCCGGATTTAGCACAAGCAGCTGATTTTTGGTTGGATTCGATCCCAACCATCAGCCTATTGCTGCCTTCCCGCACCCCACTTTCGGCTTCCGTGCACCCCATTTTTGGCCCATTCCAGGTGGCAGGGATAAGAACGGGTAGAAAATGGGGCGTGGAGGCTGAAAACGGGGTGCATGGAGGCCAAAGGGGGGGGCATGTGGAGGCCAAAAATGGGATGCAGAGGTGGCAATGGGCAATGGCAATCACTGCAGCCTGAAACAGCTGATCATCAGGAGGCCGGTCCAACCAAAAATCAGCTGCTTGTGCTAATCAGGCTGTGCTCAAGCTGAAACAGGCTGTTTGCTGCAAGGAAGCAAATTTCTGGGAGGCAGAGGCCAAAGGCTGGAGAGTGGGCAGTGCTTCAGTAACATTCGCTATATAAGATGCACAGACATTTCCATCCACTTCTGGGGGTGGAAAAAGTGTGTCTTATACTCCGGAAAATACGGTATTTACAGTCACAATCCAATCCAAGATACATAATAGCTATAAATAATGACAATATTAATAATTACAATGATGTGATATTTTTTATGGTTGTACGGCAAGCCTATTTATTTCTAAGACTACACTTAGAAGTAGTTTAACCATAAGGTTTCCATGCTAAAATCACAAATGTAGCCATGGTGTATATTATTTACCTAATAGAAGATATTGAATATAGAATTTATCTGGACATTTATCAAAGACTTGAAGAGGGGATTCAATAGTGAACTTCTAAGAACTCTGTAAAAATTCCAGGATAGCGGTACATGTGTCAAGAACCCAATGGGCTCCTGCATCACACAGACAGACCCTTTCTGCATAGGCAACCTTGTTCAACTTACCTTCGAGGACTGCTGGTGGTAAAATATTAAATTGCAGCACTTGCTGTAGCTTCAGTGCTGCTGCCCAGAGGTTCAGTAGACTAGTCCTGTCCTAGCCTTCCAGAGGCCAGGTGGACTGGTCCCATCCCATCAGCTGCCAGAGGGCACTCAGAACAGTTGAACTGGCAGGAAGTCAGAAATAATTTCCACTTCTGGTGCTTTTATTGCTCTCAGACGTTCTGTTTGTTTGCTTAGGTAAGAAAATATGATGATCTAGTAGCATATGAAGCTGTTTTAGGACCGTGAGGTATACTTTTCAATTCAATGTGGCAGCACCAAACCTGACTTACAAGAGAGCAACTTGTTCTGCTTTGGAGCTAAACAATTATCTTCCAGTCATTCTACAAAGTGCAAGCGCCTAACTTAGATTTTGCTAATTATATTTATTGGCCGCACTTTCTTTCTTATCTATTTTTAAAAACAGAGATAATAACAGCCATAAACTGGGCAGATCTATTGATAAAAATGAAAAAGGAAGACAGAAATTGGATCATGTACATTAGAATTGGTGCAAAGCTAGATACAGAGCTCTTAGCTTGAGTGCGAAATTCTCTCTCTCTCTCACACACACACACACACACACCTCTGAGACAAAGACAGTAGCAAACCATTTCTGCTATCAAGTAGAGTACTTGAACATGTTCATGCATTTACTATAAGCTAATCTGGACTCAAGGGAGTCCAGACAAGAAAAATGTCCAGGTACATAATAGGCAGCATCTGTCTCAATAGTAACAATTGTGAAAAGGAGTCCTAGTGGACAATCACTGAAATATGAGCCAGCAGTGTGCTGCAGGTACCAAAAAAGCTAACACAGTCCTATGCTGCATTAACAGAGGGATAGAATCAAGATCACGCAAAGCATTAATACCACTTTATAATGCCTGGGAAAGACCACGCTGGTAATATTTTATCCAGTTTTGGTTGCCACGATGTATAAAAAGATGTTGAGACTCTAGAAAGAGTGCAGAGAAGAGCAACAAAGAGGATTTAGGGGACTAGAGGCCAAAACATATGAAGAATGGTTGCAGGAATTGGGTATGTCTAGTTTAATGAAAAGAGGGACTAGGGGTGAAATGATAGCAATGTTCCAATATTTCCAGTGGCTGCCACAAGGAAGAATGGGGTCAACCTATTTTCCAAAGCACCTGAAGGCAGAACAAGAAGCAATGGATGGAAACTAATCAAGGAGAGAACCAATCTGGAACTAAGAAGAAATTCCCCAACAGAACAATTAATCAGTGAAACAAGTTGTCTCCAGAAGTTGTGGTGCTCCAACACTGGAGATTTTTAAGAAGAGATTGGATAACATTAGTCTGAATGCTTGACAAATGCTTGAGCAGGGGTTGAACTGACTCAGCCTTTTAGTTGATTTTATAGCACACATGAATATATTTAAATATAATTTATATTAAGAACTATTAACCCTCTACGCAAAAACAGCATCTGTCCCTACTTATGCAAAATTTCACACTAAACTGTGAAATGAGCTTGAAAGTTTATATTCCGTGGTACTTGATATCAATGTTACTTTGAAGCAGATAGGATCACAGCTGCCATTATGACCAAGCATACAAATTGTTCTTGCTTGTTAGAAATTGAATACAATGAAATAATTTCCAGAGGTGCTAGTCTGATACAACAAAAATAGCCAAAAGATCTTGTCACATTACACACTGACAAGTGCATTATGTTACATAGTATCTGAGGAAATAGTAGACAAGCAAATCAGAGTTAATGAATGCAGAAAGCACAAAATACTAACTTGACAAGACGCATCCCCTAATGCTTATTAGTCAGAACAGACATTCTTGCACTGGTGAGCTGTTTAGCACATACTTGTATCAAAAAGTAGAATTACATTAGAATAATTACCAAAGGCTTATAAAACTAAAGGCTTACAAAACCAAAAATCCACTATTTTTGGCTAACACTGATGGACAAGGAAAATTCATCAGACATTCCTTTTTCATATGGAGCACATACATTTCTTCAAAAATTTAAAATTTTTAAGGGGGAGAAGCGTTGTGTTGCTTTTATTTATATCTTGCCTTTATTATTTTAGCAAATAACTCAAGATGGCGAACTTATCCCAAATAGGAGGGTTTTTTTTCCACAACAGTCACCCTGCAGTGTAGGGTAGTCTGAGACAGAGTGACTGGCCCAACTTCACACAGCTCGCTTTCATGACTAAGGCAGAATCTGAACTCACAGTTTCCTGTTTTCCACCTTGTGGTCTTAATCACTAGATCAAACTAGCTGTAATTCATTGCGCTACTTACTGTCATCTGGTGCCTTTCTAAATATCAAAAAAGCAACATAATGCATAAAATGATGATGGGAGTCCATTTTAAAAGGTCATGTCAATACCAGATGTATTCCTCCAAAACATGAGTAAAGAGTGAGTTAAAACAAGTGATGCTGTAAATTTTTTAAAATCAAAGTCCTTGTGTTCTCAAATAGGTATAGACCTATGGCCAATGTACAGTAAAATGTAAAGTGCACATACGGTGCCAAATATGTCATCATTGTCTTATAATATTTCTAAAGTCACAAGAACTTGGATGTTATTTTAAATTAGTAGTTTGCTAAAACATGATTTTTTTTTGAGTTGGCATCACCTTCTATGCATCTAAAGCTTCTATTATGATTTCTATTGCTAACAGCAGGGTTAATATTTTCACTGATATAAGATGTTCTATGAGAATGACTGGGCTATGCTCACAGTCTAATTCTGTAAAGAAATTGCTGTTTGCATGCATTCTTAAAATAATATACAGAAAACAAGAAATATACCAGAAGATTCTCAGGCTTAATGTCTCTGTGGACAATACTTAGACCATGAAGATATTTCAGTGCACTGGCTAGATTGTAGACCATTGCACTTCCATCACGCTCTGTGTACTTTGTTGAAGATGTAATAGCATCAAAAAGATCTCCTCCCTGTAAATAAAAATGCAGATGAAAAATCAAAGAATTTACAAACAAAACTATAAGTTATGTCATTGTTGAAAGGAAATGAGAAAAAAGTGAAACTATATTATTAATTTATAGATCAATAACTTAGCTTAATTTAAGAGTTACAGTTACATTAAGAGTTTCTTTAGAAAGATAATCATATTTATATAGACAGTTTCATATGGAATGATGCAGACAAAATAAGAATAAGAATAAAAAGCTTTAGATGTAACTTAGTCCCACAGAAATGACTGAGATTAGTTCGCATAGCTGATTATTATTTATTACTCCCTTTCACTCCAAACAGAACCTGAATGGACAGAATCGTTTCAGATGGCACATAGGTTACATCTTGTTATGGAGTTATGAGCTGAGTACATGAGCTGAGGCAATGGATTCCAAGGAGGCAGACATCTTACTAATCTTAGTTCTGACTCTGACAGACTGGACCTTTGTACAGCCCCACCTGTCTTCCAGAGCGGGAACTGGCAATTTGATCCATGCTTGCTTCTGGTTGGGGGGAGTTTAGAGGTCCTCAAAGAATAACTAAGTGATGGTTAATTAATTTGAGTGATGATTGCGAGTTGATGGCATGGTGTTCAATTGATTATGCTCCGATCAGTGCGGTGGATAAGATGATGGAACTCATGGGATTATAATAATACTTTATGTTATGATGTTAATCTATATACTGAACAGGCCTATATTTGCTTCATTTTTACAACTTTAGTAGTTTCTTTAATGTCTAGAACAGGGGTCTTCAAACTTGATAGCTTTAAGACTTGTGGACTTCAACTCCCAGAATTCCTCCTCCAGTCATTCAGGAATTCTGGGAGTTGAAGTCTACAAGTCTTAAACTTGCCAAGTTTGAAGACCCTTGTCTAGACATGAAAGAAACTACTAAACTTTAAAAATGAAACAAATATAGGCCTGTTCAGTATACAGATTAACATCAAAAATGAATTGGCTATAAAATATTTTTAAAAGTTAAAAAGTTAGATTTACAGTTACTTTTACCAATCTGGGTACATCCTAGATATAGTAGATGGAATTCCCAGAATTTCTCATCATATATAAGTAGAATACAAGAATTCTTAAGTATAGAATGATTACTTGAGAACTATCTATTTTTATATATGAAAATATATGGACAAAATGAGATTTTTAGAAAATAAGGCAACAATTTCTGCTACACATATCAAGAAACATGGCAACTTAATATTAAAATACAAAAATTCAAGAAAAAGCTATGAGGTTTCATGTTGAGCCTGATATTTGTTTTCTAATCAGAATTTATTCCTGCAAATTTTGTATACTTGCATAGAACATCAAGAAGTTACTGTGTAAAAGCAAAATATTGTACAGTCACATGTCTGATTTTAGAAGCAATTTTGGTTTTGCATAATATTCAGTCTCCAGCTATGAACTATCATGGAGTATAAAACAGAAAATTCATGGTACATTCATATAGGACTACATAAATTTCCAGTTCAATAACAATTTGGAATATTTTTAGATCTCTGAAAAACTCAACAATGTATTATGCAATAATGATAAAAAAATAAACCTAAAACCTCACCTTGACCAGTTCCATCACCAAATATAGCTCAGTTGCAGTATCCATTTCCTCTACTAGCATAATAATATTGGGATGTTTCACTCGGCGTAGAATTGACACTTCATTTTCAATCAAATGTTCCTATGTATTGTTGGAAAAGAAGAGGAGGAAAGCATTCTTTTTTAAACTAATACTAAAACTAATATAATTTGAAGAATTAAGTAAGAAGCATCAACCTAGTGTGAGCTTTCCAGTGTTCACCTCAATACTTGATAATGTGGCTATCTGTCTACAAAACAATAAACTGGAATTGGAAAACGCTTTACTAAGAATAGTTCCAAAATATACTAATTAAAGTTAATTTAGTATGAAAAGTAATCACTGATCAGTAATATACTTAGTGTTTTCAATTGCGAGTAGCCAACTAGGTGCATTCCCATAGCTGTTTATTTAAAGTATCTGAATTGTGATCCTCAGCATAGTGCAAGCATTCTGTTTTCATGCACTTCATGCATTTGTGAAGAAGACTGTGGGAAGTACATGTGAATAGTTTATGAGCAAGGAGCAATAATAGTATTTGAAAAGTCCAATGCTATTTTTGTATTCACCATTAAGATAAGAAGTTGATTTATGTTCAATCCTGAGCATTTCATTAACAGTTACCCTAATGCTTTAGTTACTAGAAACCCATGTGCTAAGTGTGAATATTCTGTGAATAAGTGGTACATCACACATTGCTTTAACAAGTCGCACCTTTGTTAACCATTATATGAGAGCATCAACAGTCTTTCTGGAACAAACATACGTCTGCTCCAAAGATATATGTGCTGAATGGGAAAAAATGCAATATATGAATGACAATAAGGTTGGAACTCAGAAAATGGCCTAATGGGGAAAGAGTAGAAATCACACTAAAGTTGTAATAAAGGCTAGATTGAAATAACTCAAGTCACAACAATTAGTATATCAGAAGAAATAACAGAAATAAAATATAACATGTGATATGTAGTAAGTGCATTATTTTTGTATATAACTGGGGTTCATTTGTACTCTTTCATTATACTGAAAGGAATAAGAGTTTTGATAATAAACTTGCTGTGGAGTTTTGCTACAAGTGAAGAGGGAGACATATTTGTGGGCAGAACATACATAAAGCTATTTAAGCAGTTGCTGAATATCCTTCTTTGAATTGACTGGCAAGACATTGGGAGAACCCATTGCTCTTTTGTTGCAGTAAATCAAACCCTTTCGGAACAGTAAACCAAAGATGATCCCACTACAATTTCTAGTAAAACTTGTACAGAACTTCACAAACTTAGTTATCATAAGTCCAAGTAATCATCCAGCTCACAAATCTATAGGCTGATACAAAAACAAGAACTGGAGGCAGTCACAGCCATCAAAAACCTCTTTAGCGAAAACAATCCTTGAAGCATCTACTTTTCTCTATTGTTTAAAAATTTTTTAGTAAAGTACTAATCTGTCAGATCCTACTCACACAAAATACAATCAAATGTTACTCTTATTGTATTCTGAAACTGGATACTTTCTGCAATTTCTACAATTATAACAGCAAGAAGCTCAGTCTACATATTTGTTTATTCTAAAGTTTCCTTCCCCTATAGCTTATTCTATACATTCAACTGAGTGTCTTAATTGTCCTGGTACTAGGATTAAAATATATATATAACCACCTTAATTTTTTTTATATACAATTAAAGATTTAGGGGAATGGCTTAATATTACTAATGTTTTTATTTGTTCAATATCCAGTTCAATAATTTACAACTTGGACTATCTTTATGAAATTTCTATAAGGATAGTTTTTTTGAATATACATGCACTGTTATAGCTTTATATAAAGAACATTTTACTCAGAAGGTGTAAATGCTGTTCCAAGAAAAAAATATTTTCTAACAGTAGTGGTAAGTGAAGGCTTAAAATAATTTAATATTCTGGTATTATGATACAGATATTCAGTATTTCTTCTTTACCTTTCCACAACATTTTCCTTTGTCAATAATCTTCAGGGCAAATTCCTTTCTGGTGGATCTACAAAGAACAGAACAAAAGGAGGAGAGAAGAGTGCTTAAATAATTCTTTTGTTTGAGTACACACTGTGAAAATATCTTGGTTCAAAAGGGAACAGATTACAAAATGAAGATAGAACGGCTTCTGCTTTTTTCTCCCAGCAACTCATGCCTGCTGTTGCCTTGACTACAAAAACCAGCCTTTAAATTATCATTTAATTTACTGAGATATAAAACTTCACGTTGTGTACAGATTTATGGTCAGGTACTCCATATTTTCATCCTACTTTAATAAACGTACAGCCCTGTAGTTGTATAACAATATTTACAGATTTATCAGGGAATGAGATGGATATTTTCTTTGAAATTCATTATATCAGCTAATCATTCCACATTTATATTCTTCAAGGACTAGTCATATTAGAACTATTTCTTAGCCATTCTACCAGTGTCTATTAAATTAGACAATTCAGAGAAATTCTATTTTGAAAAGTCGGTTGTCTTAATTATAAATACAATACTGTGCAATGAATCATAATTTAAATCTATGTTGAAGCTACAGGTTTAAGAAGTGTTTAAGGTAGCATTATTTAGGATTTCACCAGACAATTTTGCTAACCATCTTATGCAGTGGAAACTATAAAGGTAACTTCATTTGAAAATAAAACATTACAGAAGGAATAGATGTTATGGATTGAAATGATGTGTCCAGTTTATATATTACTCAATGTTATCCTTTTTGACTACAAACAGCCCAAGACTTTCAACTATAATAGAGCCCGCCAACTAAGTGTTAAGATATGAAAACTGTAAAACTGGTTATCATGTGATTAACCCAATTTTATGACCTGTTTTGCAGTGTTCATTAAGTGAATGCTTGGTTTTAAAGCAAATGCTACAGCTGTTCAGCAAACACAGCTGAACCACCCATTGTTAAGCGAAGTCATTGTTTGTTATAGGGCACTTTTACCACAAACTGAAACTAAACATCTGTTTTCAGCAAGAATTTAATTCTTTTTTCACATGGCCATGGGAAGCAGCAAGCAGCCATAACTTTGGTCATAAGTACCTTTGGGGGAGATCTGTCTTAACTCAAATTGGTTGCTAAGCAACCAACTATAAGTTGAGGACTACTTGTTCAAGGTTTCTAAAGACCAATTTCAAAAGCACATTTTTTAAAAAAGAGTTTTTAAATTTTCATTCTTGATTTATTAAAAAGCTACGCACTGAAAATACATAAACAGCACTTTCACTATTGAAAGTCCAGTTTTGTGACAGCACAACAAAATTGTGAAATAATTTCAGGAGATGGGAGCAGCAGGCAAGTAGGCTGTCTGCTTAACTAAGATTAAATTAACCTATTCTAATTATTACCTGCTTTTAAGGCTATTTTTCTATCATATCTTAGTCTTCACATTTTTATTTTTAAACCCTTTACATTTTTGAAATTTTTGCAGTGTGATCACTAATCTACTTTTAGTTATATTTCAGCTATGGTTTAGCTGTATTTTTTTTAAAAAAAAGCCCGAGCTGGGCCTCAGCTGTAGGAGGGCCTTGCTACTGCTTCTTTGTTGTTGTTGTTCTAAAGATCTTACTCCTTTAGCTGGAAGTCTAGCAATGCCTAGCTTTGATGTGATTTCTCTTATCTGATTTATTCTATTTTTATCCACTATTTTTATTATTTTATCATTTTTATTTACTCATGTTCCCTGCTCTGTCGGGAGGGCAGGATCCTTGGTATACTTGTGAGGAACTCTGCCATTGTTTGCATTAGGACTCGTTTCTTCTCGCCTTCCGATTACTTTTCCCCTGGATTTAGGACTTGTTTCAGTGACTAGACTCTATGCTCTATTACACAGCTCCCCTCTATTGTGCTACTTAATATAATGAAGACAAGGAAAAGGAGCAGATCTTTCACTGATCTGGTTCCTCAACCTTCGCTGAAGCAATCCAAGATTGAGGACTTTGTTTTAGCTCGGCCTTTCAGTTTGATAGCTCCTGCTCCCTTTTGTCTGGCTGCTGCTGGTTGTCGCAATCTTCCAATGGTTGAGGGCGTCGCCCCCCGAGTTGAGAACAAAGGCTTATCTAAAACTATGGCCCTCAATCAACCCTTAAGTGAGCCCACCCTTACAGAACTTTTGGATCAGCAATGTTTCTTGGTTGCAGAAACCACAGCGAGCATTCAGCTCCAGCTTGATAAAATAATAAGTACTTTAAACTACTTAGTTTCCTGGACTACCAGTGGGAGCCCTGGGTTGACCGCTTGGCAGCCTGATGCGGCGGCAGGGTTCTCCCTGCCAAGCCTCAGCAAAAGCACTGGCCAATGTAATCCTACCAATAGTTTGAACTTTACACCTTTTGATGCAAACAGTCACCTGGTCTTACAGTCAAAACAGGTGGCCCTCATCATTAATCCCATTAATGGCAACTTACCTCACTGGTAAGTTGGTGTACTTGTGTTTTGGTCTGTGACCGCAAATAAAATAAAATAAAATAAAATAACTATTTTCTGCTGTGTAATATTGGAACAATCCATGGAAGTATGATACACTTTCTATGACAGCGGATTACTGTGACTAGTTAATAAAAAGAAACATCAAGAATAAGAATAGTAATAAACATTCTTTTACTCGGGCATATAGGCTATCAAATCTTGCTCTATAAGCATAAGACCAGAACTGCACATATTGAAGATGGTTGGTTCAGTAAAAGCATAACACTGCTACAAAAGCACAGCTGTGTCTGCCAGGTTGTCATAGTTACAACTGCAGCCAGCTGAGAATGAAAGGGGGAAAAAGACAACTCAATAATATCTTAAGAAAAAAGTAGACTGAATTGTATCAGAGATATACAAGTGGAAGAAATTTGAGCAAATGGCACTGTTTTTTAAACTTTTGTTTAAGAGCTATACATATGCACATTTCCTCAGATGCTATGATAAATCTTTCTACAAACACCTTGCACTAAGAGAAGCACATTAATTTTATTTTTCTCATGAAAGTATCTTATATTGATAAACAATTTTGTCTCTTTGCAAAGTGATGTCATTTGATTTAACTACATTGAAAAATTGCCATAAAATCAAGACTTTCCCACTGATGAGCCAAATATTTTTGCTACCTTGTACAAATATGCATAGGCAAGGGTAATTATAGTTGATTCTGTTTTAAACTGTAGCAGTCTAGAAGAACAACATATAGTAAACCCATTTTGTTAGCCCCGGTATTTTTATATGTCATATAAAAATATTTTTTATCAGAAAGTATAGAAATCTGTACTTTCCCTAAATCTTGTTTAATTTCTGTTATCAAGAATACAAGTACTTGGCATAATGATGGCTTTTCAAATATGATACCTGCAACTTTTCTACCCCATGATATCTGCAACTTTCATTTAAATAAAAATAAATATTCAAATAATTGCCATGACTACAAAATTAGAGATGTGTTCTAGCTCAGGGGTCGCCAACCTTTTGGATCTCAGGGACCACCAATCTCATCATTTCAAATCCCATGGACCACTAACATTAATTTTGACTGATGGTGTCTTGCTGACATTGGTGGGAAAGTTGGTCCCATATTCCAGAGCTGCTGTAGTCACAGGACTGGCCCTTTGGTCATCCCGGAGCAGCTGCTCCAGTCCATGGCAGGCCGGTGCACCCGGGTGGAGGAGCAGCTGCTCTGGGATGATCAAAGGGCTAGTTCTGTGACTACTGCAGCTCTGGAATATGGGACCAACTTTCCCACCAACATCAGCAAGCCACCCCAGGGCAGATTTCCGTCCCCTGCCATTGGTCTTACCTTCCAGTTCCAGCTCACATGGCTCTACTCAAGGTAAGGTTTGCACTCAGCCAAAGGGTGGAGGCCAGCAGGTGGGCAGGGCATGTGGGTGGCGCAGGCTTGTGTTCCTGTGCAACCTGGATTAATTGCTTTGGGGGGAGTGCTTTGGAGGAGGAACATTTCTCTGTAGACCACAAAAATTTTCTCACGGACCACCAGTGGTCCCCGGCCCACTGATTGGTGACCATTGTTCTAGCTAATAATTTATTTCTTACCAAACAATTAGAAGCAGTTCAGAAAAAGAGCTATGCTCCTCAAGAAATACAAATAGGCTCCCACTATAAAAAAATAGTCTCCCACTATAACCAATTATAGCAACTAAAAACATTTCAACCCCAAGTCTATTGTTGTTGTCTATGCTTCCAACTTATTTTTCCAGGTATTACCAGTAGTATGTATATTGGACACATCATTTTAAAAGATAAATTTCATCCTTTCCTTTTGTTTTTAAATTTACTTAGCGTATGTCAGATCATACATGGACTTGCAATATATATTAACATTTCACCTAGATTTAAAAAACACAATAAAATATGAATGTTAAAAAGCCCTTATAAATGGAAGAACACAGACATTGACATCTCCTAAACTCCCCTGAAGATGCTACCCAACCTGGTAATGAAACCTTCGAAAACCAACCCACAAGCTCATAGAATGACCCTTCACACTCAATTTTAAAAAGCTGTATAATCAGATACCTCACATATCTGTGGAGATCCCAGTCACACTGAGGGGAGGATACTAGGCCCCATTTATACAGTGAGTCCCAGCAGACACCATGCATGTGCAGAGCCTATTCAGGATTGTCCATAGCTGGCATGGTAGTTCAGAACCTGATACGTAGGTTCATTTATGTGTGTTCCTATGTCTGGACATTCAGCAGCCCATTTGGTCTTCCATTGGGAATCAATGTTAAAGTTGTTGAGCAGATGTTGTGCTAGTGCCAGTGAGGACTTCCTGGATTTGAGCCTTGTTTTTAAACAAGTTTACCTTTATAGTTTCCACTAAAATCTCTAGTTTCCCCAATCTCTTGTGGAATTCACTATCAAAGAAATACTTGACAATGACTATACAAAAGGAAAATGGTGTTTCCTATCTTTGCTAATAAAGCTACTGATGTACTGAACATTCCCATTGCTCTTACCATTTCTCCCTTAGATGATTGATTGACTGATTGATTGATTGATTGATCAATTTCCATAGCCTACCATTTCAACCAGGTGACTCTATTCAAGCAATATTTTTACCAACCCTTTTAAGAATGAGATTTAACAACAAAAAAGCGAAGCAGCTAGAAAGACAGAACTGCATAGAATATCAAGAGAATAAATTGTACAGTTTGACTAACACTGAAAACCTAAAGTTTCTAGTGCTAATAAAACCCTCTCAAAGTTTCCTACTAATCACTGCATTAGTATATATAATTCATTATCATAAATGGCATTATGCTTCCCCCCCAAAGGTAAATAGATAATTTTGATAGTTATCATCACATGCCAAATAATAGTTATGAGGAGAATATTAGAGTGGAGATTTCAAGTTTTCTATCAGGTGCCAGAAAGAAGGAAGAGCCCTTAAAGTTCTTCTTGAAATTATAACAATTTGCCTCACTGTTCATTCTAAAGTTACAATTAAATAATGGGACGTATCTAGGCAATATCCTTGCTCACCGTTCTATGCATTCCTTTACCACTGCAAAATTACCATCACCAATCACCTTTCCCACTTTGTACTTTTCAAGAATGGTAGATGTCTCAGAGTACTTGTTTCCATTTATACCTTCAAGATACAGAAAGGTAAATGTTAGAGAAAATACAAACAAATGCTATAAAATATACATAAACAAATGGAAATAAAATGAATCCAAAATGGAAGAAAAAGGTTAAATAAGGCTCATCCAAGCTGATATTATTGCAATTTCAGAAGGGAATCTCTCAAAATATGTTTCTATGCTGCATTTTCTCAAAGGCTGTGTAACTCTTTTACAGAAAATGACAGTAGATTTGAATAAAATAATGTACCGAAACAATGGGGTCTCTCCAGTTTTTTCCCAATAACTTTATTAACATTTTAAATAAGACATGTAAATACAAGAAGTAATAGTTAGAAGAAAAAGAAGAAATAAAGACAGGAAAGATAAAGCCAAAAGTAAAAAAAAAAAAAAAAAAGGAAATAATGAAAATATAAAGGAGTAATTTCTGATTATCTTTTGCAGCAGTTATAATTTTTAAATGTAGATTAACCTTACTCTATATTTTTCTATATTCTATTTTTTTCCTAATCATCAAATCCATATATCATAAATTCATTTTTTTCTATTTCATGCAAAAAGTTGATGAGTGGTTTGCAGGCAGCATTAAACTTAGTTAATATATTTTCTTTGATCAAAGATGTTCTAAAATGAAAGAGATTGTGTTGCTTTGCTTTGCTCGGATTTACAGCCCCTTCATATTTGCAAAGGCCACAAGAAGCTTCTTCTGCACATGTGAAGCAGCTGCACCGAAGTTACTTCCATTCTTGCTAAAGAAATGTTATCTTAGTACTTTGCAGCATGACTTGCTAAAATCTTGAAGCCTATGAAACTGGAGAAATATGTGAGGATATTCCCACATCACAAAAGCCAGAGAAGGCTGTGATCCACAGCCTTTTTAAAGAATTATGCCTTCCAGATCGTATTTAGAGAAATTGCTCTTTGCTGCACTGTCTTTTGTATTTTAGGATATTACCAATCTTCTCACTGAAGCTGGAGTGTTCTCCAGCACTTCCTAAAGCCAAGAGTACCTCCTTAGAAACTGTTGGCTTTGCAAACGACAGAGGCCAAAGAAAGCTTGAAGACTACAGGAAGTGTTTCATTGCAACAAATAAAGAGAATTAAGTGACTTTTAGAGCACAATTTTCTTAAATAAGTTCAAACTAAGTTGCATTGCTCAATCTTATTTTCTAAAATATTCCAAATAGAGTCAGGTTGGTGCAGTGGTTAAGGCATCAGGCTAGAAACCAGGAGAGCACGTTCTAGTTCTGTCTCAGACTTGAAGCAAGCTAGATAATCTTGGGCTACTCACTCTCTCTCAAGTCCTAGGAAGAAGACAAGGATACGCTACTTCGGAAATCTTGCCAAGAGGACTGCAGGGACTTGTCTAGGCAGTCGCCAGGAATCAACACTGACTCGAAAATACACACACACACACACACACACACACAGACACTCACACACACAGATTTAATTTGCATACTGTGATTCTCTTGTAGTCTTCATTAATTCAAAGCCCTTCCGAAGTGTTAGGGATAAAAATACAGTATATCTGAACATCCCCTGGGATGGAAAGGGATGTTGTAATGCAATACAAAATAGATAGATAGAAGAACTTTATTTTCATTGTACAAGAAAAATCAAAATAAATTTAAATGTTTGCTAATAAAAGAACATGTAGATTTTTTATTTTATAAAAGTGGAAATGTAGCCCAATTCAGTCTTTGCCTAAACTTTGCTGAATGTTAATATTATACCTACCTGTTGTATTTTATTGAACAGAAACAATAAAGGATCATGTTAATATTTATATGAACATTTATTTTCTTTAAAGGGACTGCAGGGTCATAAAAAGGGATTTTTATACACTTAATAAAGTATATAAATAAATGTCTTATGCAAAAGTTTATGTATGGTTACAGGACATAGTTTTAGCCTCCAAATAACTTTTTCTTTGCCCACCCATTTACCATATTTATTCTTTTTATAGACTGTGTGTGTGAGAAGGAGAGTGTGTGTGTGCACGGGTATAAGGTAATTTATTTATTTATTAATCAGATTTGTATGGTCAACGACCTCAAAGTAAGGTGAAGCAGCATACAACAAGCAGAAAAAGAAGAAATATAGAAAAATAAAAATCACATTAAAAAGCTCAATCCTATAAATACACAAAACTTAGGCATAGAGAAGTCACCTTAGCAATGTACCCATCTAAGCATCTCTCTGGTTCCCTGAGACCACCAGGCCTGCTAACATAACCGGGTCCCGTGGACCTTCCAGAATATCAAAAGATTAGAGGTAATCTAATTTGGGGTAAAGAATGTTCCATAAGTCAGGTACCACAGCAGAGAAGTCACCTATCCAGGAACCCACCAAATAGCAATAGCACTTAGACTTATATACCGCTTCACAGTACTTTACAGCCCTCTCTAAGCATATTGCCCCCAACAATCTGGGTCCTCATTTTACCGACTCAGAAGGATGGAAGGCTGAGCCAATCTTGAGCCCGTGAGATGTAGATCCATAGCTGGTGGTACCCACTGCATAACTTCTTTGCCAGATTTAATGGGGCAGGGCTCATGTAATCAGGGAGAGGCAGTCCTCAGATAGCCCAATCCCATGCCGTTAAGTAACACCTCTACACTAGTGAGTAAAAACAGGTTATCTATAACAGGAGGACTCTAATTACAGTATTATAAATCACTGTTGTTGCCAGCCATCTTTAATTTATATATACATCAGATTATAATTACATTTAATTAAAGTTAGGCAATAGCATTTAATATTTCTAGATTATAATATCACTTACATGGATATTTATCTTAAAAATGACCTGAAATTACCACTAACATGCCCGATTGGATTCTTACCTTCGGGACTCAGGGAAGGAGATATTTCAGGCACACCATTTACATTAGAAGAAGATTCACAAGGAGGGAGAATCTGTCAGTAGATAAAATAACTAATGCTATGGCAATAACATACATCAAAATCATACTGCAAAAACAAATTGAAATATTCAATATGTATTAAATATTAATAACTGTTATTTAATATTTCTGAACTACAGTTTCAGTCATCCATCAAATGTCAAATAAGATTTTATTGGCATTCTCTAACAGTCTTTATATCTGTTAATACACGAGTCTAGCTTAGTTTCTTAGGATCAGATAAATTTGCTACATACATACTGTTGACTGTAGGTGGCAATCCCATTTTTTCTTAAAGCATTATCATATACTTTTATCAATAAACATACTTAATCCTTTAGGCTTCTTGAACAGGTAACCCTGAAAATCAATGGGACTTAAAAAACTAATTAACTAATCTAAATTTCACTTGTTGCAATGGGTCCATTTTGAGTATTTCGGGACCCAAACAATAAGCTATATTTTTACAAGATGATTTTAACAGAAAAGAAACAGAACCAGAAAAGACTAATAGAGTCATAGTCTTGGAAAGACTCTTTAAGTCTAATCCAAATGAAGGTTGGATGTTGGTCTAATTTGGTTATAGCCAAGAAATCAATCTGCCATGCCAGCTATTGAACTACTCTTATTGTAAAGGATTAATATTCAATTGGAATCTGGGTTTTAAATCTAAAACTTAATAATAAATTTAAATCTAATAATAATTTATAATTATGGCATCAGCATTCCAGATGTAAATAAATATCATCAATGCCACCTAATATTTTTATGAAACAGATGAAATTACATAAAATATACCTTGAGTCCCCGAAAACTTCCAGGACTTGTTGGTGAGGAACTAGATGATTTTGTTGATTTAGGAGTAGAAATCTGGCTGCTGGGGGCTCCACTGACTTGTAAAAAAGAAGAGAAATGAACATGTTATGCAGTAAAGTCAAAGCTGGAGTTCTAGTAAAGAAGTGATGGTTTCAGTTTATCTATATTAACTGTCTGGAAATACCTCTCTGGTATTGAACCACACTTTGACAATTATAGTAAGTTCAACAAGATATGCTAATCAAGGAGCTGTTAAATCCCGTTCCTAATGCTTGTGGGTTGTTGTTTTTTTCCAAAGAACTCTTTGTTTATTTTTTCTTTGTTTTCAATGGTTCAACTTTTTGTTCTCACAAAGAAATCTCTTTTCCTTAGATATCCTTAGGAGTTGATAAGAAATTCTTCCTTGGTATGTCAATTCAAGCATCAGCACAATCTTTTCTTTCCATTTACATAGTCCTCAATTTACAACAATTCATTTAGTGACTGTTCACAGTTACAACGGCACTGAAAAAAAGTGCCTTATGACCAGTTTTCATAGTTATGACCTTGGTGGCATCCCCAGGAACATGTGATCAAAATTCAGATGCTTTCTTAATGCATTTCTTTGAAAATGTATATCTTTGCATTATAATTATCTTTATGCTTTTCTTTTCTTTTTTCTTGTTATTGACTGAAAAACAATAAAAATAAAATTTAAAAATCAAACAAATCCATTTGGGTGTGGATGGCATACACATTTGTAAATAAAACAAATGCACAAATAATACACCCTTTATTAACTGGATTTCCTAAGCTTTTTTGTAATGCTTCATCAGACTCTTACCATGTACCAACAATAGCTTATTTATAAGGTGTCTGAACATAGCAACCACACTCCCAACGATATAATTTATGCTTTAGTGTTTTCATCAGTTCCCAGAGAGAAGAAAATGCTTTTGGACCCACACTGTTTTCAACTATAGTTCAGTTGCTTTTTTTAATGAGTCTGTCAACTAGATATTTAGTTTCCATGGAAATCCTTGCAACAACTTAGATTTGAATTCTGTAAAGAATATCTATAATGGGCAACAGAACATTCATTTAACAGGTGTTTTGTGAATATCTGCAAGGATGAATATGCCAAATGAGATTTAAAATAAATAAATAAAAATACATACACAAATAAATGTCTTTAATATTTTCAACCATCATGCATGCAGAGAATCTAGCCTTCTTTCTCTGAATTAACAGCATTACATTTCACAATGATTAAAAACAGGTTTCCCCACCTTGGCATTTTTCAGATCTGCACACAACACACAGAATACTCAGACAGAATGTGAGGTAACTGGGAATTTGGAGAGCTACAGTCTACACACAACTAGAAAATTCATTTTATTTTTAGACCAAATTTGCAAGTCTATGTACTTTCTTCTAAGCACCTCTATCTTTATCAAGCAAGTTGCAGACTGTACAAGTTCTCTGTATCTATTGGGTTCATAAAATAAAACAATAAGTAGTTTACTCTCTTTGCATTTACAAAGAGCCAGAATTGAATTTTTAACTTTCCTAATCATCAGTCAGTTTTAGGAGTCTGGAACAGAGCCAATTGGCTGCGTTCAGTAGCGTAACTCCAAACAGCATAAAATATAAATTGTCAAAAGGAAAATCTTCTGAAAAACATCCTTACAATTGGCTTCAAACAGGTGTGAATGATGAATCCACACAATATAAAAGCCATATTGCAATGGAAGACAAGGGAAAAACAATCAGGGGATCGCGAGATACCAAAACAACAACAACCACCCCAAAAGACACTAATATGTATGATGAATATTTTTTCCTCTTATTTGAAGTGTAGAGTTTTCATATTGTTCTGAAAGTTGCTTATGCATAATACTTCAAATCTTGGAATCATATCACTCAATGGCAGAAACCAGAAACTGGAAACCATTTCATGGAATACCAAGTTCATGTTTAACAATTCTTCAGGTTAACATAAATAAGAACTATGTAAGTGAAGATGAAATTGGCCATGCTTTATCCTAACCTAGAAAGGAAGGAAAACTTTCCTTTTCTGTAGTTGATATTAAAATGTAAATCAGACTATTAACTTTTCACAAGGCTAATAAATACTTTTACAGACTAGCATCTTTCACAAGTTGATTTACAAAACTATACTGTATTTACAAAAGTCTATTTATAAACCTATATTGTATACTGTAAGCAAAACAGTTAATTCGCTGCATTCATCAAGACCTTGGAAGCCACTATAGTTACTCATATCAACTGATAAGATCTACAAATCTCTAACACTAATTAACAGGACTTTCATTTCTGACATACTTTTCTACATAAGCAAATTATAAAATATGCTTTATGTTAATATGATATATGCGACTATTTTCCAAGGCCTTACAGAAAAGGGGAGTAAGTCCATCAAGTCTTAAGTCTTGCTAATTATAAAATGTATAATGTAAAGATAAAGGAATAGATCAACAGACAGAAAAAGTAAAATTAAAAACGTAGGAGAAAAGATGGTGATATGAAGCCATAGCATGAATGGCTCACCTGGGGATTTTGCTGAAGAGCATGTACTGGAGTAGTGACCACCCCTCTTTACTGTACTCATTCAATTGATAAAAAAGAAAAAGAAGAAAGGTTATTTATAGGCAAGAGAAAACGACACAGAGAGAGAAGGGGAAAATTCAACTAGTTGTTTTCTAGCAAAGATATGATAAACTTAAATATATTACCACAGACATCACTTAAACTGACATAAAAACTCACTAAACTATTGCAAAAAAAAGAGCAGGGATGCAAAATGTTTTAAATCTGAATTATTTCAAGTTGAAAGTAGTCGATTACAATTGTGAAACAGAAACTTTCAAGCATTTTCAAAGTGCTTCAAGCACAACCATATTATGGGAAAGGTAAGGAAGTTAGTTTGAGATTAAGTTAAAAGCATGAATTTAACAGAGCATACATACTTTCTGAGGAACAAATTTAATTACTATCTGTTTAATTTTATTGTCATACAATACTGATGCTACATTGTCAAGCACATTACATTATTTATCACCTTGCTCCTTACACTTGAACTGCAGAGTGCATATGATACTTTTTATATTTGTCTTGCTTGTTACCTGAGAACTGCCCTAAGTCAGCCACCAACTTCTTAAAACATACTATAATCATGGTAGTCTTGGGTTTACATTCCCCACAACTTCTGACATTGGGAAGCTGTTGCATGCACATTGTTCCCCACAACTACATTCAAAGTCAAAATGTCTGTAAGTAATATATTGATTATCTGAACCTACTATTCAGTTTCTGTTGAAGTCTAGTTAGGACAAAATCACCCATAGTTGCCCAAATTGGTGACTTCTTTCAGAAAAGAGTCAGAGAGAGTGTGACTGTTGATTCTGATTCATTTCATCAGTATTTGACCACCATTTCCAATTGATGAAGTGGCTTGCTCTATAATGGTCACTTTCTTACTTGAAGGGGCAATCTTAATAAATACTATTTTGTATCCTGACAAGGTATATATCCTAGCAGTAGTCTGTTGTACAAACCACATTTTTGCTTTATATGAAACTACTGGCGTTGGTTATTATAGGTTCTGAAGCTGGGTATTGCCAATGAGCCATGGTGGCACAGTGGTTAGAGTGCAGTACTGTAGGCTACTTCTGCTGACTGCCAGCTGCCTGCAATTTGGCAGTTGAAATCTCACCAGGATCAAGACTCAGACTTCCACCCTTCCAAGGTGGGGTAAAATGAGGACTCAGATTTAGGGGAGCAATATGCTGAGTCTGTAAACTGTTTAGAGAGAGCTGTAAATCACTGTAAAGCAGTATATAAGTCTAAGTGCTATTGCTAATATAGAGATTTATTAATTATATTTTATGCCACTTCATTGTTAAATGAGTTATGATGGTTTAGCTTTAAAAACCACTTACATAAAACAATCATAATAATTCATTAGTAAACTATAACATTACTATTAAAATATGAACCTCATAATCAAAGTAATTACTATGTATTCTGGATGACAAAAAAAAATGTTTGGACACGTAAGTTTTAGCAGCTTTTTTGGAAGTCAGAATGGGGGGGGGGTACCCTGAGGATTTCTATTTAGCACGGGAATATTCCAGAAAGTTAGTGTCATGACAGACAATAACAGATTTCTTCCTCTTCGTTGAATGTCCAGTGAGAAGTAACTTTCAGTATACATACCTGGTACACTGCTTATGGCATTTAGTTTGAAGTAAATAGTTCTATACCTATCTGGATTCAAAACCACATAAGACTTTATAGATCAAAAAAATATCAGATTTTATATTGAGCCCTGTTTGATTTTATGCAATGGTTCTTGCTTGCCAAAAGGCACTCTGCACCAACTGCAGCTTCTCAGCAGTCTTTAAAGGCTGTCCTATCTAGAGCACATTGCAATAACTTGTGTAGAAGAGGTCAGTAACGTGAGTTCTACCAGAAAGGCTTGTTTCTCCAGGAATGGTCAAAACTGGCACAACGGCTCATTCTAATTATAATCTCCCCCTGCCTATATTTCTTCTATTCACATTCTCCAGGCCTCAGGTCAAGACTTCTACTGTATCAATGGCTGATACCAAGGTACAGGTGAATAATAATAATAATAACTGCAGAAAATCACAAAAATATAAAGACCTGTATATAGAAGTAGAATGACTATGGCAAAACAAAGGTAATACTAATCGGTGCCCTGTGTGCAATTCTAAAACATCTAGAGGACTACTTAAACATCATCAGAATTGACAAAATCACCATCAGTCAATTGCAAAAGGTAGCTTTCAGGTAGATCTCATGTTACAACTAGTTGCTTAAGGACCATTCAAAGTTACGATGGACTCAGAAAAAGTTACTTATGACCCACGCTTGAAATTACAACTGCCACACCACCCCTGTGGTCACATGAATGATTTATAGGCTCTTGGCAACCAGCTCACATTTATAGAATAACAGAGGTGGGAGGGTTCTTGGAAGTCTTCTAGTCCAACCCCTGCTCAAGCAGGAATCCTGCTTCTTCTTAAAAATCTCCAGTGTTGGGAGTACCCATAACTTCTGAAGGCAACTCATTCCACTGATCAATTGTAAATTTCTCATTAGTTCTAGGTTGGTTCTCTCCTTGATTGGTTTCCATCAATTGCTTCTTGCTCTGCCTCAAGGTACTTTGGAGATTAGGTTGACCCCCTCTTCTTTGTGGCAGCCCCTTAGATATTGGAACACTACTAGTGGCAGTGTCCCAGAATAACATGGTTATATTTTGCAAAGTTTTTGCTGTGGAGAGCCCATTGGATAAGCTGGATTTGGACTTATGATCATTTAACAACCATGTGATTCATCTAAAAACCGAAGTTAATTATTTCACATCCATTGTAAAAATGGAGTTAAAATTGTGTCTGGTCATGTGGTAAGTCAACTTCTGACCACAATGACTTATAAGCAAAATTCCAGGCTCAGTTGTGGTGGTAAGTCAGCGTTACTTGTACTTGGAACTGTTTACATCTTGCAGCAATACCTTTACACCATGAAAGAACATCATTTGCTGACACCAGATCCTTGGGAAGGACTCAGTAACGAGTTAAAAATGCCAAATCAGTTTGAATATCTGGCAGACTCTGTGACCTACCATAAATTAAACTTATATGCTGCCCAAATCCCAGCAATTCTGAGGGGTTTACCAATTGTTAAAAACCTTTAAAAACAAGGCATACATAATTAATATAAAACAGCACATGCTAATTACTTAAAAACCAACCACCATCATGTACTAACACAGCATAGCCTGCCAGACCATCCACCATGAAATTTCCAACTATTTTTCATTCTTCTCAGTTACCAGCATCCCTGGCTTTTTCCCTGGTCTCCCACCCCATTTTGTCTCTCCATGTACCAAAACACTTTTAAAAAGCATGTTTGGGGTCAGGCATTGGCCACATAAAAGAGTTGTTCGATGCATGGAACAATATGTGCGTGTAATATTTGGCATATCCTTTGCTCAGATTTTTAGTGGTTTAAAGGTTGTAAGTTGCTTTGCGGGAACTTGGTAGAGCACTTGGTTCTTAAATGCCTTCACATGTTCCTTGCCTTTAATGAAAAAGGCAATGATCACAGTTTCTTAGGCTTCCTCTATGAAATTGCCTCCTTCGAGATGCTGAAATGTTACTGAACGTTTAAATATGAGTTAAGCTTTATTATTTGTTGCAGCACATTACATGTTTTTTCATATGGTTTCAGAGGTATTTATTCCTTGTTTTGTGTATCATTTTACTTATTGTACTGGCAATTTTTGTAAGTTTAAATGTTTAGCCTCTAATTTCTGATTGCTTGATTCTACCATGGGGGTTGAGCCATGTATGAAAAAAAACAAAGTTCTAAAGAGTTGTCCTGTTTTCAATTACCTGAAGCTGGGGACTTGCTTCGACGTGAAGGCCCAGGACTTTTAGATCCAGAATACCTTGTTGTTCCAGATGCACGGGAATAAGATGATTTCATAACACGGCATTCTGCAAACAACACAGATGGATGATAGAATGAATATTTTCAGTGCACAACCACTTCCAAAACTTAAACCACCCACAAAGCAGAGGTGGTATTCAGCAGGTTCTGACCAGTTCTGGAGAACTGGTAGCATAAACTTTTGAGTAGTTTGGAGAACCGGCAAATACCACCTCTGACTGGAGATTTTACAGTATCCTTCACCTGCCATGCCCACCAAGCCATGCCCATAGAACCGGTAGTAAAAAAAAAAAATTGAATCCCCCACTGGCACAAAGCTAGAAATTCCTAAGTTATTGTTCCTTAATAGTTATTACCAAATGAACAAAACACAGTTGCCAACTCAGTGTGTTGCAGTAAATCTTTCCCCAAGTTGTTTTAAATCTACATTTGATCAAACTGACTTATTAGTGATACTGTAAATTAAGAGACTGGAATGTAAATTTATGCTTTTCTCTATTATTGTGGGCATATTAACTGTTCTATTAGTACAGTACACAATCTTTTTTTTTAATTCTGTACCAGAGATGAGTGGGATATTGTAATGTTTTGGTGGATTGCTACAGGAGTTGTTCCAATCAGGTAGAGTTTCACTTGTGCTGCATTAACAAAACTATGGTGTATTATGCACAAAAAGCCTACAGGGTCATGTTGGCACCAAAATAATTTACTGAGATGAATTGATGAGAATAAGATCAGAGGCATCATGTTCTCAAATTCCAACAGTATATTCTTCAAATTCCCTCTTATATGTGATTTGGAAGTGGGGTTGTGCCTTAGTAATTTACTAGAAAATGAGTCTGTTCAGATTCAAAGCATCTAAACCTGAAGCTGATTAAATGCCCTAAACATTAAATCAACAGCCAACCTGCTATAAATTGGCTAGATCTTAAATAGTCCAATGATATAACAAATTTAATAAATAAATAAGAAATATGCTTGTGTATTCCGCCAGGGTGTGATCAGATGAGTTACTTTATAAAAGGGGTGTCACACTTGTGTTGTCACAGCAGTGTCACATGATGTATCATGACTTGTTCCCCTTCGCTAACCCAGGTGTGGGCATGGCCAATATATGACACATCAGGCTCACAGGCTGCAAGTTTTACAGCCTTGCTCTATAAGAATGGATGATATATTGTGTATATCATGATCAATCAGTGAGTTAATACATACAAATGGCTTAAATGGATTCTTATAATTCATCAAGCATTTTAGGTGTGTATGCTTACCACTATGGTCCAGAACAAAATCATCTTGAGCATAACGGTATTTTTCAGGTCCACAGGCAATAAAAACATCATCATCACCAAAAAAGTCTTGCAAGCAGGTAACCTTAAAAAAAAAAAAAAGCAACATGTCACAAGGGGCCATCAGAAACTGAGAAGCAGAGTTCACATGATGCATTTATGATCTGCCTTGCATAGGTAATTACTGTTGCTTGTACCATTGAAAGCTAAACACAAATAGACAATGAATGGTAGTACAATTTCTATTTTTTTTCTATTACCTCAATGTCATGACTGTTAGGAATGTAAGTCACCTAACAGTTATTTGGGTTGGAAATATATAAACTAGGATAGACATTTTAATACTGTATCTTTAAGAGCATGCTAAAACTGTAATTGGGTGTGGTTTCTCAAACGGCCATAAGATGGAGCCAGAAACCTGGGTTGTTTAGTCTCAGAAGAGAGTGTGAGTGAGTCTCTGTTTCCTTCTGTTGGAGAGTATTGCTGTTCCTCCTAATTGGCTGTTATTCTTGGATTTGATGTGTCTGTTACTGAACTGTTTTTGATACTGGACTTTGTTATTGGATTATCCTTGGACTGAAAACTGATTGATTTAACCGTGAATGACGTGGACTGTGTTTGAACTTTGCTTAAACATTTATTGGAAGTAAAAACCTACATTTACTGTACAGTGTATCTGTGTGCTGTGTGTGTATTATTCAACATTACTCTCATTACGTCTCCCGTTACGTATGCACTCATTCTCCTAACGTGGAATTACAATGGATGCTATACACAAATCTCAACAGTAATCTTAATATAAGCATAATCACATCAATAAAAACTATCAAGAACAGGTAATGGATGACATCCTTCTACTAAGTAGCACAGAAGGACCATTCCCAGTGCAGTCTATTTATTCCCAGCACAATCTATTCCATAGTATTGGGGTTCCAACTCTTCTGGCCCATATACTCCCTCACTTCTCAAGAGGACAGCACCCTGAGAAGGCCCTCTCTGAATAACCTAAAAGGAAAAGAAGACTCATTCTGGATAAGGAAATGCTTAAAGTAACCCAGTGTCATGCTGTACAAGGTTTTATAGGTAAAGCACTTGGACTTGGAAGCAGCAGAGCACCAAAAAAATAAGTGTCATTCTACATTTCCAGAAAGAGCATATTTTACAGGTCTAACCATGCAGTAAAAGGTTATGAGTTACTGCCATTAGCATCTTCTAGTCAAGGCAGAGCCCTTACTGGTACTTCCTAGCCATAAACCTGTTTCCATATTTTTTGCTCCATAAGATGCACATGATCATAAGATGCACCTAGATTTAGAGGAGAAAAACAAGGAAAAAAATATCAGGCGGAGCCTGAGAGGACCAGATAGATGTCCTCTCATGTGCCAGCTCCGCCTATTGACTCCTGCACTGTGAAAAAGACAGAAGAGGCAGGCAATGACAAAGACAGAAGAGGCAGGGTTCAGCACTGTAAAAGGACCCCGCCGTCGCAGCCCGGCTGCTTTTCACCAAAGAACTGGCACTGATGTACAGACATTTCCACCCATTTTTTTTTGGGGGGGGGGAGTGTGTCTTATGGAATAAAAAATATGGTAATTGATGTAGAATAGTAGTGGTATGTCACTCTTAACGGCTGACCAGTCTGGCAACTCCACATAAATATTAAATAACATTAGGAAGAAGACCTAGCTCGGGAGTATGACACATTAGACTAGAGCAAGCATCGGCTCTACCTTTCTTCTCCTGTGACCACTGGATGGGGCTACCCAGTCACTGCAACATGGTACCTCCAGCCCCTAGTCCAGAAGCATACCATGGTTTTTGGTATCAAAAGATTGTTGAGATCTAGTAGGATCAGAAGAAGTGTTCTCCTTTCATCCAAATGTCCTTATGGCCACCTACTTCAGGATCCAAAAACTTGGGAAATAATTTTTTTATGGTACCAATAAAGTATTTTAATACATGCCAGGTTTCATGTTCCTCCACTAATAAATTGAATTTTGTACAGATTAATTAATTAGCCCCAGTCAGAATTAATTAATTAATTAGCCCCAGTCAGAATTTAAGATATTCAGGAACCAGCTACAGAAATGATATAGAAGATGAAGAAGACATGATTAAACTTCATTAAGTGAAAGTTATTATTGAACCAACCTGGATTATAAGAGACTCAGTGAATGACAAAACAGGTCTAACCAATAGATTTCACTTTCACAAAATAGTGACAGTGCTAGAGGTACCAGAATGTATATTTTATAAAGTATGTTAGACAAATTCATGAAGGCTACAGATAACTGAATACACATACACAGGTATCTTTAAGGATAAAATGTTTTTGAAGGATGACTGAAAGAAATATAATATCATCCAATATGAATGCACTATAAAATAAATGTTACTTAAAGCAAAGTTTGATCTATTATTCACTTAGCTTTCTTGGAAATTTCTTTTACTCATTTTTAGCTGTCTTCTAGCATGCATTTGATGGTATTTGTTTAGAAGCATTCTTACAATTGTCCATGAATTATTGCATAACTGTATGTGGAATTGCCCTTGAGAAGTATTTGGTAATGACAGATAATCAAACCATCACATTGTTTCTTTAGGCTGCCTCCAGAAATTTGATTCATTGTGAAAGATAATTTGACTCAGAACTGGACTTTATCATGTGATTTTATTTAAGAGCACTGAGCATTATGATTTTGCAGAGGACGCCTTGCCCTGATTATTCCTTCACTGGAAGCAAAGCTGATGGGAAGGCATTCTTGATGGCTTCTCATAAGCTTTGTCTTCTGGCAAGGAGAATTGTTTCTACAGTATTTATTTTTACAACGTAGACAAGACCTTTGATGTATAGGCATGCTTTGTCTATGGAGCTGGAGAAGTATGCAAAATATTTTCTTGGTGTGTTTTATTTAAAATAAAAATTACAGTTTTAATCATTTATTTTGCAATAGGCATAACTGGCAAAAAGGTAGGATGTAACGTAAATCACATAAAATTAACCCCTAAACAGACTAACTGAAATAGCCAATGGGACATACTGAACAGAACTGGAATTACAAACATCCTGTAAGGTAATAAGAAACGTCTTACCATGTTTATGATATTGGGAATCGTTTATGGGAAGTTACACCTTCCCCTCTTCTGACACAAACCCTGGCATTTTAACTGGGAAATTTCTGTATGAATGCTATTGATAATGGCCAGTGATTCCATTTTACTGGCTTGTAAATATTGACTAAATAGGGAATCTGATATGTTTTTAATCCTGTTTTCATCTTACAGAAATTGGAACACTCGCAATATGAGCTTTCCCGCTTGTCCAACATCCCTCGAATTATACTGGCTTCTTAAAGGCAATCTTCCATTTACCACCTCTTTATGGAAAAGCTTACACACACACACACACACAACTTTTAAGTGCTACAAATAATTTAATGACTGAGTAAGGCTTTAGCTGCAGCTTAAGCAAGGCTGGGATGGTCTCAGGATTTTTATAATAAAGGAGAAAGGGAAAGCACATTCTCCTTTGGTCTGTTCTCATTTAAATGATGAGAGACATTTAAAAAACATTATTTAATTGCCTGGAAGTTTTGAAAAGCCTGCACACTGGGCATAATTTCAGCAATCAAATCATAGCTTTTCTATGACAATTTAACCCATGATCATTATGACTAAACAGTAGTCTTTCTCTCCACAGCCCACTGGCAGCAACAATTGTTCTATGAAAGATGAAAAAACTTTCTTTAAAAATAAAGAAAAACAACTTTTCCCCAATGATTTCTAAATACATATATATTTGATATAATATATTTGATGCTTAGAGCAATATGTTTTATCTTACCCCATGAAAGTTGAATTTTATTCTAGAAAGGAATTATGAAAAATATACCACTTAATAAAAATATGTGGCTAGTGTGAAGTCCCAGGCTGAAGAGTATATATTTTTATTTTAAAAAATCTATCCAACTCTATCTATTAATACTTACTCTTTAGTAAGCATATTAACACTTCATTCCTTCTGCCTAACAGGGATGTTTGTATTTATTATCCCATGACAATGATAAATACTGGCTGGATTGAAGGAAGGCCTTTGCTGCTTGCAGTGGAAAAATGCTAAAACTATGAATTCTTTTCAGCCTTTTCATGCATAATTGTACAAAGCACTAGAAAGCAGAGCAGTTGTCATAGCAGCTAAATCATGGGAAAGAGCTGGCTGAATTTACAGTAAGACCATCTGTAGGCTGAAATATGCAGCACTGAGCATTCGCATGAATCTATTATCAAGTTCAGTGACAAGCTCTCTCCACCCAACATTCAATTGGCTTGAGCATAACCTCAGCAACAAAAGAGACACAAAAGATAAACATCTACCACTGTCTGCTTTTTTGAAGATAAATTAACTATCAAATTCCCCTCCCCCTTAGTGAATCGGTCTGGCAAGGCAAATACTTAACTCTTTCCTAGCCTGTTTGATCCACAGAAATACAACAAATGCAACAATTTTTTTTTTTTTTACAAAGATCTCTGTTGTTGTTCCTTTTTTAAAAAATGCCTTAAAAGAAGCTGGCTAACATATACAATATTATTCAACTCATACTTTGTACAAGAGCAGAAAACAGATGCTACAGAACAGTTTTTTGTTTTTCAGACTCTTCGTCTTCCTGTTCAATCATCTCATACCAATTATATCTGCTGTATGCTTATGAATTAAAAATAGGTATAAGAAAAACACAGGGAAAATGAAGCATGAAGCTGTCTGCAAACACAAGAAAAACAGTATCACAATTTTTAATAAATACATGTATATCATTACTTCTGTTATGCTGAACACAAATCTAAAATTAAATGCTTGAATGCAGAAATAGCATCAAATATGAATTTTATTAATATTATTTCTTTCTCTTCTTTTATTACCTTAAAGTTTTAACAGTAATGTTATATCTGCATTTTAGTTAATATCCACTGCAAATTATAAATCTATTAATTATCCCTGAGTTCACTTTTAATACACTAAAAAAGTACAAACCTTAGGATTTTTATTGTAATATTTTTATTTGCTAATCAATTCAGTGTAAAAATATCAGCAAAATATGCTACAATCTACTAAGAGGAGACACGCACAAAGCAAAAATTGTAGCTTAGTGTATACACCAGTTTTCTTTTCTAACAGAATGGCAATGAAAATTCTCAGTGATCCAGGTAGAGTTTTTTGGAATTGGAATCAAGGCAACTGGCTTGTTATCCTCAAAAGACAATCAATGAAGGTATCCTGCTTATTCTGGTCCTGTGGTCGTGTACTGGGCCATTCTTTTGTGTAAAAGTTGCTTGGTTGCTCCAGTGTAAAGCTCTGAACACTCCTCACTGAACTGGACTGCACAGACTACATTACCCTTCTTATGTTTTGGTGTCTCATCTTTAGGGCGGACAATGCTCCATCTCAGTGTATTGGTGGGTTGAGAGAACACAGGTTCCAATATCCATTTTGGCTTCTTTGATACACTGGCCATGTAAGGAATAACCAAGTTCTTCCATTGACTCAGTCTCAGCTCTTATCTGCTGATCTTTCCAGAAGCATCTTTTTGTATGTGGTTTAAAAGAATAAAACAACTGGAATTATCTTACAGGAGAATTTTGCTTTAGGTGTGGATTGCAAGAGGCAGTTTCCCCTCAGTAAAATATGGAGAGTGTGGCCCATTAAAAAATCCCACTCCAGATGTTGCCGCAGTTTTTTTAATGTGACATAATGAAGACATTAAGAACTGCACCCATATTTTCATTCTTATCTATTTTTTGAATATATTTCTGGCAAGCAACTTACTGGGAAAATGTATTTCTTAACTTTAAAAAGGCTGCAGATTCTGATTTATTTCAGAAAGAAACCTTACACATATGAATACCTTTGTTTGCAACTTCTATGTATTGGGTGATGCTGAAAGCAATTTATTTTTTCTTCGTTTTCACAATTTTAACTTGTAGTCCATCCAATAGTACTTTTTTAAATGATTAATCATGCTATTAGCATTAACTGAATTTTAAAAAAGTGATTAAAATGGCTAACAGCAATATCAACAAATTAATATTTATATTTGCATGTATGGATTTTTTAAAAAGTCTGTACAAGCAGAAAAGGCTAATGTTCCTGGACATTTTCCCACTAAAAGTAGTCTTCCAGTCATTCTTTAAACATATTCATCGTGTTAATTTATAATTTAATATCATAGATCTATTTCTATATGTTCTGGAATATTCCCAACCAGAACAGAGTTTTATTGTACAAATTTTGCTTAGGAAGAAAGGTCACAACTCAATTATCTTAAAAGCTAAATACAAGTAATCCTGGCTGTCTATTTTTATAAACCTAAGCGCTTGCTTCTAGAGTTCTGGTAAGTGGAACCATTCCAAGCTAGCTACATTGCTTCCAAGATCTAAACATAATAGATTCCCGAATCTGGCACATCTCCAAGTAAATGAAAACAAGGTTCTACTGTTTAAAGACAAATACTGAAGAGCATTCCATCTTTGAAAGGAAAGGAAGCTTCAATGGAAAAGAAAACCATACTCGAGTCCAGATGTGAGTTACAGTAAAACATCAATCAAGCACAGATATTGAAACAACTGTTTTATACAAAATATAATGCTTTCTGTGGCCTTGGATAGTATTCACATTAAGAAAACAGGACATGGGCTAACATTTTGCAAGAGGAAATGCTGTTTGGAAGACAAAGGAAAGGAAGTCTAAGTGTACAGTACACTCACTAATAATTGGAAATGTATGTGATGAGCAATATTACCTAAGTAAGCAATAAGTAAATTATGTTCATAGGAATTGCTGAAATAGAATGTGAGGATAGTTAATAATAATTTGTTACATTCAGACATAGATCTTTCTGCAAGTTATTGCAATAGATGACTACAATCTTTAAGAAAACGTGTCTCATTCTCTAAGTACAATTCAGAACATATATTTGAATTTTAAAGCAAATATTACTGTACTAGCTCGATACCTGTGCTTCACTATGAAACTATGTGGTCGGGCTTAGTTTTTGTGGAGGAAAATAAGGGGAAAAAATTCTGCCTCTGCCTACCAGCATCCATTGGTATTCATCTGGCTAGCATCCTGTCAGTGTGTGAGAGAGTTCAGGGCTGTTTGGAAACTGAAGCAGTATTTGCTGTGTGAGCAAGGAGACACAGCAAGGAGCCTGGGCGTGGCTTAGCTCAACTGTTCTGTACTAAAGCTGCTTGGTGCTATGAAACTAAAACTGAAACCCCTCTCTTCTGCTTGTGTTTTGTATTTGGAACAGATTTCTTTTCAGGTGGGGAGGGGGAATATAACTTCTTAACATCAGAGCATGTTAATAATAATATAGGAAATACTAATGCTCTGATGGTCATTTCAAAAAATCCTTTCTTAGTGAGCACCTAGAAGCCAAGAGAAACATACGTGCCAAATTTCAAGTTTGTAGGCTTTACGGTTCTGGAGATTTTGTAATGATTAATGAGTGGCATTTCGCTTTTATATATATAATGTATCTTCCTGCAGCTTATTAAACTGAAGTTGCATTAACAGCTAAATTATTTTGTGGCTCATAAGTCTTTCCCATTAATTTCTTTTTTAAGTGTAATTATGCTGATCTTTGATAAAGATGCATTTCTGATTACAATTATTAAATTACTGCACTTTAAAAAGCATTTCTACAAGATTTTCATCATAGATTTGATTCTATATAAATCATTAAAGTAGCTTTTCCAAGCTTCTGAGGCAGTTTCAAAAACTGCATGCTTATTTCATTGAACATTTTTTTCCTCAAATCCTTTGCAAAGTCATCTGAAAAAGTGATCCATGACGTAAGATGTTATGGTGGACAATGTCAAACATTTTGAGGGAACTTCTTAAACAGGCTGGTTCATTCTAACCTGAAAGTACATTTATATATTTCTCTCATGCCATTAAAATATCTCTATTTCTATGAAAATTAATATACCTTGTAGATTATATCATGTGAATTATGGAATGCTAGTTCTTCTTTTTTTAAGTGCCTTCAGAAATTTCTAAAAAGATAAGATGTTTTTCTAAAGACTTGATTCAGCATACAACAAGGAATAGTCACTTCCTGAAGGCTCAGTCTATAACTGTCTAAATGAATGAATGATGAATGAATGAATACTCCAGAAACTGATGTTCCAGAAGACAACAGTACAAAACAAAACAAACCTTGAAGTAAGACTTAGGAACTGCCAAACTTTAGCAAACATGAAGTGCATGCAAGGAAACCAAATCATCTTTCTGACTTTTACAAGTAAGTGGGGTAGGGGAGTAAAAAGCAAGAGTAGAGATTCTTACTGGCTACAGGAAATGTTTAGAAGCTGCAATTTGTTCCAAAGGAAATGTTACAAAGTGCTGACTGAAAGGTGCCTAAACTTTGGGCATCTGCCATTTTCGATACTTTCTTATTTTAAACCTATAAACAATTGAATGTAAGTAGTACGTATAATTTAAATCTGTGGGGAAATGTTGTGTATAACTTTTTACCATGTTGAGATTGTGTAAGTTTTTTGTTCTTTGAAAGATACAATTTGACTAGAGTGTCTAAACTTTTTCATAGTATGGTAACATTAACATGCTGACTAGAGATAATGACTTTTATTGATACAAGGATATTCAATACAGTATGCCCTAAATTTAGTCAACATCTTCAATGCCTGCAGGAAAAATCAATAATCACACCGAGTAAGCTATTCCTAAGATAAAATGGGGCACCATAAATTTATTACATCTGAAGGGTCCAACTTACATTGAATGTTCATATTCACATCCACATGCAAAAAAGAGATTTTAAGAGACTTCTACTGTGTCTCTATTATATAATGACTAAACTGCATGCAAACATTATTTCATGTATCTCACAGATCATGACTATCATTCTATGAATGACATATTTCAAACCAGCAAAAACTTATCAACCGTTGCTATACAGCTTTCAATTATCAGAAAAAATATATAACTATAATAAAAAGGAAACTGTTCTGATTTCAGTAACAGAAATTCATACTAAATACATTAATTTACTTACCCCATTTCTCTTCCATTACAACCTACACAAAGCCCTAAGTCATATTGACATATATCAAATCAATCTTGATGCTATGTTTGGCAAATTGTCAATGGTGTCGTTCTATACGGAGTGGATTATATGCAGTGATGCATCCATCCTGGACCATTTCAATTGCTCAGTGGTTTTTAATCCCATTGAACATGGTATCTTTTTGCACTGGCTCAGAAGATAAGAGTGGTGAGCATAACATGCAATAGTTCTGTTCTAGGATTGCTTATTGGTGTTGGTGGCAGTGGTGGGCTAGACCAAGACCTGGGGCTCCTACTTTACATGATTCTGTGGGGTTCTACTCTCCCCCAATTCTTATTTAACCTATAAATGAAGCCACCTGTCATATCTTGGGTAATATTGGTGCATTGATAATATTCACTTGTATATCTCCATTTCCTAATGACCATCTTTGCCCCTCGCTAATCAAGTGAGGTTGTCAAAGTTTTTTTTTATCAATGTCTACACATGTTTGGGTGGAGAGGAACAGCCTTTAATCTAATCCTAGAAAGACCAAGTTGATAGGGTTTTTAAGGCCCCTAGTCCCGAGGCCTTTCTCTTTTTTTAGTTCTGGATAGAACGACACTTTCCCAGACAGTGCTGCAATGCAATTGAGGGACTCATCTGGACTTTTGGATTCAGGTGAGACAGGTGGCAATTGTGATCATGAATCCTAATGTCATCTTGTATACAATTGGACCCATTCCTGGAGGGGGAGGATCTGCTTATGCTTTAGTCATCTCATTATGGACTACTGCAACATGCTCTAAAAGGACTGCCCTTAAAGACAACTCCGAAGCTGCCTTCTAAAGAAGGTGTACAAAGGCCAAGAAGCAAGAGTTGGAACAGAACACAGAAATTTGGAAAATAACCTGAAGAAAAATACAATCCACCAGTCAAGTTCTTCCCCTTCTGTAACTCATGGCCATTGTAGCTTTGAGGCATATAACCAGAGAATGAGGCATAGAAAAATATATATTGAAATTTAAAGATCAGCGTATATATAAAAGTAAGAAACAAAAGAGCAAGTTTAGTTTAATTTGGATAGTTAACTGCCAAAACCTTTAAAGTAGAATGGAACAAACTATTCACCTCTGGTAAAAAAATAAAAATAATCCACAACTTGTCACTGTCCTTGCTTCCTTCTTCACCTACCACACTAATGAATCATTGGAGAATTAGTAAGCATAATTGCATCTTAAGTGCTTCTACAATTATTAAGAATTTAGCTTTTATGTGCAATAAATTTCACTATTTAAAAATTGCCAATAAATTTAACTTTATATTATTATCAGTAGCAATTTTTCTTACCTGTTTCCCATCCAATGTGCAAATTCTCTTGACAACGCCTGAATCTAACTTAATAGCTTCTGTTATATCAGTCAACACTTGGTCAAAGGAATGAGCAGTTTTCTTATTCAGCAAAATTCTCACAGCTTTTCGTGGCTTCACTCCACTGCGTATAACAGTTACCAGTTTAGGTTTAATGAAGTCTTTGCTCTCCCTTATTTCACTTTTTGCAGATGTTAAAGATGTGAAGGATCGAGATGAGCCAGATTTTATGTTGACAGACCAATTTGGATTAACATTCTTAGTATAATCAACTTTCCGAAATGGCTCATTGGAAGCGCATACATAACTTTCACCTAGGGAGGATAAAAAAGAAGAAATAAGGAATATGGTTTTTTTTGTTCTCACTTGATATGCTTTCAATAATCAATTATCTACACATGTGTGTGTGTGTGTATGTCATTGGAGTATTTGCGAATGCTTAATTTTTGAAATAGTCCAAAGATAAAGAAAACTATGACTTTCAAGGAAAACCTTTTGGGTTAAGATAGAAACATCAAGCAAGCCCATCATTTTTTTCTTAGAATAATAAATATATATCATTAGGAAGGTGACAAAGAAAGCATTAAGGAAAAAGATCTTGCATTTTGTTAAAGCCAAGAACTAATATTCAATAGCCTTCTGACTTTTATATTGGGCTATTAGTCCTTGGTACTAAAAGCTACTAGTGTAGAATTTACATTACATTCATATTTGAAATAAAAACAATAGTTTCTCCAGTGCTATGAATTTGGCAGGCATTGACGTTAAATATTCAAGAAATTATTTCCTATTTATATAATGTTTTCCATCTCAATCTAGCCATTTCAGATATACGTATGCCCTCACAATGAACCTGAAACAAACTTTGCTAATAACCATAGACTACAGGGAATATAGGCGCCTTTCTCTATAATGCCCTTCTTTACTAGAACAACACAGAGAACAGATTGGAGCCCGCCTTATTATTAGGATTCCAAAGAGGAGCTTGCTTTTCACCCTGTATTGGTGTTCATAGCTGATTATGTAGTTGGAATATAAGGCACTCACACTTGCTTATGATCGGAATTGTACATGCACCTTTTTAAAATAAACAAATGTCATTCACGTCATTCTTATTCAGTTTCAACAAACAGCACAGACCTATAAATTCTACATTGTTAAAGTAGCTAGTAATTAGTCAGCATTTTGTGAAAGAGGAGGCAGAATTTATTAGCAATCTATCTAGCCGTGACAGTCAATCAAAATACAGAAATGCTGAATTTACAGTTCTTGCTAGTAAGTTCGTTCCATTCAAAGGAATCTAAAGGATGAATTGGGAATGTAGAATCAGTGTAATAATGTAAGCATGTTACTATAAATTACTAGATAAATGCATTAATATGCCAAACATTCTTAAATTGCATGTCATTGTCCTGGGAGGGCAGCCACTTGGGATAAATGTCACAAAAATGAAACACTATCAAAATTCTCTCTGACTTGCCCTATGTCACTTCCTCTAAGCCCCATCAGAGCACTGGAAGTAAGCCATTGGCAAGGACAATGCGGCACTAATTTGGAGCCTGAAGTGGCCTGGTCTGTTACATAACTGGAAACAATCTCCCCCTCCTTATTTAACCATATCACTGCATAACATAAGCAATACTACAGGCTGTTTGTAGAAAAAAAATGTTCTTTCTCAATGTAACTGATTCTTCCCTCCTTATTCAAGGCCCATCCAACTCTTCATTTGATTCTCATTTGACTAATATTTACAAATGAGATTTCAAATTACATGTTTATTATAGACCTCTCCAAAAGCCCAAAGAGGAATTGGGTGTAATTTTTCTTTCAGGAATGTGCAGCACTTCATACAGTACTTTTTTTATAAGAGAAATTGTGCAGACAGAAATACTATATGGAAGGAAACCTTGCAGTGGCCAGCATGACCTCTTCCTTTCTTCGTTTTCTCCCTTGGGATCTTAAGCAGTCGGCAAAGCATTGCACCACACCTGGTTTCCAATTATAAAAGGAAAATGCTGAGCGCTCCAGATTATCTCTGCGTGGGTGTGTTTGGAGAAAGATTTGTGTTGTGTGAGAGGACAGAAAGAAAGGAAGATGATGTAGCCAACAGAGTGAAGCAGCTGTCAGCTCAACAGGCAACTGACAGTAAAGGAAGAGCAAGCTTAAAGTTCAGCAAATCAGAAGCTGACAAGGTGAAGGGAAAAGTGGAGCCCAACAGCTTTACCACTCCAGCAGCTGGTACAGCATTTGGCTTTTCTCACCTCCGACACAGGCTGAGAAACTGCCACACCAATGCTTCAGCAATGGTTTAGAACAGCAGGTGACAGCAAGAGGTCAACTTGAATGTGGTTAAATGATGGCTAAAGACTTTGGTATAAATTCAATCAACAGAATTGTCATAGATGATTTATAAGAATAAGATAAAGGCATAGCTGCTAGTATAACTATAGGATAACATAGTGTAGGCTTAATAACAAGTGGTACAGCACCCAAGCAAATCATATACCAATCCTCAATGAAAAGAAAAATAGAACCAGGAAAATGTCATTTGCTCCTAGAAGAGTTGGAGCTATACAACAGATCATCAGTATTTTCAGCATCACTCTCTAGATACATATCCATATATTAGAGGTTGTTTAAGGGGGTTGGAAATGGAGAAAAAGGAAGAATTGGTTGGAGTTAAGGCAGATCCTAAAACCTAAGTACCATTGCAAAGAAAAGCAATTTCACCTAATGCCTGGCTACAGATGAGGAGACATATGATTAGGCAGCAAGATGAGAAAAGAAAAAGAATAGCCAGAAGGGAAGAGAATTAGATTGTGGAGAGAATCTGAATGCAGGGACTGGCAGGAAAGAGAGAAGGAAGAAGGAAGGAATTCCAGGACACAGAAGGATCTTGTCTTCCTTACTTCCTGAATTTGAGGGAAACTCAAATTCACCCAGTCCTCTCAAACACACACACATTCAACTTTGCCTAGTGGAAATGAAGGATTTAAATATCTGATGATCTTCAAACTTTCATAAGACAAATATAGTATTATTCTTTGTAATGTTTGAATATATTGCAGTTGCTTGGAAATAAGGAAGAGTAGATAATTTAGCTAATTCTATGTTTAACAGGAAAAGTTTTAGGAGCACAAATCTGGCTCCCTTCAGAAGAAGTCTTTGACTATAATTGAGTAAAAAGGCTGTATTGTATAGATATGAAGTAAATATAAAGGGGGGGAAGGAAGGGAGGGAGGGAGAATCCTACTGACAAATGATTAGGCAATATTCCCAACTTACATGAAGGAGAGAATTATGAGCAAGATTAGAAGATTTACAATGAAAGTGGTTAAATCCAGAAATACGCGATAAGAAAATTGGATGAAATTGTGTTAACATATTTTATCTAATTTTGCCATCTTATGTTTCTGAAAGATGCATCCCTTGCAAAAAATTATTTAGCATCACTAAAACCTGAAAAGGTCAGAAAAGGGTTTGAAATTGGAAAAGGACCAAGGAGTTGTCAAGTGTTGACTGGCAAAGTAACACTGAAGGAGAGAGGGAGGGAGGGAGGGAGGGAGAGGGAGAGAGAGAGAGAAATGGCATAGGAAATATTCCTGATCAGGAGGAAATACGAAACCTACTGGGAATATAAAATGCTACACTAGTGTAAACCATAGCATATGCTTCCAACACATTCAGCATTATGGGAATAATAGGCATTCAAAGACAGACAAATAAGGCTGATAAAAGTAGAAGATATCCAATAAATAGAGAATGTAACTCTGCCCTGGGATTTAATGGAGGAGCAAAAATTCCTCACTAAAAGTAGTTGGGAAATAGAAAAAGAAAGAAATAAGGATAAGGAAAACATGTATCACATAATTAAATTACTAAAATTAATCCTAATGTTACAAAATATATATAAATAAAACTTTTTGGCAGATAGTTAATGTTAAGTATGTTGATCAATTCTAAATCAATGTTTTTTCTCTTCCCTCCTTTTATGTCACCACATTAGAAAAACAACTTTCACACCAACTTTTGCAAATAAATGTGAGTCAGTCTGAAATAATTTGCTATAGAGATTGCATGTTAATTAACTCACACTCCTACACACAAACTAAACCCCATTTATTTTAGTAACTCAAGTCTATCAGAACTCTATGCCCAGTTTTCTTTCAAAGCAACCAGGTACATATATGTCAACTACAGAGAAATGTATAAGGTTCTTGCTAGCAAATCAAATTTTGACTCATCCATAAAGCTTAATGGTGTATTATAAAGGTTAGGTGGAGATAGAAATAATATGCATTGTCTTACATTCCTAAGGTGGAATGTGATTTCAAAATAATGGGTATTAATTCTTTAAAATAAGTTCTGCAGCTGAAGGAGTTACTCCTTGGAATAAGTGCAACCCCTCAATTTAGTTTGAAGCAGCATTAACAAACTTTCAAATTTCATCTATAAAAATAAAAATGATACATTATCATATATTATTTCTAAAATGGGAAAATACTTGGGAAAATGTTTAGCATAATCAGATTAATTCTTCCTTAAGAACCAGGAAACTTATGGTACCTTAAGAGTTAGATGAATATTTATAGATCAGAGATTGCTGCATGAATTGCATGTGTTACCAACATGAGGCAATTTAATCATTATTATAATTACACCTTATCTGGTTTCATGGATAAAGGCTGTTGTAAAATTTCATTTTTATTTCACTATTAATCTGAAACCAGAATCTATACTATCTGTACTGAATCTTTCTTTGGAACTAGATATTGGACACAAAAACATTTATTGTTACTTATTACCAGAAGCAAAAAAAGTGTGTGCATCCTGATGCCACTGAGACACTACCAAGTCTGCTGTCTACAGCAAGGGTCCCCAACCTTTGGTTCATGGATCAGCACCAATCCGCGGCATGCCAGAAACTGGGCCATGCAAAAACCAGCGAAGCCCCATCCGCGGGATGCAGGCAGCACACAAAACCACACGCCCTCCAGAACAATCTCTCTCCACAGAACCGGTCCTTGGTGCCTAAAAGGTTGGGGGCCGCAGGTCTACCTGCACAGATACCTACAGCTTGCTAGAGCCCACATTCTGACCCAAGAGAACCCATTATGGGCAGGAAGAAACCAAAGGTGCCAGCTCTGTCTTAACGTCATCTTTGACCATTTATTACAGGGCCTAAACATACAATCTATAGAGTTATGGATTCATATTTCTGCTCTTAATAATAGCAAATCCTGGAACATGCAGATGAAAATTGAGCACTTATAGAAAAAGAAATCCACTGTTATTATCAACTGTATTTGGAGCCCTCAGAGCAATACCTAAAGGACTCCCTCTGTATTTGAGAATTTTAACTTTATTGTACCTGAACATCCTAATTTTAAAAAACAACCCACCTTGCTTGGAACTTCCTACATTCTTGGTACTTCCTACATCATACGCTACACAATGAGGACCCAGCTTGTTTGGCACAATATGCTGACTCTGCAAAATGCTTAGAGATGGCTGTAAAGAACTATGAAGCAGCATATAAGTCTGAGTGCTAGTGCTATTCTTAGGAGCTATTTTAATAATTTTTGAATTATTAAATTTTCACCATTCTTAGACTATAAATCTAATTGCAGATTACTCAATAATAATAAATTACATACTAGCAGCCCTGTGAGATTATCTTGTCCCACTGGTATTAAGCCATTCTTTGCTGGTAATAGTCTATTATTATTTTTGTAAAAAAAAAAGAAATTAAATCCAAACAAAAATATGGCAATATTCAATAAGCTAGAGGGCCTGCCGTTAACTTCAAAATACCCATTTTTGAACAAAGGTACAGCAAGAGCAAGATTTCATTATTAAAGAAATAAGTAACAATGAAACAAATGACTGATGGCAAAAGACTTATTTTTTATAATCATGTATGCAGGATAATGTGTATGTGTGTATGATGCACATCCACAAACACACAGACATATACAGTATCTCTGTTCATCAGTTCATCATATACAGTATTATCAGTTTTCTAAATAGTCACATAATAAGATAGCTGCCTCTCTGTCTTGCATTTCTCTCTCTCTCTCTCAATCACAGATACATTTGTAACTCATAATTCAGGTACTTTACATCATAATAAGGCTGCTAGTCTTGAAATTGCTACAATGTTTAAGAGTTTGTGATCAACTAATGTAGCAATTGATTATTATTTTTTAATTTAACAGTAACTTTTTAAAATGAGAGTTTGTAGAGATTCTCAGTCATCCAGGTCATGGTTGTTCCAAAGGTGCTTTTTCAGGAGGCAACTGGGCTTTCTTGTTCTTTTTTCTTTTGAACACCTTTCGCTTCTCATCCAAGAAGCTTCTTTAGCTCTGACAGGATTCCATTCCTCACTATCCTCCCAGAGCTGAAGAAGCTTCTTGGATAGAAGCAAAATGTCTTCAGAAACAAAACAAAGCAAGAAAGTCCAGTTGTCTCCTGGAAAAGGACCTTTGGAACATTTTAAAACAAGATTTATTGCTTCCAACTTACCTCTTTTGACTGATTTACAAGACTACAACAACGTGGACTAGAATTAGTTAATTTTATTCCCTTACAACTGCTAAGCAATAATTCTGAGAAAAGAGTTTTATAAAAAGCCAATTAGAGAATTCTTAAAACTTCACTGAAATTGGTCCATTAATCCATCCAGTAAAAACAGGTATAACAATGTTCAGAGATTTTCAGACAGTAGTTCTCTGGCCTTTAGCTAGATGTGACAGTTTAGCGCTTCCCCAGGAGGTAATAGAATTACAGGGATAATGTTCTCCATTCTTTTGAATCACTGAAGTAGGTCACATAGTCAGGTGGTGGCCTTGCACAAATATCTTTGGGAACAGGAATTAGACAAGAAGTCACTGCTTATTTGAATAAACAATTCTAACTGTGGTTTGTCCATGTAATCCCTGAATGTGATAGCACTTAACACTTTGTACTGAGGTATTGTGTACATGAAATTAACAGTTATCAGCCAAGCAATCTTGGACACCAGTGGCTCTCAACCTGTAGTATGGGGAGGGGGCACGACCCAGCTATAGTATGGGGGCATGGGGGACATAGGGGGTCTGTGAAGACTTAAAGCAGGGGTCTCCAACCTTAGCAACTTTAAGATTTGTGGACTTCAATTCCCAGAATTCCTCAGCCAGCTTTGCTGGCTGAGGAATTCTGGGAGTTGAAGTCCACAAGTCTTAAAGTTGCCAAGGTTGGAGACCCCTGACTTAAAGGAATGTTATGATTTAAATCCGGAGTTAAATCTTGGGGGTCTGTGGCCATGGTTCATGGCCAGAAAAGGTATTTAAGGGGGTTTGTGATGAAGAAAAGACTGAGAACCACTGCTGTACATTAAGTTAAAAGTGCAAATCCTTCAATATTCTAGAATAGATTCATATCATGCAATCAACAGAAACATATATACTCATAAAAAGGGGAAATCTAAAAATTCATTGAATGCATGCTTATTGTAACAGGTATGTATGGATAGCAAATTGATATTTCAAAAAGACAGGTATGTAAAGCTAATCATTAAATTAATATGTATGAAGTATTATGGACACCGAATGCTCTGAACTAACAGGTAAACAGAAAGTTCTAGAAAACTAAGTTAATTTTCATTATACTTGTCCATGGAAGACACTTGGGAAGATTAATAATTTCAATCTTTAAAATAGGATCTGAAAACTACATCATTTTTTTCAACCACAGAACAGGGATATGAAAATAAACCCAGAAACCTTCAGTTTTATGCATTAGTTATATAGGCAATTATCATTTCTCTGTGAAATAACCAATCTCAGGCAGTTTGGAGCTGTTGTAGCTGGTCTAGTAGAAATATATTTACAAATTCAAAGTAATCCATTATAGAATTAATCCCACAGTTCTAATATTTGATTTCAACCTCTGGAAATATTAATTGTATAGGCCAGGTGACACAGCATTAAAAAAACCAAGGGCTAAACATTTGTCTAATCAATATTTTTTACCACAACATTGCGACTCTTTTTGCAAATATCACCCAGGGTACCTTTTAATCCTGTCTGAAGCTATTTACAGGCAGATGGGAATACCAAACCATGTTTTAAACAAAAGCCAATCTACATTTTGGAAAAGCCCAATGACAGCAGCCTGCTAATATGCACATTTCGATTTTCAAAGGTTCCCCCTGCCCAATAAAACAGCGCATTTTCCTCACAGCGCCTACAGATATGCACGGAGGTTCCCTGTTTAGAATAGTCCGATTAAATGAAAGAATGCGAATCAGCTGAAACGGGGTGACATCATCTAAGAATTGTGGGTAATATGGCCAGATCTGTGCGAATCCCACTGGTGAAAACGCCCTTAACAGCCGCTTGGGCTACACACCACTAAACACGCCCACCCGAGAGCGGCTTCCCCACCGCTCAGCGCTTATGTCCGAAGACCCGCCATACAGCCAAGTAATAAGGCGGAGGCTTTCCCTTACTTACCATCCACCAGTTCTTCAAGGCTGGAGAGCTTTCGGCTGCCATCCGCGGTATAGATGGCCCGGACGCCCTGAGGCAGGTTGACGTTGTCGGACAGAGACCGGGTGAGCTCGACCAGGAGGGCGTCGAAGGAGCGGAAGCGGTCGCTGGAAATGGGATAGACCAAGCCCTTGAAGTACTTGTCCCCGTTGCGGTAGAAGCGCGCCCTTTTGGCTTTCTTCTCCGAGCTGAGGGCCTGGAGGGTGCGCGTGCGGTAGAAGCTGCAGTGGGCGCTGTGCGCCGGGCTGGGGATGAGCCCGTTGCCTTTGGCCCCCGAGCTGCTGCTACAAGTGGAGCTGCCCCCTCCCCGGCGGGAGCCCGAGCGCTGCTGCCTTTTGTCTCGCTCCTCGAAATGCTCCAGCTCAATGCACCGCCGCGGGTTGGCCATGGACGGGCTTGTGGTCGCCTGCACCACACACACAAACACACACACACACACACCCCTCGGCTTTCCAAACGAAACTCGGGATAAGAAGAATAATTAAAAGAAAAACACCCCTAAAAGCCTCCTCTTAAGCCCCCTGCCCAACGAGACGGCCCCGAGTGGGTAGCCCGCCCAGCATTCCGCCCATACGAAGGCAGCGGCGTTGGGTCCCTCCGCGGCTCGGCGTTCACACGACCCCTTTCCCCGAGATGCAGCAGCAGCCCCGAGCTGTGCCAGGGACTCCGTGTCCATCAGGAGACGACAGGTCGTCCTCTCGACTCACGCGCGCGCTTTCTCGGAGCCGCAGCTCAGCATCTCGCAGCCCGCGGGCAGCCGCAAGAACGGAACGCGGGCGGTGGCCGCGGCAGCATCCGCTGAGGGATCTCCGTTATTAGCCGCTGAGGTTCCCGCCCCGCCCCACTTTGGGGGCGGCTTCCATCCAGTTTTAAGCCCGAAGCGGAGAAGATGAGGCCGGCGGCGTCCCCGGTGCAAGTAATTCCGTTCTCTCCTTGGAGCTACCGAGAAAGGAGGTGGGGACGCCGCGGTCTTTCCGCGGCCCCGCCCCCCGAGGGAGGACCCGAATGCGAGCCGGAGTCTCGGCCGACTGCTGCACCGCGCTAAGATAACGGCGGGAGAAGGCGAGGCGAATGAGGCTTTGGCGCCTCAAAGAGAGGAAAGACCCGAGCCGGAGCTTTCCAAGTCCCTCGTTCGCCCTCGGCAGTGGCGCGCCCGCGTAGGCGCAGGCAGACTCAGCCTAAGCGGGCCGGGGAGATTTCTCTGCCAGCTATACCGCCGCCAGCGTCCCTCCGCAAAGGAAGGCTGCTTTTCGGGATGGGGAGGAAACAGGCTTCCCCTCGTTCCTTTCCTGCGCCTGCAAGCGCTTCGGAAGCCAGGCGCAGAGGGCTCCAACAGAAGGAGCAAGCGATGGGGATGACCCGGCCGGTTGTACACGAATAGCGATGCGGTGTGTAAGGGAGAGCGGCAAAGATTGCTGCTGGGTCCTAAAATAACTTGGCTTCTACTAAGAGCTCCGTAACCAGGCTGATTGTAACCCTAATCCATGGGAAATGGCTTGCCTACTGCGCAAATTCACCCCGATGCTCACCAGATCATGATAGATTCAACAATAACAGCAAAAACAATAATTTTAAAAAAAAACCCTGTCTGAACTTACTACATGAACAGAACAAGGATTTGCCTAATGTGCAAATTCAACCAGGATGTTCACCAGATCATGATGATAGATTAAGCAATAACGATTATTTTTAAAAACCCTAATATGAACTTACTACATGAACAGAAGAAGAGTTTAACCACGTGTACTTTCCATTAATCAATTTCATTCCTGTTACATGCTATATATATCAGGACACATTCTGTCATAATGCATTATTGAGCTTTTATTTATTTTGTTTATCTGCAGACTTGTCACATGTCATGTTAAAATGTTATATCATTTTTTTTTTGTATTTTTCTGCTCATCTTTGCTTTGTTTACCATGTTATTTGGCAAAAGGTATTTGAACATTTCAAACTTCAGATATCTAATAACTGACCTAAAAGTTACTGTTACTATTGTAACCTTTTGTTTATTTACATGTAACATTTTATTTATTGTTTCTATTAATTTACACTTAAAGAGTAAAACTTGTCCAGTATAAATACACATACAATACTGTTGTTTTTCCTGAAAGAAATATCTGGTTAATGTTATATATGAGAATGGTCATGAACAACAATTCAAGATGATAGTCTGAGCATTAGAGTCAACTACTTCTAGCAGAAAATGCCGCTGAGCAACGTTTAGCTCCATAGTATAAAAACAAGTATAATTATAAATTAAAATTATGAGTATAAAAACAACACAATTATGTTATTATTTAGTATATTGTTCCATTTTTACTGAAGGGGAAATGTTTATGGCAGGAATCCCCAACCTTTTGAAATCTGTAGACCATCTGCGGTGCCGGTGGTTTTGGCAATTTCAGTGGGGGGGGGAATGGTTTTGCACGTGCAACCTACATCCCATGCATGTGCAAATGAAACTTTGCATGCTTGCCCACCGCTTCAGTGGTCTGGTTCCCAACGGGCTGTGGCTTATGGATTTTTCTGTCTTAGATGCCAAAATTATTTTGTTTGCCTTTAGTATTATGCACCTTTTCATACAGGTCAGGACAGAACCTGGCAAAACGCCTCCAGGTTGACAAGGCTGCATACTCTCCCTTCATTTACTTATCCTATATTCTGAATATATAGAGCCATGCTGGCGCAGTGGTTAGGATGAAGTATTGCAGGCTACTTCTGCTGACTGCTGGTTGCCAGCAGTTTGGCAGTTCGATTCTCATTGGATCAAGGTTGTCTCAGCCTTCCAGCCTTCTGAGGTCAGTAAAATGAGGAGCCTGATTGTTGGGGGACAGTATGCTGACTCTGTAAATCTCTTAGGCTGTAAAGCATTGTAAAGCAATATAGAAGTAAGTGCTATTGCTATTGCTATATATTGAAGGAAGAAGAGAGATCAGAGAGTGTGGCTTTAAAATTGGAAGAAGAAACCTAAGTTATGCTGGTGACCCTACCTTGCTAGCAAAACATGCAAATGTCTTGCAAGCTCTAGTAATAAAAGTCAAGGAGCGCAGTAAAAGAGAAAAGAAAAGAATTACATTTAAGACCAATCTAATCACTCTGGGAAGTAGACAGGTGGTTCAGAAATATGAAATATAAATAAAAAAATCCAGTCACTTGATAAAAGTCGAGTCCATGTAAAGAAAAAATGTTGAACTTTTAGAAACAACTGGGAAAACCCAGTAGAACACGATAAAACTGCCTCCTAGATCAAAGATACTCAAAAACAAAATGGAGAATATTGTAATAACAACTGTTATGGTTGTACAAGTAAAGAAGATCAAGAAGTGAAGCGCACCTGGCCTGGACGAACTGCATGGATACTGGTTAAAACACTTGACCCACCTCCATCACCGCATGGCCACTCAATTTGACAAAATGCTTCAAATGCAACAAGCAAAGAATGGTTAACAGCAGGCCGAATATACTTGATAATGAAAGATCCAGAAAAGGGCACAGAACTAAGCAACTATCACCCAATTACTTGTCTGTCAACAACATTCAAACTTTTTACAAGAGTGCTAGCAAATTCAGTATTCAATAATCCAATGGAAAATAGTTTGTACCCAGTAGAACAAAAAGGAAATTACAAAAAATCAAGAGGAACAAAGATCAGCTGCTCATTGACAAAATAGTACAAAAAAACGCAAAACGAAGAAGAACAAATTTGAATATGGCGTGGATTGATTACAAGAAGACATTTGACACATTAACCTACAACTGGATTAATGCCTGTCTGAAAAACTTTGGAATCAGCAAAAATATTTGTACATTTTTGAAAGCAAATATGTAAAAATGGAAAACAGTTCTAACAGCAAATGGGGAGAACATTGGTGAAGTCAACATCAGACAAATCTTCCAAGGGAACTCACTTTCGCCACTACTGTTCAACAGCGGGTTAATTCCAAAGACAATACTTCAAAACACAAAACTGGGCTTCCAAATCTCAAGCCAACATGGCAAGATAAATTATCTACTATACATAGATGACTTAAAATTGTATGCAAAAAGCCCCACTGAACTTGAATCAATACTCAACACAGTTCCACTGTTCAGCAACGACATCAGAATGGACTTGAAAAATGTGCTACACTATCCATGCAACGAGGAAAAATGGAAAAAATAAAAGGAATAGAACTGGGAAATGGAAGCATCGTGAGAGCATTAGCAAAGGATGGCAGTTACAAATACCTAAGCATATTGGAAACAGATAATATCTTGAATGGAAAAGTCAAAGAGTCAACACAAAAGGAACACATCAGGAGGGTCTGCAAAATATTAAAATCAAAACTGAATTCTGGAAACATAATTAAAGCCATTAATACATGGGAGGTTCTTGTGATACGCTACCCAGCTGGAATCATCAACTGGACTGTGGGTGAACTGGAAAACCTGGACCGGAAAACGCTTAAATTTTTGAATAGATACCACGCTTTACATCCACAAAGTGACATCGACAGGTTATAACTGCCAAGAAGAATAGGGGGCAGAGTTCTATTGCAAATCCATCAAACTGTAGAAGAAGAAAAATGAAGTTTGAATGATTATGTGAACCAAAGTGCAGAAAAACTGCTGCAGGCTGTGAAAATGGAGAACATTATCAAAACAACAGAAACAGGGAGAATATAAGGAAAAACAGCTGGATGACAGATTAAATGGATGGAAAATCAAAGCTTTGCATGGACAGCACTTGGAAAACATTGAAGGAAAATGTGATAACAACTTGACATGGACATGGCTTAAGAGAGGAACCATCAAAAAAGAAATGGAAAATTCAATATTTGCTGCTCAAGAACAAGCACTACAAACTAATGCCATGAAAGTGAAGATACAAAAATCCACTGACAATCTAAACTGCTGACTTTGCAATGACAAAGTTGAAACTGTTTCACACTTAATAGGTGAGTGCAGCAAAATCGTGCAAACTGACTACAAAGCTAGACATGATCGAGTTGCTAAATTAATCTACTGGTCATTGTGTAAAAAATAACCCTACCTGTATCCAAAAAGTCATGGGAATATAAAGTGGAAAAAGTTGTCAAAAATGAGACGGTGAAGATCTTGTGGGACTTTCAAATAGAGACGGATCATCATTTGGAACACAATACACCAGAAATTATGGTTGTCGAGGGCTGAAACACACAATTTATTGATATTGCTGTACCAGGAGGTGCCAGAGTCGAAGAAAAAAAAATCACAAAATATCTCGACCTGGCCATCAAAACTACACGGTTATGGATGAAACTTGTAACAGTGATACCCATTGTCATCGGGGCACTTGGTACCATGTCCAAGAATTTTACAAAACACATCAAGAAATTGCAGCTTCCTGCAAAAACATCAACAGAACTGCAAAAAACTGCACTACTTGGAACATCGTATGCATACTTGGTTGATACCTAGGACACTGGCAGCAACCTGTATCAACCATTAGCACCAGTCACTGGTATTTGTGATGCATTTTTGAATGTTCAGTTGACTTCATGAGATCCTTTTTCTACCACCAAAGCAAAACCATGTACTTGCAATATTTATTGTCCCCTTTGTTCCAATGACTCTACAACTTGTGCCCATCCAATGAGTGAGACAATCTTAAGTATACTTTGGTTGTAAAATTCATTTCTACCAGTACCATCCACTGCCCTCTAACATCAATATAGAAGTTAGAAATTAGAATTTCTACATTCTATGTTAACTTTGTCTTAGTAGGTTGCAGTTGTGTTGCATTGCTATTCCCATCAATTCCAATTAGTCACATTTGTTATAGATTATGGAATTGTAATTCAGCAATTGAGGCTCACCAAGTTCGAAACAGGCTGATAGTAGTCCGGCCATTAAAAATTACTTAGATATAACTGTATGTCACAGGGAAGTCTGAAAACTTCTACAATTGGATATTTTTTCCACATTGAACTCAAAACTAATAATTTCTGGGGAAAGTACATAATATTGGTTGTTTATAGATTAATTGTCTCTTCCCTTTTTGGTAACATTGTTAGCATGACAAAATGGAATGCTAACATTCCTAATCAGGATAGATTAATAGGAATTGCATAATACCTTTAATAGCAGCCTCTTCCCCTCCAGGATATAAGTAGGCTGACTATAGTAAGAAAACCGTTTTGCACTGTCTAGCCGGCATGTGACTGGACTAATTTGTACTCAAGGTTTTTGAAATCTAAAACTCTGGAATGGAGTCTTATGATCTCAGGGAGATAAATAACACAGGACATCTTTTTTACATTTTAATGACTGGGTTTATGGAAAAGGAGTGCTTAGTACAGTTGGTCTTTTATTCCATGTGGTGGGTTGTTTATTTCTTTTTAGCAATGCATTATTTTTGCAATAAAAGTAAAAGGAGCTTTTTTGAGAAGCATGTAAATATGAAAAGTGATAGCAAGATTAAAAATCACTTTTCTTTTAATGATATAGCTTCAACCTTATCCAAGTAAGCTTTTAATATAAAACAAACACAAAAACTTAACTCTTAACATATACATATAGTGTGTTTCTCTCTCTCTGTGTGGTTATACACACACACACATACACCCATATATACACACAAACACACACATATATATAAACATACACATACATATATATGCATATACACATGCATATACGTGTGTGTGTATACACACACACATCTCTCTCACACATATATTACATACAAACATATAATTGAGTGTGTGTGTGTGTGTGTGTGTATGTATGTGTATGTATGTATGTATATATTATATATATATATATATATATATATATATATATATATATATATATATATGTATGTATATATATATATATATATATATATATATATATATATATATATATATATATATATATATATATATATATATATATATATATATATATATATTTGTTTTCTGAGGTTCTCGGGTATTTGTATGTGGATCTTTGGTTATTCGGGTTTTCTCCCACGTAAGATTGGAAGTACCTAGGCAACGTTTCGATGAAGTCTCATTCATCATCTTCAGGCTTCTGTCTTCAGCTCTGTGCTTCTCAGAGTGATGTGAGCTTGCAGCTGCTTCTTCCTTTTAACTGCTAGTGGGGGTGTGACTTGATTGGGTGGGGGCTTGGCTGTGTTCTGATTGGGTGGGGTGTGTTCTCATTGGTTGGGGGTTTGGCTGTGTTCTGATTGGTTGGGGGTTGGCCATGTTCTGATTGGCTGGAGGTGTGTTCTGTTCAGGTGGGGGCTTGGTTGTGCTCAGGTTGGTCTTAGTTACTGGGGGATTTGAGCTGGTGAGCTGCAAGATCACAGCATATATATATATATATATGTTTTCTTAAGTTTTCGCGGGTACTTACATGTATGGTGTTCGGCTTGGTTCGGGTATTTTCCCACGTCATTGTAGTTCTTTTAAAGTTGTAGCAACATTTCAGCAGAATCTCATCTGCCATCATCAGGCTTCTGTATTGTGTCCGTCTGTGGGTCAGACTTTTACAGTCTGATTGGTTGGGAGTCTTGGTCTGTGTTTATTGGTCTCGGAGTTTGCTGTGTTCTGCTTGATGGGTGTCTCTGATATCTTCTGTCTGTTTTTTGGCTCTTTTTGTATCTTGATTGGCTGGCAGCATTGTGTTACTTTAATGGAGGCCTTTAGTGCAGCTTGGCTTCGGGTAAATGGACGGCTATCATTAGTTAGGAAGCTGGGTTTCATCTGGGTGCCTGGTTGGGGTGTGTTTGAGCTGGAGGTATCAGGGGGGATCTGTTTGTGCCCAGGTGTTTGCCTGGCTTGTGGTGTGGAGATTTTTTTGTTTGTGAGTGCAGGCTTCCAAATGATTGACAGCCTGGTGGAATCATCTCTTCTGTTCATGCTTTCTGGTCTTTTTCAATCTCTATGGCTTCTCTGATGACTCTGTGGCTAGGGTTTTCCATAGTGGCCAGGGTTTTGGTGCCATTGAAGTTGATGCTATGACCTGTAGCTTCCATGTGTTGGACTAGTGAGGAAGTGTGTTCCAGCTTTTTGACTGCATTTTTGTGTTCATCCAGGCGGGTACTTATTCTTCTATTGGTCTGTCCAATGTATGTGGCCGGGCATGATGCACAGGGGACTTCGTATATGCCTTGGTTTTCCAGGTCAATTTTATCTTTGGGGTTGCTAAGGATGGCTGCTATTTTTCTGTCTGTTTTGAAGGCAGTCCTGATGTGATGTCTGTGTAGTACCTTACTAATTTTGTCTGTAGTACCTCTTATGTAGGGCAGGACAGCTGTTCCATAGGTCTGTTCATCTTCTGGGTCTCTATTATGTTTCAGTGTGTTTTTGTGGATCAAGCTGGTGATTTTGCTTTTGTGGAAGCCGTTGGCTGTCAGTACTTTAGTCAGGGTGCATAGTTCAGCCTTAATGTGTGTCTTGTCTGCCAGGCGTTTGGTTCTGGTAATTAGTGTTTTAGCCACGGAGTTTATCTGTGCTGGGTGGTGGTGGGATTGGGCGTTGAGGTAGCGGTTGGTGTGTGTTTTCTTCTGGTATATGGTGTGTCCTAGTGTGCCATCTGTTTTTTTGTAGATTAGTACATCTAGGAATGGTAGTTGTTTGTTTGTTTCTGTTTCCATGGTGAACTTGATTTTGGGGTGTGCGCTGTTTAGGTGTGTTAGGAAATTGTTTAGGTTTTCTTGTCCATGGGGCCAAATCACGAATGTGTCATCGATGTATCTTAACCATAGTTTGGGTTTGAGGATGGCATTGGCCAGGGCTCTGGATTCGAATTCTTCCATGAACAGGTTAGCAATGACAGGTGACAGTGGTGATCCCATGGGGGCTCCTTCTATTTGTTTGTATCTTTGTCCTTTGTATATGAAATATGTGTTGGTTAAGCAGTGTTCTGTTAGTTCCATGAGGTGTTTGGCTGGTTGGTATTTATTTTTGATGATTTCAAGGGTCTCTTTTATCGGGACTTGAGTGAATAGGGAAACCACGTCAAAACTTACAAGCAGATCTTCTTGCTCCACGTGTAGATCTTTGATCATTTCCAAGAAGTGGTATGAGTTTTGTACATGTGAAGCTGCTGTTTCAGCATGGGGCTGTAGCTGCTTTGCTAGGTATTTGGCTAGGTTTTGTAGTGGTGCTCCTCTGGAGCTGACTATGGGTCTGAGAGGTATGCCTTCTTTGTGTATTTTTGGGAGGCCGTATCCTGAAACGTATCCTGAAAAGAACTGAAATGGCTCTACTACGGAACGAGCTCCACAGTAAGAGATTCCGATTAGATCAGTTAAACAAAGATTTGCTAGCACTACACCTGGAACTGAGCAGCAAAATCCACCCTCTACTTTGGGACAAGATAAAACAACTTACAACTTGGAGAGCTGATTCTGAAGGCATTTACAAACAGGAAAAATTATTGAAAAAATTAAAGAAATTAGAACATGACAAGAAAACCCCCAACAACTCACAACAACACCTGAAACAATTAGTGCACAACGTTTCCAACAGAGAACTCACCAAAACAGAAACAGATGTTCTAACCAAAGGATTCAATTATGCTATAGCACCCCAAAAAATCCCCACAGAATCCATCATATGTGCAGTAGAATCCAGCCTAACTAAACTAAATACAGATGAAGCTGATAAAATAAGACACCAAGTTACCAATATCCTATGCACAAGCAAGCCACCCAAAAGCAACTTACAGAAAAATGAAATTAAAGCACTACAAACCCTGAAAAGAGATAGCAGCATAATCATCCTCCCAGCAGACAAAGGAAATGCCACTGTAGTAATGGACAGAAAAGACTACGAAACAAAATTGACAGACCTACTCCAAGACTCCACATACAAACCCATAAACACAGACCCAACCACATATCTGTGAGTCTGACTCACAGACGAACACTATACAGAAGCCTGATGATGGCAGATGAGATTCTGCTGAAACGTTGCTACAACTTTAAAAGAACAACTACAATGACGTGGGAAAATACCCGAACAAAGCCGAATGTCATACATGTAAGTACCCGCAAAACTTAAGAAAAACACACACACACACACACACACACACACCGGTTCTGGCATACCAGTAGTGGAAATTTTGAGTAGTTCAGAAAACTGGCAAATACCACCTCTGGCTGGCCCCGCCCCTTCCGCCCCGCCCCTTTCTTGTCCTATATTCCCTTGTTTTTTTTTTACCTCAGCTGATTTATGTGGCTGAGTGGATTGCTACACCTCAGCTGAGCTAAAAAAAGGTCACCTCACTAGTACTGACACAGGGCGTTTTTTGAGTGCTGTGCGCACGCACAAAGCACTCTCTCATAGAACCAGTAGGAAAAAATGTGGAATCCCACCACTACTTGAAGCCCAAATCAGGCTTTGGGTGGCAATTGAAAACTGGATCTAGTTTGAAAGGATGGGTCTCGCATTTAACAGGGAAAATGTGTTCTTTAAATGTCTGCAAGCTTCCCATTTTTTCATTCCCAGCCAGCACCCCAACTTCCTTATAACAAGATACATATATAAGGCCCGGAGCGGTAAATGGAGCTCTGCTGGCTCTGGAGCAGGATGTATTAACTGTTTGCTTGTAATCATAATTCACCCTAGCCACAACCTTTGTGTAAGGTCACAGGCAGGGGTGGGATTCAAATTTTTAACAACCGGTTCTGTGGGCATGGCTTAGGTGGTAAGCTTGGCTTGGTGGTCATGTGACTGGGTGAACATGGCTTGGTGGTCATGTTATTGGCTGGGTGTGGCCAACTCAATATCACTCACATTGAGGCATGCATCTCCTCGCCTGGCCTCTCATGACTGTGGGAATGCTGCAATAGTCATAAGTGTGAAAAATGGTCATAAGTCACTTTTTTCAGTGCCATTGTAAGTTTGAATGGTCACTCCACACAAGCAAAGTACCAGCAAAGGAGGGGAAACAAATTCCAGAGAGGTTCCTGAGACAGGAAGTCTAGTCCTACCAAGAATGTAATAAGGTTTAATGGAGAGGCAGTTTCTGTAAGCAACACCAGAATGTTTCCTTCCTGCCTTCCTTACAGGATTAGGCCAGTAATTTCTTCTAACAACCGGTTCTCTGAACTGCTTAGAATGTTAACAACCGGTTCTAGCAAATAGGTGCGAACTGGTAGAATCGCACCCCTGGTCACAGGTTATCTCTTCAAGGTAAGCAAGGTCGAGAAACATTGTCCGCAGAAGGGACACTTTTCCTTTTCTTGCTCCATCCCCTCCTTTTTTCTTTGCATTTTGGGGGAAGTTGATGCTGGGCTTCATTAGATAAGTGTTCTATCATGTTCCTGACTAAAAGGTTTAGGAGCTACTGAATACAAGGTATTTTTGGTTAACATTGCAATACACATAAAACAATAATAAATCTTCAACCACAAGTTCATATATAATAGCTTTAAACTACATTTGTAATTTAAGGTGGTAGAAAAAATAATGTAGGCAATTTATTCAATAAATACATTTCAAGTCTGTGTCAGTTATTTTGAGCGAACTGAACATCTGTTCATTTTATTAGTTATTTAATTATAAACTTTGGAAAGGAATGCAGCAACATCACAATCCAGTTTAAGAGCTTGTTCCTGGGTTCAGGAATTGGCTTGAATGAGCCAAAGCCACTGCAATTTTAGTATCTGTATCCAGAGGTAAAAATAGAACTCTTCTCCCATAACTGAATATTTAAAAAATGATTGTAACATCTCATTTTTTGGTTGAGAAGTATGCAATTTTAACCAATTACATTTGTGGAGAACCGAAATTCACCATAATTTCTAAAAGGCATTATGGAATTTTAAAATTATGCTCCTTTAAAATGCGATTATTTTACTTTTGCTGTTTGGGGACAATCATGACCTGTCCATCAACAGAAGTTAAATTGCATGCTACGAGACTGAAACAAATGACTTCTGGAGGACAAATAATGCACAGAGCTGATTACTATAGCAAAAATCAAGGGACCAATGAATAGGTCAGTTCCTTGAAATCTCTCCAGCTAAGGAGAGCAGCTCCAAGTTCCTTGCACAGAGACTCCAGGACAATAGCTTTCCATGAATTTGAGCACTGTGGATCACTTGCTCACAACCCTGGTTTAAAGGACACTTAGTTTAAACTAAGGACACTTGTTCTAATTAAGGAATTAGAAATATGCAGTAAAAAGCTAAATAAGGTTTTTATCTAAGAAAATTACAAATAGATTAAGGATCCAGATAAATTTGGAATATTAGATTTTAGAATTAACTATAAAAAAATAAATAGCTTTTCATGGGAAATAGACTTATTTTGATTATCCTGGCTATTGTAAGCCCTAATAAAGGCATTGCAAGTTACTTTATGATTTTAGAAATTGATTTTAGAGATGACTCAAGATTCTAAACAAAAGAGGGTAAAATATAAGCCTTGGTGTCTGTTAATACTAAAAAGGTAAAGGTTCCCCTCGCACATACATGCTAGTTGTTTCTGGCTCTAGGGGGTGGTGCATATCTCTGTTACAAAGCTGAAGAGCCAACGCTGTCTGAAGACGTCTCCGTGGTCATGTGGCCAGCATGACTAAATGCTGAAGGCACGGAACACTGTTACCTTCCCACCAAAATGGTCCCTATTTTTCTACTTGCATTTTTACATGGTTTCGAACTGCTAGGTTGGCAGAAGCTGGGAGAAGTAACAGAAGCTCACTCCATTACGCGGCACTAGGGATTCAAACCACCGAACTGCCGACCTTTCTTATCGACAAGCTCAGCATCTTATCCACTGAGCCACCGTGTCCCTCAGTTAATACTGTGAATTACAAAATGACATAAAACATAATATTGGAAGTATCAAAAGAGATCTTTGAAGAATGGAGACAGAAATCAGTAACTATAATATCAACATTAGCAGTAATGATATCAGTTTCCATTAATAGACTATGTCAAAAAGATGTTAATGAAGGTATGGCAGATATGGAAGAAAATTTACCTGACAGGACAAAGTACTGAAAGTGGAGGTACAAATGATAGGCCAAGATAATGATTTGGAGAAGGCTGTTTACTTGATATACAAAAGTATTAAAAATTTAAAGGGAAATATAAATGATAAACCAAGAAAATGACCTGGAAAATACATTTGTTGTCTTCAGCTCAAGAAGTGCATTATAGAAAAAAAGTGGGACAAAGATGAAGAATTTTTTTTTGAATGATGTACCATTGGTATATGACATCAGAAAAAATGTCTAAGATGTAAAAAGGTACTTCTAATTACTACTGGAAATGGGAATTTTATAATGCGTGTTGGACTTCTAAAAAAGCAAAAATGTACTGGATGCAAATACATATGGTGATTTAAAGAGTTTTAAAAATTAACACTGAGATATATAAGCCAAACTTTTCTTCCTAGGTCTTAGGGTTTATTGGTTAAAGGATTATTGGTTTCATATATGATAAATGCAGTGAGGCTATTAAATATACAAAGATGGAAGACTACAGAAACACCAATAATGGATTGTGAAAATAGCTGAGTTTTCAGAAATTGTTAAATTGACCTAGTTGACTGAGGAGGGAACTCCATTTACTTTTATAAAAATATTATAAATCCTTTATAGATTTTTTGCTAAAAATAGATAAAAATGACCTGCTGTTTTTGAAATTTATTAATTTAAAATTTGTTTATGAGAATAAGGAAGTGATGATATGCAATATGAGCAGGGAGAAATGGTAAATGTTATGTTTGTAACTGCTGAAAAGAAGATAAGGCACTTTTAAAAAGATGATTCTTTTCCATATTTGGTTATTCTTCATTTTTTAACCCTTTTCTATTTCTATTTTAAATCTTTTCTATTTCTTCTTTTATCTTTCTATAGTTTTAAAAAATCTGCCATTATTTTGCTTAATGATTAATGCAGGGTTGGGAGAGGAACATTCTGTGTTTGGTTTGTGCTGATAAAATTAACATAAGGAATACTAACTCTTCTTGAATATTATGGAGTGAATGTTGGGAGTTGGGTAGAAATACTTTTACTTTTTGATCTTTTCTGTAAGATAAATTAGTGCCAAGTCAGCTGGTCTATGAAACTCAGAAAATTTTACACATCTATTTAGGATGAGAGATAATAAGATAGTTTTACCTTTGTTTCAGGGAGCTTTAAGAATTTTTCTACACCACCCCTGAGGCTGAGGCTGTGCTTGAGTTAATAGAGGTCTGATCATAGGCTGACTGTAATTTGAGGTTAGCTCTATTGGTGTCCAATATTTCTGCAATTTAGGATTATTTTTAACCAACCATTTCTACTAATTAACAAATTTGTTTTTGTGACACAATAGCATAGTTCCGAGCAATATTTTGTTCCAAAGCAATTTTAATATTTTGTTCAACCATGGCAATTTTAAGCTACACAGACTTCAACTCTCAGAATTGCTGGCTGGGGAATTATGTAAATTGGAGTCCATATACCTTAAATTTGCCAAGGTTAAGAAACGCTGCTCCAGAGAAACCAGTCACAACTCAAAACCTGAATAGGCAACCATGAATTAGAATACAGCAGATTTAAGCAGGTTCCTATTACGCTGGGGGGGGGGGGAGGGGGGGAATCAGTCAAATCATTTTGCTCAGCCTCAGGATCCAGGTTTTGTGGGAAGCCCACCTCCCCCAAGAATGAAATATTTTGGGAAATATTTAAAAAAGGCAGGATAAAATATTTTCCCTAAAGAGAAATTAAAAAAAAAAAAATCTTAAGGGAGGCAGAAACTAGCCCCAGTTCCCCTGACCCAAGCAGAAACTGAAGAGGCCAGCTTTTAGAAATGCAGATTTTTTAAATCCGTTCAGAAAGACTGGGTCAAGACAGAAACTCAGCTAAGCAACAAACAAAAGGTTGACAAAATTAGCTCAAACACCTAGGACTTGCATTTCCTCTTTTGCCGATAGAGCCAACTATGACCCCTACATAACCCCTACATGACTCCCATAGGAATCCAAAAGGTATAAAAACTCACCCACTCTAAACTCAATTTTGTCAGTTGCCCCTGAATCACACGTGGTTGATGGTTCTGCTTTATCAAAAAAGAGAACCTTTCTTTCCAATCAGCCTCCAGCCTCCAGTGCCTTCAGCCTCCAGTGTCTTTCTCCTGAATTGAAACTGAACCAGATGGATTTTCCTTCCAACAGTTTCAATCAAATGGAATGAACCCTCATGATATTTAGACATTGTCTGATGCTGCATCATTTTGCTTTTGCTGCAGCTTCTGAACAGAGGTTTCATTTCATGAAATGAATGAAAAAAAACATTCATGGAATCTAAGTTGAAAGAGAAATGATGAGAAACACAGATGTAAAAGTGAAAGTGCATATGTATCTGTAAGGTTCCCTCCCCCCCAAAGTTCCACTGCTGGGGAAGAAAGTGCAGTTTACTTTTAAAAATAATGGCCAATCTGTTTAATAACATAATTGTTGGGTTTATGTTCAACAAAATGCCCAATGTGTATATAGACCTTTTTTTCAGAAATTTGGGGATTATTGTAACAATTTACAAAATTGAGAAACATGGGAAAATAATAATGTAGAATGTAGTATCTGGGCATATCAACATCCATTGAAACTACACCTTTACATCTTCACAGGGATACATTCTGTGCACAGCTTTCAGTGCAGATAAATTATAAAAAATAATAATAATGGCTTCTTCCCTGAAAGCTTGGGAGATTTATTGGTTAAAAAAATAATCAGCATGGGGACAGGTGTTTTGTAGCAGTAGTTAATTGCATGATTGGTTTAAAATGCCCTAAGCTACACATCCAGGTTTCTGGCCATCTCAGGAAGGCCATAATTGCCTGTAATTATGATTGCTGATGATTGCCGCACTTACAGGGTGCTCGTGGAAGCTTTTATCCCATTTCCTTTCATTTCCAAAGCTGTTCTTCTGGGGGGAAAGGACGACTTCCTTTATCTATATGTTGTTCTATATGCACTGATTCACTAGATTTTTGTTTATAGGACAGTTTTTGCCCCTTATATATTTGTTTCTAAGGTTCAGTAGCATTTAGTCACTTTGTTTATTACCTTTATACATTACAGTGGTGTGGAATTTTGTATTATTCACATGTGAAAAATAATGCAACAATGAAACATAACTATATATTTAATGTATTAAAATAAACTTGCAAGGATATTAGGTGAATTTCAACTATCAATGAAAAACAGCATGTCATTGAAGTATTTCTCTCTTTCACATACTCCTCTGCTTACACACAAACACAATCCACTTGGATTGAGTTGAAAAGTATGTTTTCTTCCATAGAAGATAAATAATGTAACATATATTTCATGGATTGTCTTCTATACCAGGGGTCGCCAACCTTTTGGACCTCAGGGACCACCAAACTCATAATTTTAATCCCCCAGACCAGAGACCCTGGGAAAATCCCCCAAAAAGTCTACAGGAAAATTCCCCACCCTGTTTTCCTACCGATTGCTCTCTTTATTTGGGATCTCAGGATACTGTCTCCAGCTCTGTTCTCAGGGGGAGGAAGGGAGAGAGAATGAGAGACTTTTGGCTTGATGCAAGGAAAACAGCAGAATTAGCAAAGTCTTTCTTTCTCTCCCCCAAACTCCACCAGAAATGAGTCTTTGTAAGACTTGTCGCACCGGCGCAGCCTCTTGGAGCAGGATCCCAAAGACTCATTTCTGGCGGAGTTTGGGGCTGCCTTGCACGCAGCCAAAAGCAGAAGAAGAAAGAAATGGAAAAAAACAGCCCAGTGGCCAGGTGAGGCATGTGGGGCGAGTTCTCCCCCTCCACCCTTTCCCCCCTCCCCTCACTACCTTGTGTTATTCGCAATGCAAGTGATGCAAGCCTTGTGTTCCTGCGGGCCATGTGGGCAGCACAGCCTTGTGTTCCCACGCAGCCTGGATTAATTGCTTTGGGAGCGTGCTTTGGGGGTGACATTTCTCTGTGGACCACCAAAATTTTCTCACAGACCACCAGTGGTCCCCGCTCACTGGTTGACGACCACTGTTCTATAGCACCTTTGTATTCTGTCTATTTGACCCTAATTGGGAAGAATAATTGTTTAGATTTTGCTATGTGGTTTTTGCCCTAGCTATCAGGTAAAAGAAATGTCAAAAGCAGGTCACAAGCTAATGTGTCTTTTTTACTTGTGACATAGACTTGACTGAGCAGATGCCTTGACTAATGGAAGAAGGAGACAATTTGTATTTATTTTTTCTTCCCTTGCAGTCTGACTCATATCAACATCTATTCTTTTTTTGAAAGTTCCCCTTTTCCTTTCAAAAAATATTTTTAGAAGACTGAAGGGGAAAATACTCCAAATACATTCCTTCCACTTCTCCATCTCTAAGTAATTATGTGTAATATATAATGAAATGTTGCAGACTACAGGGGCACAGAATGAATTTTGTGACAACATACTTTCCAGTATCTTGATTTCATCTGCGAGAATCAAGATAGGTTATATTTGCAGCAGGGTTTAGGACAACCCGCTGTGGCCAACTGCTGTCTCCCCATACCCATCTCACCATGACCAACCTGGCATGGCCATCTTGCCACAGGACAATCCATGTAGGATGATTCAAAGCAATGAATGTTATCTGCTAGGATCTCTTCTACATTATTCCCATTTTTGTCAATGGAAATAATGTCAAGGACACAGTGATGGATAGTACAGGTAGTCCTTGACTTACAACACCTAATTTAGTGGCAATTCAAAATTACAAGGGCACTGAAAAAAGTGACTTATGACCATTTTTCACACTTACGACCTTTGCAGCATCCCCATGGCTATGTGATTTACATTTGGGTGCTTGGCAACTGATTCACATTTATGATGGTTGCAGTTTCCTAGGATCATCCCCCTTTGCAATCTTCTGACAAGCAAAATCAGTGCTATTACGATTCACGTAATAGCGATAGCACTTAGACTTATATACCCCTTCACGATGCTTTACAGCCCTCTCTAAGCGGTTTACAGAGTCAGCTATCGCCCCCAACAATCTGGGTCCTCATAATTGTGTTACTAATTTAACAACTGCAGTGGTTCACTTAACAAACGTGGCAAGAAAAGTTGTAAAACAAGGCAAAACTTTTAACAAATTTCTCACTAAGCAACAGAAATGTTGAGCTCAGTTTTGGTCATAAACTGAGGACTACCTGTATTTATCACATTGAATTATTCCACACGGAATTGTCTCATGGCGAGTTGGCCATGGTGAGATGAATGTGATTATCCATGATTCCGTGGATCCTTCTTTTTCCACATTTTAATAGATAGACATTTGCTCTTTTCCTGTGGCCTGCCATTTCACTGGTTCTCCCAGATTTCTCCAGTTTGCTTTGGTATCTTAGCATGCAATTTATGTATTGTTTGACCGACAGCAATAATTTATTCTAGGAGCACATAGCAGCACATAGAGAAAATAGATGACACAAATCAAGACATGCTTCTTCCTGGCTATATGAATACTTGATTGCTTATTGTACCCTATGACTATCATTAAGTGTTGTACCTTATGATTCTTGACCCTTGACAAATGTATCTTTTCTTTTATGTACACTGAAAGCATTTGCACCAAGACAAATTCCTTGTGTGTCCAACAACACTTGGCTAATAAAGAATTATATTCTATTCTATTCTACTTTGCTTTGTTTTTGTAAGGAAGATTTGGGTGTTGTTCTCCAATGACAATGGTATCCAGCAAGGAACAAATTACACACAGATGCCAAATAAACCAGATCATGGACACATCTCTAGGCTTTCATAATATTTATGTATCTGTGACATAATAGAGGGACTTTGGGTCCATAATAGCTGGTTTTTGGGTCTCCAGTGCTGGGTTTTCTTTTGCTATACTGGGCTACTGGATGGCAAGGGAAAGGGCCCCTGGCAAAACTGTATTTTGCTTTGAATTATTGATAATTTTTTTTTCACTTGGGCTAAATGGAGTTTCTAAGTCATCCAGGTCATAGGTGCCTCAAAGGTGCTTTTTTCAAAAGGCAACTGGACTGTTTTTTCTTCAAGGAAAAATCAGTTTCACTTGGGCTGTTACAGCAGTCTTTTTCCTAAAGCTCCCTTATCTAGTTAGTCCAGCTTTTAATTTGCTTATTAATGCATGGCCCATAATTATTAATGCATTTTTTTAAAATTATGCATTGGATTCTTTTTTATATAGGAAAAATAGTACTGCTGTACTATTCCAGAAAGGGGAAAAAACCCCAGTAATTGACAATACCTGGCTAGGTCAAGGATAAATCTTAGTCCATGTGAATTTGAATGGGTCGAAGAAGTAGCAGCGTTTAGAATACAAATTAATGGGAGAACAAAAATGTACAGCAAGAAATGGTATCATCTCATGCTGTTCCTGACTTCTGCAAAGTGTGACATTGGTCCCTAAGATGCTGGTTTAGAGTGACTACCAGGTTTCTTCTTATATTACTTACTCACATCCATATTACCCCCAGTGATATAAAATTATAGAAGCAGGAAGAATTTTTAATTGCATGCTCTTATGAACCGTAAGCGGGCTTCAGAAAAAAAAATGTTTTTTATTGCTTATGCTTAAGTAAGAGTGTGCTTGCTTCTTTCTCTATTTTCCCCTCACTTGATCTCTACATTTGTTTCAGAGATAATAAAATAAGCAGCTTAAGCCACTTTTGGGACCACTAGAAATTTGTGCTCTCCAAAGGATGGGCACAAAGGATTTACCCAGACACACAAAGACAGGCAAACATGTATGACATGCCCAGGCACAAAAGTATTCCACAGTACTGTATCTGCGACTGGCATTATCAATGACATTACAATTACTGGCATTGCCATCTGGTGGAGGCAAATATGCAGTACATTATTCTAGCTCTTAAAAGGCTCGTGTTTAAAATCATCCCCTTCCTTTGTTTATTCCCTTAATGAAAGATCCAGATAGTATTTGTAACTCTCCCATGTTTTCCCACTGTTGCATCCATCTTTTTATTCTAACAGCAGAAAAATAGGCAGGGTAAAGTTGAGAATGAACTTCACTGCATTTTCCCCTCTAAGCATTTCTTTGTCTTAGGTTTTAAAACACTTAACAAATAAAGGATCTACTTGAGTCTCCAAGGTATATTAGCAGTTTATGAGATTGCTTATTTATTATTATTAGAATTAGAATTAGAATTTTTAGAATTAGAATTAGAAGAACTTTATTGTCATTGTGCAAGTACAACGAAACTGTGGATGCACCCCAGCAACTGTTCACAATACAATAAAACCAAAGCACTTAAAAATGAAGATAAGAAAAATAAAGTACCCACGTCTCCATTTGCAATTTGAGAGTACAATATCTACGAATATACACAAAATATCCGTCCAACACTGACTGTAACGCTTAGCCGAGTATAATACACAAGAGATGGATTGTACTGTAATATGTTATTATACATCTGAATGGGGTACTGAGATTTCACATCTTTTCACATCTTAATAAGGTAGTGACTTCGTGTTCATTTGCGGTTCGGATGGCCCAGGGAAAGAAACTATTTGTTAGTCTAGTGGTGTGGGATTTTATTGACCTAAAACGCCATCCAGACGGCAGCAGGTCAAAAAGATAATTGCCAGGATGTGAGGGGTCTTCTATGATGGCCTTGATTCTGCTTTGGCAGTGGGACCTGGCTAAATCTTCCAGGGAGGGCAGAGGGCAACCAATGATCTTTTGAGCTGTGTTTATCACCCTCTGTACAGTTTTCCTGTCCTCAACTGTGGAGCCTGCATATTATTATTATTATTATTATTATTATTATTATTATTATTATTATTATTATTATTATTATTATTATTATTATTATTATTATTATTATTATTATTATACCTCCCAATGGGCAGATTATAGGATTAAATGAATGCAGAGGTGGTATTCAGCAGGTTCTGACCAGTTCTGGAGAACCGGTAGCGGAAATTTTGAGTAGTTTGGAGAACCGGCAAATATCACCTCTGACTAGATCCTGCCCCTGCCACGTCCACCAAGCCACGCCCACAGAACTAGTCATAAAAAAATTTGAATCCCACCACTGAATGAATGACTGTTCTTATTTATCTATGTTGGAAATTTAAAAAAAGCTATCCAACTCTACAGTAACTCTCAGCAGGATCCAGAAAAACAACAATGCAGTACAATTAGGAGAAAAACAACAACACCCAATTGACATAAAAAAGGAAAACATTAAAAGACAAATGTGCAGGATCCACTAACCTAAGATCGAGGGAAATAATGTGTTGTCTGCTGTTTATTAACAGTCACATCTCTTGGAGCAAAGGTGTCAAACCCCACTTCAATGAGGGATGCATCAGGGTTGTGTTTGACCTCTGGGAACCAGGGTGGGTGTGGCCAGGGTGGCATGGCCAGGATGGGTGTGACCGACTTGATGTCACTCATGTCGGGGGCACCTGTGGAGACCCAAGGGCTCTGCCAGCGAAAATGGTCTCCTGAAAGGGTGCGGCCCTCCCGAGTTTTTCACTGGCAGAGGCACCACAGGCTGGTCCTTCACTGTTTCCAGGTGGCCCTGCAGGCCAGATCTAAGCATCCTGTGGGCTAGATCCAGCCCGTGGCCCTTGAGTTTGACACCCCTGTCATAGAGCATAGGTGTTCCATGATGAAATAAGCCCCAACATTGCATATATTGCTACATTCCAGACCAGCTTCAGGTTGCAAGTGGTTTCAAGGACAGTTTCATGTAGAGTAGCCCATGTTTAAAGTAATCAAAGCATAGCTATCTGCCATGAAATTCAATTTCATTATTGTTTTTGTCTTCAGAAAATGGGTTTTCTTTGCTTTCTTTGTTATTCTCTTTAGAAAACCATTTTTATTTTTCCTTTCAGTTGGTACTTCTTTAATTGTTCCCTCATGTTGTATTCCTGGTGTTTCTTTTGTTTCTATTGATTATTATGCTACCAGTTTAAAACTATGAGGATGCCTTTTTTGTGCAGCCTCTCAAGGCCTTTTCAAAAGGTTTGTTCCCATTTAGCTACAGTAACATATTCAGAATGATGCCGCGGTATTTAGTTGTTGGCCAACTAATTTTCAATATTTTCTTAAATAAATTGGGAAAGTGCAACCCTGGACATACATGATCGATGGATGGATGGATGGATGGATGGATGGATGGATGGATAGATAGATAGATAGATAGATTGCAAAAATAGAAAAATTCTATAAAGTGGTACATATGATAGGTTAAATTACAGGCAATTACCAATACATTACCAATAGTACCCATAATCGGCAATTTGGGTGCAATTCCAAAACATCTGAAATATTTTTTTCAACATCATTGGCATTGACAAAAATCACCATCAGTCAATTGCAAATGGCAACTTCATTTGAAACAGCTTACATCCAGTGACAATGTTTTTAACACCATCAAATAACACCTGCCCATTCCAGGTCCATGGAAAGGACTTGATAGATAGATAAATATGCCAAACCCAGACTAAACATCTGGCTAACTGTGCAACCAACCATAATAAAATTAGTCCGTTCCCTCCCCGCCTGCTGAGGAATGGAGTTTTTTTCCTTTTCTTAAATCCTTGTTCTGGTTACACTGATGGTCAGGTGGGTTTGTTCACTAATTTGATTTCAATATTAAAATAACAGAAAAATAGCTGTAATTTAAATTGTTATATATTTTAAAATATATAATACAGTTATATTACAGTTAGTCCTTGACTTATGACCACAATTGAGCCCCAAATTTAAGTTGTTAAGTGAGAGATTTAAGTGAGTTTTCCTCCATATTATGACCTTTCTGGCCACAGTTGTTAAGTGAATCACTGCAGTTGTTAAATTATTAAGGCAGTTGTTAAGTGAATCTGACTTCCCCATTGACTTTGCTTGTCAGAAGTTTGCAAAAGGTGATCACATGACCTTGTCATAAATATGAACCATTTGCCAAGCATCTGAATTTTGATCACATGATCATGAGGATGCTGCAAAGGTCATAACTGTGAAAAATGGTCATAAGTCACATTTTTCACTGCCGTTGTAACTTGGAATGGTCACTAAACAAACTGTTATAAATTGAGAACTACCTGTACTGTATTTGGATTCTTTTTTTCTTTTTCCTTGCAGTGACAATCTTTTTTGGAAGAAATCACCTGTACCAAACTTGATGCAACTTTAATTTTTCTTAATGCCTGTATCAGAGTAACATTTGACCCATGTAATGAATATGATTCACATCTACTTTTTCTGTACACCTCTAGGGTGCATGTGTGACCATCTGAGCTGGGTTTAAAGAAGATATTGTTCTCTTGGAAATTATATAGAAATGCCAGTGATTTCCCTTTCATCAAGTTGAAATAAATTTAATTTTAAATAAAGTTGATTATGTGGATGACATACTCCGATACAGCTTCTCTTGAGGTGTTTCTCCTAAATTAAACTGAAATGTAAAAGAAAGGAGAAAATACATTGCTGGCTCCAATGGTACCTCATAAAGGTAAAAGTTCAACATGCAAGTCGTTCCCGGATCTAGGGGGCAGTGCTCATCTCTGTTACAAAGCCGAAGAGCCGGCGCTGTCCGAAACATCTCCGTGGTCATGTGGCCGGCATGACTAAACGCTGAAGGTGCACGGAACACTGTTACCTTCCCACCAAAGTGGTCCCAATTTTCCTACTTGCATTTTTTATGTGCTTTCAAACTGCTTGGTTGGCAGAAGTTGGGGCAAGTAATTTCGCGACACAGCATACTGCTGAACTACCTACCTTTCTGAACGACAATCTTAGCATCTTAGCCATTGAGCCCTCATAACCTACTGATAAAAGGAGGCAGTAGAATGTAGTTGTAGGGTTAAGGATGTCTTTCTCTTTACTTTATCTCTCTCTCTGGTCTTTATCTCTAAGATTTCTAATATGAGGTACATTTCTTCTGCATTTCTTCCTAGGTATGCATACATCTCCTTATGATTTTCTGCCTGTTAGGAAGACGCCTGACTTTTCCCATTTCCATTTTATTTCCTGTAAATAAGCCTTCCTTCAGGTATAAATTGGGTTTTACTAATACCAGTTCAGGTTCAGCTATAGGAAGAAAACGCTTCAACTTCCAAGATTTGTTACAGAGGCTTGTCTTCCATTCAGATTATCCCTCAAATGCACCCAGTTACATGTACTCTGACTGAATTCTCACTCTCCTCAGGAAGTATATTTCAAGTTCCAGATGGCTGCTGGCCAAAATGCATGATTAAAAGAGCCATGGTGGCGCCATGGTTAGAATGCAGCACTGCAAGGCTACTTCTGCTGACTGCCAGCTGCCAGTAGTTCCACAGTTCGATTCTCACCAGCTCAAGATTAACTCAGCCTTCCATCCTTCTGAAGTCAGTAAAATGAGGATCCAGATTGCTGGAGACAATATCCTGACTCTGTAAACTGCTTAGAGAGGGCTATAAAGCACTGTGAAGCAGTATATAAGTCTAAGTGCTATTGCTACTGCTATTATCCATGTGGCCAAAAATCCTTCTTTGTATGTCAGCAAAAACCTTTGCACAGATGTAAATATCTTTCTCTTTCAGAGTGGTTTCACCTATCACGCTAAACTTTGGGTTTTTTTTATCAGAGTTTGTGGATTAAAATATAGTTGGCTGCATTCACTCTGAGCATTAAACCATAAACAATTTGTAAGCCATAATGTCTGGGTTTATACAAGCAAGAGACAGCCAAACCACAGTATGGATCAGTTTTAAGTAAAAATGCAGTATTTTGCCCATTATACAAAAGCTCTTACTTACTCCACAATGAGAATTAGAACAGCTATGGATGCTACTTTACAGAGGATTTCTTGGTCAAGACCCTTAGGATGGAAAAAACAAACTGCTCATCAACAAACAGTATTAAATACACCATACATGGATTGCCTGATGATGGTTTTACTGCAGTGGAAAGATAAATTGTAGTTCTATTTATATGTGTTGTATTCTACATTTGCAGCTACCTTTAAATTAGCATTTGCAAACTTTTCACACTTTTTGCAAATATGTACCTTCTGTTCTTCTTTGTTTTAATTAACTGTAGAGCTAAGAAGCTAGAATTTTTTACTAGCACAGTTGAGTTAGAACTTCAGTTTCACACTGCAGCTACTATATCTGTCAGAGATCTTATGCTCAGCCACTGTTTCCCGTTACATTCCTACAACTATAGGAACTTCATTTTCTTATGGATTGTGTATTACCATAAACAAGCATTTCAGTCTTATATAGGAAATTATTGTACATGCACATTTTGAGCAAAAAATGAATGTAGGGAACTCAACTATCCATGTTATAATTTTCAAAGCCTTCCATTATATTTATATCAAGTTTGCACAAAACATTTGTGTTTCATTTTAAATCCAATCAATAAAATAAAAAATCTTTACAGTTGTATATTTCATTTCAGGTTTCTTAGATAAAATAGCAGTACTTTTAACTACCCTATGCCATGTGACCAATACAGAGAATTGTAAATTCAGTACTATACTGAACTTAAGTCTTTCACATAGAACTCTGCTTTTTGGTGTTTGCCTTAACTGAATCCTGGTATTTTGGTTTTTCAGGTAAATAAACATTTATTTAAAGTGTACATGTTTTATATGTACTATAAATTCACATGGAAAAAAATGATATGCAAAGAAGCAGGTGGGTAGAGCAGCTGGTTTAAGAAGTGAGCAGCCTGATCATATATACCAAGAATTCTTCTAGGAAATTGCAAATTTCACAATCTGTTAATGAGAGCGGATGTCATATGCCAGGCAATGAGTCTTGGAGACACTGGAAAAACTCTGTTCAAGGCCTTTGAAGATCTTGTTCATTTTGGCTCCAACCTATTGGCATTCTCAAATACAATCCCACTCCTTCAGGAAAGTGATTCATGACTGAAGTTCAAGATAAAAACTGAAATGTCATTGTAATTTTCAAAGATAATTGATTTACAGAAATAACTGGTATGCTCTGATCAACAGCACTGATGGTCTTTAACAAATCCTAAGATATTCAAGACACTTTATCAGTACTTTCCTGCTTTATAGTGCTTTACAGCCTCCTCTAAGCAGTTTACAGAGCCAGCCTATTGCTTCCAAAAACCTGGGTCCTCACTTTACTGACCTTGGAAGGATGGGAATCTGTGTCAACTTGAGCTGTTCAGGATCGAACTCCTGGCAGTGGGCAGAATCAGGCAGCAATACTCCATTCTAACCCCTATTAGGAAAGGGAATGCAGTTCTTGGCATTTTTTCATTTGCTAAAAGGAATTACTCTTCTTCCACTGTCTACATGATTTGGTGACGTAAATGGAAGTAGAGGCTATAATATCATTATATTAACTTCTTTTATGAAACTATAGATGGACCTCATTATTGGCAGAGATTATGTACAGAAAACAAATTTGTGGGTTATGAGAACTTGAGCCAAAGGAAGCCATTTATATTAATGCAAAGTATGCTTATTTGTTTGGTTGTGTTATGTGCATTATTTCTACCAGGCTATTCAGGATTCTGTTTTTCCAAAATATAAACAATTGTAAATAAAAATACTATTAAAAAGGTAGAGGTTTCCCCTGTCCAATCGTTTTGTCCAAAGACATTTCCATGATCATGTGGCTAGCATGACTAAGGAACACAGAACCTACCTTCCCACCAAAGTGGTACCTATTTATCTAATTCACATTTGCATGTTTTTGAACTGCTAGGTTGGCAGGAAGCCAATTATATTAGTGCAAAGTATGCTTATTTGTTTGATAGTTTTGTTTACATTATTTGCACCTGGTTATTTAGAATTCTGTTTTTTGGGGGAAATGGCTAAAATACAGTATAAACAATTGTAAATAAAATACAATTAATATTTATAAACAAACACTTTCTTTTACTGATCTGGCAAAGCATGTGGTTTGAGTGCAGAGATTGGCATCTCCTTTTGAAAATCTTCCATCAGTGTCAACAGTTTTTTGACTTTCTGTAATTGCATCTTTCTTTTTTTAATCAAAGTTTTCAGCCTAAGCTACCTTTGCATCTTTAATTATTTGTTCCAACGGTTTATCTGCTTGGATTTAAGTTCTCAGATAAAATGTTCAGCTGCAAAAAGGACGCCCTTTAACCCACAAGCTGCTATCAACTTTGGCAAAATGTGTCAAATGTTCACACTTGTTCTGCAAAAATACTGCTACAACATATGCACAATTTCCTTTCCATCTCTTTCTTTAAAAGCTCTTGGGTCATATTCTAATTGAATTTGTAATGGAGTTTAAAAGTCCATTTAGCAATTCTATGGGCAAATTTTGGAAATAAGAGAACTAAAGAAAAATCCAAGTATTCTCTAATTCTCTAGAGCTGGGGTTCCTATGCTCTGGTCCATGGAGTAGTCCACAGCCCATTGGAAAAGCAAATCAAATTCAAAACAGCAAACAGAAAATCTGCAGTGAAAATTCAAAAAGCTCCATAGACATATTTCAACAAAGATGTCTGCATTCAGTGGCAGCATGACAAGAGAAAGAAACTGAATAGGCCTTGTCTAGAATGGAACTTCAGAGCTTGGGTGACACTGCTCAGAATGCCCCTTTCCAAAATGTGCTTCAGAGATTGGTGAGATATTGTGTCAATGCATTCAGCAACCACAGGGAGGCAATCCAAAGACTTTAAAACTTGAATAAATTCATGCCAGACACTTACTCTAACATTCAAACTGCTTAGTGTTTTAAGTATTCAATCAATATGTTGAATTATGCCTGGAAATACAGAATCAGCCAGTGAGACATCTGGTAGCAAATGATATTTACTCTTCTAGCTGTAGCTAGAGGCAGCCCTAAGAAGGATATTGCCAATGTGTCTTTTAATAATGAGCTTTGCTTAAGGTAAAACAAACAAGCAAGCTTCATTTATGTTTACTTTCTAAACCTTATTCAATGTTGAATTTGTGTGAAAATCAAGGAAACTGAAGGTTTATTGATGCAGTAGCAGTTTTTATTGTTTCTCAATTCATCACTGTTGGTGATTTATTACTTCAAAAGTTGAAATTAAACTTTATGTCTCCCAGAAGGTGGCAGCATTGCTAAAGAAAAGCCAGTTCAAAATTCACAACTATTAGCAAATTGTTGAGCAACTTAAGTTACAGTCTCTTTGCACTGTGTGTATGTTCGATCTATCAGTGATATGTCTTCATAAAGACAGGTTCCAATACTTCTGCTGTAAACCTATATGCAATATGTGCAATGTTTGATTTTTGTAATTTCTCAAATGGATTTAGTTTTTATCTTTTATGTTAAAGTAAACATTTGAATACAGTTATATAATGAATACATTTAGTTATATAATGATTGATACATTTTCTATTTTTTAGCACATTCTTTGCTGTAAAAAAAGTTAGAAAACGTTAACAAATGCTCATGTTGAGGTGCAATATATCTATGTAGCTACAAAATATTCGAACACGAATTATTTTGTGAATCATGCCATTACTGGAGATGAATTAGAAAATGCCTGTGTTTATAAGTGAAAAGATGAAAAAGTAATAATGACCAGAAATAGGCTGGATTTGTCCTTTTCTATATATACCAAACTTTTCTATTTTCCCCCTAAACTGAAAAATTTAAGAATAATTGTTCCATTCTACTTAGGGTTTGCTTCTAAGTGTAAAATCTGAGATAAAAGTCTAAGCCTAACCTTAACCCTATCCTCAATTACCATTGTGTATGCTGTGAAATATGGGATAGTACAGGCATCAGGACATCTCTGAAACTGTCACTGATACAACAACTCTCCTCAATTTGTGATGAATCTGGCCTTAAATTCTGAATAAAACAGAATTGATATGAACAATTTCAACATTTCACTCTACTTCCCTCACCACTAGAAGTACTACTGGTAGTAATACTGCTATAGTGCTATATAGAGGCAGCATGAAGGGTATTTGGAAGTATTGGAATGTTTTTTAAAAACATGTAGATTAGCTTTTTAATGAAAAAGTTTCCCAGCTGATTATAGAATAAAGGCATATTATTCTCCAAATTATTTTCCTTCTTACCATTTGTTTGATCATTATCAATGTTGAAGAAAGACATCAGATTTATTTTTCTACTACTGATGATTTTGTTTTCATTCACCTCTCTTTCTCTTTCCCGCCCTATTTTTCTCTTTCTCTTGGTTTAGTTTTTTTTTTTTTTTTTTATTGGAACATGAGCTTGAATTTCAAATTTGGGAAGCTGAAACTGACTCCACCAAAGTTTAAAAGTGAAACTTGATATCCAATAAAAATAAAATGTACTCATCATCTGTTACATTTGTTTTGAATTTTTGACATCAGTAATTTTAATTCACTTAAGACAGAGGAAAGTATCAACACAGTGAGGATTTGAGATTGTGAATAGATGCCCTTGTCTTGAAAGCTATTTCTATCTTACTGATGAAAACAGTATTTAAACAGTTCGTTGAATGGATGACACTTTCTTCAAAGCTAATTAGGACAACTTTCTTTTTCATCACCCTTTTAAAGAAACATCTTAATCTATCCCAATATCTTCAATGGGGTATTGATAGACTTCATGTTATCTTAAGTGCTTGTCTTTTTGATGCTTAAGGAGTATCTTCATGCTTAAGCATATTCTTATCACAACAAATTACATTCTATTTTATAGTCTTTCTGTAACTGCCTTCCTTAACTTTAAACTTATATCAAGTGTGCTTATTTAATCAATATGGTCGGTTTCATGTTATGAGGCTTGTCATCAAAATTATTCAGTGACAACTGTCACTCTTCTTCTTCCACATCTTGAAATGTTCCGTGCTTTAGCTTATTAATTTATCAGTCATATCTTGGAATCTTCTAATTCAGGGGTCTCCAACCATGGCAACTTAAGACTTGTGGACTTCAACTCCTAGAATTCCTCAGCCAGCTGGGAGTTGAAATCTACAAGTCTTAAAGTTGCCAAGGTTGTTCTAATCCTTGTCAGGAGGCTGTCCTGAGATTCTTTAATCCTTATCTTTTGGAGATACACAATGAGAAGATTTTACAGTAAAGTTATTTTTTGGGCCTAATATTGGCAAATAATGACAGAATTGATTTCCAGGTTTTGTTTCATATTTAAATAGAATTTTGGGTTATGATCTTGTCAACAGTTTTATTGCAGGCTTCAAAAGGACCAGACAGGGTTTTTTTTAAAGAGTTTATAATTAACAAAGCCTCTTTAGATATTTCCAGCATCTCCTGAGCAGATGGTATGTTTTTTTCTTCGTTAGTTATTTAGAAAATTTATTATCTACTTTTCAATCAAGAAAATTATCAAAACAATGGATACTTGTTCTAAAATATGTATGTAAAAGCAATAATTTAAAATGGATCTACACCATAAAAAAACAGAAAAACTGAACAAGTAAATTTAAAGAACAGCACATAGTAGCATTGTGACATCTAGAACAACCTTCCATTTTCTTCAAGCCTAAATATGGCTGTAATAGTTGGGATCTTGTACTCCTAGTTATTCATCTAGGTTTCACTGGATAATGTATACCAGTTTAGTCACTCTCTTGGAATCAGTTTGTAGGTCAATGACATTTATGATGGACTAAGCTAACATTTAACAATTGTATCAAAGTAGGCTGACAAGGCACCCAAATCAATAAATCTTAAGAAAAGGGATCAGATTTTAATAAATTTATCCTTTCTTTCATCATGTACAATGCTTAATAGCATAGCTTTACCTAGAATAAACATATCTTATCTACACATGGATTAAGAATTGGGAATGGAACAAATTCTCAATTTCCAAATAGAACAAATTCCGAAAAAATTGGGAATGGACTTTGTACCAAAAAATGTACATTCCTACCTTTTTATCATTAGAATGAAATAAAATTTCAGAAAATATTTCAACAAAAATACATTTTCCATATTTCAAAGAAAATACTTTCAAAGTTCCTCTCATTATAAACATGTGCTTTCAAAAGACAGGAGATGTGAATATAAATCCATCTATCCAGATTTAACTAAAGTCCTGTTTCAATTATTTTTTTATTCTCCAGGTAAAGAAATACCATCAGGTAGTTGGATAAAAGCTAGATTTGTATGGCTTTGTGGATTTTAATTATGGTATGAATGAAAAATCCCAGCATTACTATTTCAGAAGAAGCCCAGCTGTCTTTATTATAAAACACTATTACTGTCTGAATTAGTAATTGAATTTATCTGCTCCCCTGCTCCCTCCAAGTGTGGCTGAACTGCCCCATCAAGGTGATGGAAGAGCTTCTGGAACAGTTGGGCAAAGAATGTATTGGAAGTCTATACCAAAAATATATTTTCCCAGTAGGGCCTCCTGAGGTGAGAAGGTCATCCCAGCTTCTTAGTGGACACCTACAGTATAGAGGGAAGGAGTCAGGGGTGGGATTCTATCAGTTCGCACCTATTCACTAGAACAGGTTGTTAACATTCTAAGCAGTTCAGAGAACCGGTTGTTAGAAGAAATTACTGGCCTAATCCTGTAAGGAAGGCAGGAAGGAAACATTCTGGTATTGCTTACAGAAACTGCCTCTCTGTTAACCCTTATTACATTCTTGGCAGGACTAGACTTCCTGTCTCAGGAACTTCTCTGGAGGTTTTTTTCCCTTCTTTGCTGGTACTTTGCTTGTGAGGAGTGATCATTTAAAGTTACAATGGCACTGAAAAGAGTGACTTATGACCATTTTTCACACTTACGACTGTTGCAGCATCCCCACAGTCATGAGAGGCCAGGTGAGGAGATGCGTGCCTTGATGTGATATTGAGTTGGCCACGCCCAGCCAATAACATGACCACCAACCCATGTCCACCCAGTCACATGACCACCAAGCCACGCCCACCACCTAAACCATGCCCACAGAACCAGTTGTTAAAAATTTGAATCCCACCCCTGCCTCGATGTGAGTGATATTGAGTTGGCCACACCCAGCCAATAACATGACCACCAAGCCATGTTCACCCAGTTACATGACCACCAAGCCAAGCTTACCACCTAAGCCATGCCCACAGAACCGGTTGTTAAAAATTTGAATCCCACCCCTGCCTGTGACCTTACACAAAGGTTGTGGCTAGGGTGAATTATGATTACGGGCGAACAGTTAATACATCCTACTCCAGAGCTAGCAGAGCTCCATTTACCGCTCCGGGCCTTATATATGTATCTTGTTATAAGGAAGTTGGGGTGCTGGCTGGGAATGACAAAATGGGAAGCTTGCAGACATTTAAAGAACACATTTTCCCTGTTAAATGCGAGACCCATCCTTTCAAACTAGACCCAGTTTTCAATTGCCACCCAAAGCCTGATTTGGGCTTCAAGTAGTGGTGGGATTCCACATTTTTTCCTACTGGTTCTATGAGAGAGTGCTTTGCGTGTGCGCACAGCACTCAAAAAATGCCCTGTGTCGGGGACTTCCGGTTTGTCGGCTTCGCAAGTGGCAGGGATTCGCGAAGCTGCGCGATCCCTGCTGCGCTAGCCGTTTTTGGGGCTCCGATCCGGACGGGTGCGGAGCTAGGCTGCCCTGCAGGGGCAGCTGAGGTAGGGGGGATCCGGAGAAGGGTTTGGGGTGTTGCAGACCCCCTCCCGGCCAGCAGAACCCCTTTTCCCAGGACGGTGCAGCGGCGGTCCGTAATGGCCGCCACAAAGAAGCTGGCAGCCGGGTAAGAATGCGCAGGAGGAAGTGGAGAAAGTTTTTGAAAGGAGAAAGTTTTTCTTGGTTCCTAGGACTCTAAGACATATTTAACAAAATTCCTGAAAAGTATGACTTTCTGAATGATACCTTTTAGAAGAGGAAAAAAGCGGCAGTTTGATGGTGCTGAAAGGAAAGCTCACCCTCTTTTCCTACGGAATAAATAAGTGAATATTAAGAAACCTATTCTTTTAGGTGAAAACTGGCTTTAAGCGATGAGTGGGAAGAGAGAGGACTAAAAAAAAAATATTTGTATGCTAAGATTTGAAGACTAAAATATATTGCAATCCTTAATATTAAGAAACCTATTCTTTTAGGTGAAAACTGGCTTTAAGCGATGAGTGGGAAGAGAGAGGACTAAAAAAAAAATATTTGTATCCTTAAGGATTTGAAGACTAAAATATATTGCAATAAGACTTTAAGAAACAGATTTGGACTTTCTTTGTCTCTGATTGATACTACCCCAGAAGGAGAAAGTGAGAACTCTGTCTTGGTTTGGACTGATTGATAACTTTGGGACTGTTTTATTTTTTCTTTGGAATATTCTGGTTGTTGTAAGAAGAAAGAAGGGGAAAAGAAAAGAAAAGATTTATAATGGCTCCTTCTATTGAGGAACTGAGAAAAGATTATGAACAAGCAAAAAAAAAATGGTAAAGCTGGTTTGAAAGAAGCCTTCCTTTTTTAAGAAATGGCGCTTATTAACTATCAACAGACATTACAACAGATGAAAACAGCAGAAGAAGAAGAAGAAGGAAAGGAAGCCATCTTTAATAAATCTCAGAAATCGACCAAGAAAGAAGTAAGAGGGAAAGGAAGAGAAACTAAGGACTTAAGATTTAAAAAAACACTTAAGAAAGGGAAAAATAAGGTCCAAAATCAATATAATGATAGTAAACAAAAGGGAAAAGGAGCACGACAGAGAAGGGAAGCCAGTAAGGCAGAGGCTAGAAGAAGGGGGGGGGGGGGTAGAAAGGTTTGTTGGGAGAAGAAAGGAAGGGAAAAGGTGGAGAAAAGCTACAAAGTTTTGAAATTAAATGGGAAAAAAGGAATCTTTTTTAGGGATAAAGAATAAAGTATAATTTCTTCAAAAGATTTAGCAAGGTACATAAGATGATATTGCAGTATTGTATTAGAAATAGAAAACTTAAATGGTTTAAGAGTTGATAAGAGATTAAAATGGTGAAATGTTTAATAATGATTGGTTTTAGAATTTAATAATATGAAGGGAGGTTCAGAATATTGAGTTTTAATTAAAGAGTTTAATAAGATGATGGCATTGATGTTATTATAAAATTTTTATTATAGTATTTGTTTTTAATATTCAGATCTATTGTTTAACTATGTATTTAATTATTCTGGATGTACTATTTAGATAGAATGTACCAAGCAAAATCAGATTGGGTATTGAGTGCTATTTTAAAGGTTTATTTTATTAATTTAGGGGGGAGATAGAAAGGCATCATACTCTGATTAGTGATTTCAGGAGAAACTTCTTTTTTTTTAAAAAAAGGAACGAGACAAAGGGACAATAAAGAATGGACAAAAGATACAAATATAATGACTCAAATTAAGATGATTAATTAAGATAGAATTAAGAAGAGTGAAATATGTGGAGAAGTTAATATAGAAGACTTAGAATGGTAAATAAAATAAGTAATGATAGGTAAGATGAGCATGAATATAATTGAAGTCCATGAAGAGAGAGATACCTGGGTCCAAGTTGCTTTCCAAAAAGATCTTTTTTATGTTTTGTGTGTTGTGTGTATATGGTTTGTTTTTTTTTTGGGAGAATTAATAAAACCTTGCAGAAATATAGAATGAGAATAATGGTAACTAAGTCAGAAAGAAAAAGATGAAATAATAATAATGAAATGGAATAAGAGTAAAGAGAAGTAAAGAGAAATTGGATAAGAGGTTTTTGTATGTTTATATGGAAATGGTTTAAAATAGAATTATAGTTTATCTGACTTGTTAAATTTATAATGGAAAAAGGTTTAAACATGTAATGGATAATGATGATTTGTGTGTTTTGAAAAAATTAATAAAACTTGTTTTAAAAAAAAAATTTTTTTGAATCCCACCCCTGGCAGGAGTGATATAGGAAGATGCCAGACACTGATGATCACTTTAGGGACAATGGCAAAGTTATCATCAATTACTCATGTGTAGGAGAAGTCAGTATAAACCACTCCTGTGTTTTTTAACCAAGAAAATCACGTGTCTAGAAAATATAAAATGATTGGCGATGGATGTTTTGTTAGCAGGCTCACTCAAACTTTTTCATTAAACACTTTGAAATAAATTTGGAAAAAAAAATCATCCTATAAACTTTTATAATAAATATGTTTATTGCCCACATTTTCCAAGACATATAAATCAATGCAACTCAGAAAATTGACATATTTCCCTTCTTCTGTAGGAAAAAATATCCCATTCAATTTCACACATCCTTCACCTCTACATACCTCTTTTGTTTTTGTTTTCTATGCACAGACCTACAGAAGAAGGGTAATATGGTATTTTTTTTTGAATTGCATTGATTTATATATACACAGAGATATTATATTCATTCATACATTTTTATTCATTTGTTTTCATTTTTTTACTGGCTTATTTTCATTTGGTATTTTTTGTGCTTGGTTTTCATTTTAGGAAAATAAGAATAATTGCAATAATTCCAATTTATTACATGTCAGAACCCCAGACTGCTGCCAAAATAATAGGAGACTTGCAGAGTTGAACCTTTACACAAATAAACAGTACCTTTCATAATATTTTATATAGAAATATAATTTTTTTATTTGAATTTCAAATAAAACACCACAATACCAAAGGCTTACTTGTGGACTTAAATTTTTACATTAGATTATAATATAGAACAGAACAGATTAGACTATAATAGAACAGTTGGAAGGGACCTTGGTGGTCCTCTAGTCCAACCCATTGCCTAGGCAGGAAACCCTATACCATTACAAATGGTTGTCTAATCTCTTCTTAAAAACTTTCAGTGTTGGAGCATCCACAACTTCTGGAGGCAAGTTGTTCTGCTGATTACCTGTTCTAACTGTCAGGAAATTTCCCCTTCTGCTTCTCATATATAGATTTATAGCAAATAGAAGTTTCAATTTTTTGAAATATATGCAAACTACAATTGCAAAAACTCAGGAAATACACTCCAAACAAAAAACATTTTAAGCAATGCAGTGATCTTTGATGCGTAAAAGGATCAGTTCACAGACATTTCTCCACAGTAATTGCATTCGTGCACTATTATCTTAAAAACAATCAGTTTGCGCACTTTTCATAAATCGTTTTCAGGAAGTCAATAGCATAGTGAAATCTATATAAATTTGTTTTCTGATATACTCAAGTGCAAAACTGTAAAGCAAACTGTTACTGAGTTATAGTCAAGGTTAGGAAAAGCCCATTAATTTTTCTTGCAACTATAGTATTACTAATGGCCTCTGATGATAGATCCAGTTGAAGTAAAAATACAGCTTACCTTGGTGAATTTGATTTATTAACATTTCAACTGACAAGGTTACTTGTTTGTTAGTGCTTATTTTAGATCTGAATAGTTTTCAGCACATTAAGTTTAACACACAGCTGAAAGTTACTTAGTGTGTTTCATATTTCATGCAGAAAGGCAGAGCTGTAGAGTAGCATCACTGATATTTCTATTTGGTATACTTTAAAAAAAATCTAAACGAACAAAATAACACCTTAACTTGTAATTCATGATGATAGCTTGTTTGTTGCACTTATTTGATTGGTCCATATAGGGTTTCTTTTGCCTCCTTAAACTGGTCGCAGCCAATCAGTCAGTAAACAAAGGCAATTCAGAAACAAGATAATTCTTCTTGAATAGTTAAACCATTTGCCCTTTTTTAAAGCAGTCATTATAATGTATTTGCTTAAAAATATATTGTAATAAACCATGCTTCATATTTTTTTGCTTATTAAAACATTAGTGTTTCATGTAGAAGTTAAATCTTCCAGTTGGCTTGTCAGATGGACCATGCAAATTACGAAAGCATCTCTAATAGAGATCCTCTTCTTCTTTCTTACTCTGTACAGGTAGTTCTCAACTTACAACAGTTCACTTAATGACCATTTGAAGTCACAACAGCACTGAAAAAAGTGACTTATGACTAGGAATGGGATCTGACCGGTATAACTACCAGTTCTGTTGCTCTGCGTCGTGCGAGTCACGCGAGTCGCATGAGTGCAATTTACAACCTGCTGAGCTGCCTGGACAGCTGAGCAGTGCTGCGTGCAAGTGCGCAGCAGTTGGAAAAGTCCTTTTTTTCCTGCTTTTACAACCGCAGCTGTGCCGCACAAAGCAGCTGAGGTTGAAAAAGCAGGAAATAAAGGACAGGTAAGAGCCTGGGTGGACGGGTGGGCCAAAACAGCAGCAGACATAGAACCGGTTCTATTTCTGCTGCTCTTCAGAGCAACTGGTTCTACAGAGGTAGACAGAACCGGTAGAATCTCACCCCTACTTATGACCACTTTTCACACCTATGACTGTTTTAGCATCCCCATGGTCACGTGGTTTACATTCAGATGCTTGACAACTAGTTCATATCTATAGTGGTTTTTGTGTCCCAGGGTCCTGTGATCCCCTTTTGTGATCTTCTGACAAGCAAAGCCAATGGTGAAGACAGATTCACCTAAAAATGATGTTACTCATTTAACAACTGCAGAGATTCACTTAACAAATGTGGCAAGAAAAGTAGTAAAATGGGGCAAAACTGACAACAAATTTCTCACTTAGCAGTATAAATTTTGGGCTCAGTTATGGGCTGTAAGTTGAGGATTACCTGTAAAAGCCTGAAAAATAAGCCCCACCCTTCTGCCTTAAGGCACCCACTTATTCAGTTCATGTGATTCACCTAAGACAGTGCTGTCAAGCTCCTGACCTGTGGGCCAGATGTGTCACGCTGGCCACGCCCACGTCCGGTTTAGAAAAGGGGAAAAATGTCCCGATACATCAGGTGATGCCACCGTGATGACATGAGTTTGACACTCCTGACCTAAGAGAGTTTGGACAGCTTTAATGAAATAGATGCTGCACCTGGGTCCCCAGTGAGGTTATAAGCAGGGGTGGGATTCTACCTGTTCGGACCAGTTCTATAGAACCGGTTGTTATGATTCTGCACAGTTCAGAGAACCGGCAAATTGTGCCCCTGGCTGGCCCTGCCCCTCTCCGCCCACCCCTCACCTCCCTGCCCAGTCAGTCCTTATCCCACATATGTGACATTGCATGCATGCCTGGCATCACTGACTGTGTTCTCCCCCACCCAGTCACTCCTCAAGGTATTTCTTTTTTTCCCCTTCCGATGATCAGCCATGCCAAGATCCTTCTTGCTGTCTTACTGCTTCACCCAGGAGGCTTCCCTGAGGCCCAGGAGGCAAAAAGGAATGCAGGGTGGGGGGTGCTGTGCCCCCCCAGGGTCCATTTTTTGCTTTCATGGGCCCCAGGGAAGCCTTCTGGGAGCAAAAACGCCCCCCTCCAGGAGACTTCCCTGAGGCCCAGGAGGCAAAAAAAATATGGGGGGAGGGTACTTCAAAAAAAAAGCCACACCCACCCAGTCACAAAGCCATGTCCACCTAGCCTCACCCACCTAGCCATACCCACTTAGCCACGCCTACAGAACTGGTTGTTAAAAAATTTGAATCCCACCCTGGTTATAAGTGTTTCTTCCAAATCATTTTTGAAGTGAGATCAAGGATAGAACTATGTTGTTTGATGTCTTCTAAACATGAAAAGGACTTGTATAATCATATATTTTATGCATTTAAGATGCCATAATGAATAGCAAAAATATTACTTTTAACATAGCGGTTGATTATTAGCATTGGTAAAACAATTGTATAGGTGGATAAATAGAAATGTATTACATAGTCAGTCTTCATCTTACTATATATTCTCCATAGACTTATGGAAATGCCCTCTCTAATCACCCAACATTATTCATAATTTTCCAAGGAGCTTTCAAACCAGTGGAAACTTTTTTCAATTCAGAGAATGATGAAGCAAACCTGAGCAGTAAAATGGTTTCTATACAACCACTATTGTCAATTATTATTTCTTAACAAAAATTGACCTTATTTGATTCAAATATTAACGTGAAACAATATTTTGGTATAGATATCCATGGACAAAGAATCTAAATGTAAACTTAGTTCATGTGAAATTGGTTGTTTGTAAAATACAAAAAAACCGTTGGATTTATTCTATTCACAACATGTTGCCGTTTGATTAGTTGCTGGTTTGATTAGTACATCTGAAGCTATAAAATGGCAACAATTTATTAATACAAATTACATAAAAATAATGATACACCATAAATTATTTTTTTCAACATCATAAGAACTTTAAAATATAAAAAAATGTGGTTTTAAATATTACCATTATCCCCTGCAGGATTAAAATTACTCCTAATAATTTAGTGCTATGTTATTCTTACTGAAGTATATATGTGATTTTTTTTGTTATGTAATTACTAGAACCAAAGTATTCTAAACAGCACCAACAGGTTGAATCATACATAGCAATTAGTTAAGGGTATTTCATCATCAAACCAATTCAGTTATTTCTACAGACTATGGAAGATGATATTCACCTCTTGGGAAAAATGCTTGGCAGGAGAAAGGTTTTTCTTGGCAATTACTGTACATCTCTAGTCCTTACCTCGGTGTTTCTTTCCTTCTTGATAGATATTGGGAATATATTTGTTTAAAAAGTATTCAGCAGCTTAAAGTGCCACAGTGTTGTTTATCAGATATTCAAAAGAATATTCAAAATATTAATATAATGAATGTATTTGGAAAAATAAAAGAGGTAATCTTACATAATAACTGTGGCTGGGGAGAACATGAGTAGAACATACTTAAACAACCAATAGTTCAGATAATCACAATTTTCCTCTTGCCAAATTTTATAACTGACTACATTGAAAAGGCCTAGGAACATAGGAAGTAGAGTAATGTTTGGCATCACATATGTAACCCAGCATTTGTGTAATACTGAACATACATCTCTCTAAACCTCTATAGTTTCACTAATGCGTACAAAAAGCTTCTTTTTGCATTTTCCCCTCCAATTAATTAAAGAGAACTGATGTAATTTTACTTATTTGTAAAATTTATAGCCTGCTCATCTTACCTCAAGATAACTCTGGGTAGCTTAATTGCAAGTTGCAATTTCATATCCCATCTCTTCACTAGCTTACAATGCTGACATGCCTAGTTCTTCCTTCCAAAAATACAAGATAATACTGTATGTCCAATGTCTCTTGTTTGTGCATTATAGGAAAGCATTTAGTATTGGCAATTTTATATTTTTTGCAGTTTCTACCATTTGCTATTCCTGATTACCATGTTGATTCAGTGTTCTGCAAAATATAGCTTCTTAAATAATGAAGAATAATTTGCAGGATTGTAACTTTGAACCAGCTGAGGGCTTATTCATGTTTTTAGCAATTAGAAGAAAAACTGCATTTAATGTGGATGGGGTTCTTTCTTACACTTTTTATAGCAAGTATGCCTGGCCACAACAGGTGATAAAAGTATAGAGACCTCTAATTTTCTGCATTCTAGGGGACCCTCTGGGCCTGCACCCCTTCTTCACTTTCTTCTATTTATATCTCTGCATTTTACAGAAGCCGATGGGTGCATAATACTGATATTAAAGTTATGTTATTCTGTATATAACTGTAGTGAATTTCACTGAATCATATAAATATTCATAAACAATAATTAGATATAGCATCTTTTGAAATTGGACTACTTTGCTTCAGTGTCAGACATAATGATTTAATTTCTAATTTTTAAAATAAATGTTTGCTATTATGTGACTGAAATGTATTATGCCTGAAGGAACCTGAGGACATTTTGGAAATTAAGATGATTTATTTTAAGTGTTTTATTCTAGTGAGGAAAATTTTAATCAGTCAGTTTTCTAATCCCAGCTCAGTTACTGGCATTCTCTGTAAAGTTGGCAAGGACATTTTATTTGCTCCGACTGCAGCTTCTGCAGCTAAAAAGTCATTAAGGAGGACCCAATAGTTGATATTTCAGTTTATGTGCTTTGAGAATATTATAACGAAATAGGAGAAGCTATAAATTTTGGAAATTGATTCTCTTGTAGGCTTCTGTGCGGCAATCTCTAGTGTTCACTATTTTATTATAATGAATTATGACTTGCAAAAGTATTACAAAACAAATGTCTTCATTTACAAATCTTTTGACCCTGTTTGCTGGGCCATTTGAAATTCTCTTCATAGAATTTAGCTTTCCCTTAAAATTTCAAGTTTCCAAAAAAGTAATTGTATTTTTACATATGATAAGAAATCAGTGAATCAATCCAATCTATTTGTCTTGATGACACTGAATACTGTGTTTACAATGTTAGGTTTGTAAGTTCTGTGTTCAGTGAATTGCTGAAAAAACTAAAGTACTTGATATCTGAATAGCTTCTTTAATTAATAGGGGCAAAAAATGCAACAAGGAATTTTTCCACCCCAAGCAGTGGTTCTATAGAGGTTTGGAGAGATGTATGTTCAGTGTTACACAAATGTTGGTTTGCATAACATATATGATACAAAGCAGAGAAAAAACACATTTATGTTTGCAATATTTCTTTCTCTTCATTCAATTTGATGGGGAAATATAGAAAGGACTTTCTCTTCCAAATATTAAGAATATTGTGTGGGGTATGCACTTTTCTACTTATCTTAGTTACATGATAGCCAAGATGAATTAGGGTGTTTCAATTTACAATAGTTCTTTCAGTGGCTACATTCATTAGAAAGATAGTCAAATTTTGCATAATAAAATGTAGTGTTTCTTCTCCATTTCTTGACTGAGGAAGCTAGTGTTATCCGAAAACATTTTCCATGTTCATGTGGCCAGCATGACTATACAACAAAGGCACATGGAACACTGTTACCTTCCCACTGAAATGGTTCCTATTAATCTACTTGCATTTGCATGCTTTCAAATTGCTAAGTGGGCAGCAGCTGGGTCAATAATGGGCACTCACACCATTGCGCAAAGCTTGGGTCTCAAACCCGGGCTGTCAGCTTTCCAACTGGCAGTGTCTTTAACCATTGAACCATCATGTTCCTTCTAGCTTGATAAATATAATGCAATTTATTCATTTCTCTGAACTTTAAAACAGTTTGTGATTTTAGGCCTGGAAGGCAGTTGTGTATTTGCATATTGTTTAGGTATGCATGCATATAGAATCTATTCTGGAACATAATTATAGCATTTATGGAATATAATAAACATCGTTCTTGTGTTTCCTTTTGTATCATGTTAGCAATTCACTATCTGCAAACAAGCTGGTAATATGTTTATAGTAGCTTAATATCATTTTCAGCAAAGAGGAACATTTTCTTAAATATAATTTTTATACTTGTTCCAAGCTCTATGCAAAATAATGTATTGTGGGCTTCAATACAATAACATTGCAAAGTTTGTCAACTAAAGTTTTTAGAAGTGAACTCTGGATTCTATTATGTAAATATCACTAGTTAAGGCTTAGGGTTTGGGTTTTTGTTGGTTCTAAAGTTAATGTGAAGAAACTGAAGCTGAAGAGAGATTGGATATTTCAGCAAGACATCAATCTGAAACACACTTCCAAATTCACCATGAAGTCATTGTGCAGAAAAATAAAAACAAATAAAAATAAAAAGTAAATGCTTTGGAATGGCTTTAACTGCCTCCAGATTTGGATATTGTTAACAATCTATTATTATATTACAGACATGCCCTGTACTAGAGAAAAAGTAAAAATATTTCTGAGCTGGGAATGCAAAAAAGAGTGAAAAAAATATGAAAAAACAAGAACAAAAAGTTTCTTAGCTAGCTTCAAGAAATATTTGGAAGCTGTTTTTCTGTCAAGAGATGTTAAAAGAACTGGCTGAAAATATTCAGACTTCTGATTGAAAATATTCATATTTCTGAATATTCTGCATATTCACTGTTTTCTTATTTCAAATCTGTAAATAAGTGTGCATTCAAATGTTCAGAAAGATGCATATTTAACTTGCTAATATGTAATGTTTATGTCTGATCCATTCAGTTTCACCAGGGATGCCTGAACACTTTCATACAACTGTATATTATGACATGATCCAGTGGTAGACAGACTTCCAGCTTGTTAAAACTTGTTCTTCATCTAAAAGTTACTGGTCATCAATATGTAATAGATTAGGAGTGTACATGTTTGGCCCCTTTCTTCAATTCCCAGAATTCCTGATCCAGCCATGTTGGCTCAGGAATTGTGGGAGATGAAGTCCACAGGTCAGAAAAGGACCACAGTTGCCCACTGTTGCAATAGGTAAAAATTTGTAAATGAATTCTGAATTCCTTTTATTATCCAAAAAATACTTCGCTTTATAGGCAGAAATCTGTACAAGGGATTCATTTTGCTACTGCTATGGTAAAATATTAGTCAATTATAAATCTATACGGTTTACTGTTCATGGATCTAATTTCTATCTATCCTGGTAACCGGAAGAAGTAAAGTATAAGGATTGTATACTTAGGTTTTATCGTCCAGAAACAGTCTATCTTTGCATAATAGATCAAAATATTTAATTAGCTCAATATAACCTCTCATTTAGATCTAATTTCCTAAAATAAAGGCAATTTACAAGGCAATCAAGAGTGTCTCTAGTTGCATTTTTTAAATAAACTGTTCATGGTCGAAATTCCTTTTCAAAAATACGTCTATTGACCTGTTTCTGAGCTGCCATTGCTCACATTCTTTCAGATAGAAATAAGGTTCTCATTTTATTGTTGTTCTGATGATGTCACAGAATCCTGTCTATGGAACAAAGGGATGAGCAAGAATGGTATCAAGCTATGTGAATGTGGTACTGGCATTTGGCATATTTTCAAATGACTTCAGGTATATGTGATATCTTACCAAAATACTCAGTATGACCCCCAAGGATCAATGTGACTGTCCATTATTGTGTTGTTATTTTTATTATTTTTCATAGTTAAAGTAATATTTTTAAATTAGTCTGCTGCTGTCAATGAAGAATCTGAAGCTTCATGAAGGTGTCAATAAGCAGAAAAGTTTGGGAATCCTGACATAGAGTTTATCTTTAATGTGTTATTTTTGGACCCCAAAAATCCCATCTTCATTAATGTGAAGTTAAAGTGAGCTGGATTGCATGAAAATTAGTGGATACATACCTAGCAGAAAAATTGTACTCGGAAAGAGTGTTCAAACTGGAGTGAGTCACATGTGTAATTCATTTCTTAAATAACTTTGATGAAGAGGTGAAAAGAACAGTTATCAAATTTCTTGATGAAATAAGATTACATGGAATAACTGACACTTCTGAATAAATAATCCTCAAAATTGTATTTATTTATTTATGTAACAGTATAAATATCTTGTCCTAACCTATATACAGTGGTGATATTCTACTGGTTCGGCCCAGTTCGGCCGAACTAGTAGCTCCAACAATCATCCCAATTTATTTCCCGCTTTTCAACCTCAGCTGCTTTGTGTGGCATAGCCGATTGCCACACCTCAGCTGTTTTACACACAGGGCTTGCAGCAGAAGCGGTAGGAGAGATTTTTGAAACCCACCACTGCCTACATAGACTCTGATTTTCAATTATATAAATGGCATTATTATTATTATTTTTAACACAGGCAAGTACAGAGTTATGAACCTAGTAAACAGAAATAAAACGAAACTTATAGGATGGGAAAATACCTAGTTTGATTATATTCTTATTGAGGAAGTCTTGGAATGGTATTTATATCAGCACTGGGTATAGGTGAAAAAATGATAATAGAGCACAGAGCATGAACAATGCCCCAAAACAGGGGGTATTTGGTTATTTCAGATGTAATTATTTAATGTATATAGAAGTATTAGAATAGAGGTGAAAAGTAGGACAGCAGGTTATCTGTCTTCTATGCTGCATCATTAAAAAAGTAATTTGGTGGGTGATGAGGGCCGAATAAAGTGTACCTCTACATAATTTGAAAACAATACTTTTATTTGATGCAGCCTAATATTGCATTTATCATTTTTGCAGCCATACCTAGTTCTGATATAAGTGGATATATCTGGATGGCTCTGTAAAGCTCTGTAAAGCTCTCTCTCCCTCTCCCCCTCCCTCCCTCGCTCTCCCCCTCCCTCCCCCCTCTCACACACACCTTCTCTTTTTGTCTCATTTTTTCCCCATTTAACTGTTTTTGATGTTTGCTACTATTTAATAAATAAGCATCAGGTTTATTTTGCTATCTGAATTGGGAGCGTGCCTACTTGATCTGATCTGAATACACGGATTTGAGTATACACTAAACTGGAAGTTTGATTACAAGGATTTTCTAACTGTATTCAGTTCAGATAAGAATTTGACCAACTGGTGTGCAGGTAGTTCTCAATTTATGATCATTCATTAGAAGTTACATTGGTCTTACACTAATGACTAGTCCTACCACTCACAACCATTGCACCACATCCATGGTAACACGGTTGCAATTTGGGCACTTGACAACTGGGTCATATTTACAACTGATTGCAGTGTCCCACGAATCACATGATCACAATTTGTGACCTTTCTTGCTGTTTTCTGGCAAAAAACTACTCATTTGGAAGAATGGCTTCACAATTACAGCCATAGCATTTGCTTAGCGATCATAAATTAAGATTCACTTAACAACCGCTGATTACATTTCATTTAAGAACATGGTGATTCATTTAATGTCATAAAAATGGTCATAAAATCAGTTTTGACTTGACTTATGACTATAATGACTTATGATGGAAATTCCAGTACCAGCTGTGATTGTAAATTGAGAACTACTTATAGATTCAGAAGAATAGCAAGGATGCTAGAATCAAGATGAGAAATGTTGGGCAAATTTAGAAAAAGATGAGGAGATATAATACTGTTGAAATATCTGAGCTTTTCATAAAGAATATTAACGTTTTGTATCTTCAATGTTTTTCAGTTGCAGGATAAGAGCATAAATAAAGCTCTCCCAAGACAGTGGGACCTTCCAATAGTGAGCACTCATACATTAAGCCTCTTTCAGGCTATGGCAACTGAAGGCAAGAGAAAGAGAGAGAGAGGGAGAGAGAGAGGGGGAGAGACAGAGAGAGGGAGGAGAGAGAGAGGGAGAGAGAGAAGGAGAGAGGGAGAGGGAGAGAGAGAAAAAGAGAAAGAGAGAGAGAGGGAGAAAGAGAGAAAGAGAGAGGGAGAGAGAGGGGGAAAGACAGAGAGAGAGGGAGGGAGAGAGAGAGAGAGAGAGAGAGAGAGAGAGGGAGAGAGAGAAGGAGAGAGGGAAGGGAGAGAGAGAGAAAGAGAGAGGGGGAGGGGAGAGAGGGAGAGAGAGAGGAGACAGACAGAGAGAGAGAGAGAGAGAGAGAGAGAGAGAGAGAGAAGGAAGCACTGAATGCTGGAGAAAATGCCAAGGGTGTTTGATGTCTATAGTTCCTTTACTTTGTCTTAATGGATTAATGTCAGTGTTCCAATTAAACTCTCCGTGCGATTCAAAACTCCAAGGCAAAGTCCATCAAAGTAAGAATTTATTAGAGAAGTTATGTTGGGACATCTGGGGAAAACCCAAATCTGAATTCACATGTTTCCCCACCTTCCACAATAAATCTCAAACCCTGCCCCAATTCATGACTCCCCAGTGACATTCGCCAATCCACCACAATACTGAACTCCCGCCAATTCCAGACATTCCCCTCCAATCTCCAGCACCTCGTCCTTCATCTCTGGTGAAAGAATATTGTTGTCGCTATACTCCCTCCATCACTCTCCCGTTCCCACAGCTTGTGATCCCCCGCTGTGGTAGCCCTGAATCTGAATCAAGATGGATCCGGGGCTGATACCTTTGTCCCAGTCAAGATATTGTACCAGCAAGAGTTGGCAGCTCCTCTTTCACTCTAAGCCACTCATTCGCCATGGCTCCTGTTGGGGCTTCATCTGTATTATAGGTAGCCTTCGACTTATGACCACAATTGAACCCAAATTTTAATTGCAAAGTTGCTAAGTGAGTTTTGTCCCATGCAACCATCATAAATATGAGCCAGTTACCAAGTGGCCAAATTTTGATCACATGATGCTGCAATAGTTGTAAGTGTGAAAAACAGTCATAAGTCACTTTTTTCAGTAACTTTGAACGGTTGCTTATAAAAGGTTGTAAGTCAAGGACTAACTTGCATCAGATTTCTTGAACGTGTCTAATATGAAGGATTCTGGGAAAGTTCCCTCAAGTCTTCAGATCCCAAGGGGATCATATCCATTGCCTTCACTCTTCCTTCATCTTTATATTTGCCAAAATAAGCCCAATAAAAGAGGCACTATGGAATGTTAGAAAAATCTAACAGTAAGATAGTTAGATGGTGGAAATCAGCTGCACAGTGGAAATAATGCATCATTGTCACAGGGTTTGCTTATGTAAAAGCTAGACAAGAATCTGCTGTGTATGCTTTTATTTAGATATCTGGAGCAAGTAGCTACATGTGGTGGCCTAAATGATTCTTCCCAACTGGATAATTTTACAAGTTTAAATAGAGTTTTAGTAATCTTACTTGTCGGGGAAACAGTTTAGGAGTAGAACAGAGAAAATAAGCCAAAACTGAATTTCATACTATATTCAATGCTCTTCCCTCCAGTGGTGCAATTCAATTTTTTTATTACCGATTCTGTGGGCATAGCTTGGTGGGTATGGCAGGGGAAGGATATTGTAAAATCTCCAGTCAGAGGTGGTATTTGCCAGTTCTCTGAACTACTCAAAATTTCCGCAACCAGTTCTCCAGAACTGGTCAGAACCTGCTGAATACCGCCTCTGCTTCCCTCCCTTCCATTACATTTATATCCAGATCTCATGTTAGGAGAAATGTATGATTGCTTACTCAAATAATCCTACTAAATTTAGTATTTAAAAACACATTAAAGTCATTTTTATTTACTCCCTGCATGAATACACGGAAAACGATTCAGAAGTGGTGGTGATTATATCCATACCCTGGTTGTGATAATTTAATTGAATTATGAAAATATATATACTTTAAAAATTTTTCTAACAAGTGTGTGTCTAGCCAGATGCCATGGTCTTAAATGTTTCCTTCTACTTGTGTGTGAGCCAGATGATATTGATAACCAGGCTTATGGGATAGGAAGTCAAACATCACCCTTCTGAGCCAAATTCCCTTTCCTGTAGACACGTTGCTTAATTCCTGTTATTTTTATTATTGGAGGCTTTTGGGACATGCAAATGATCACTGTTAAAGATAACAGAAGAAACACTTTCTTCTAGTATAGCCAAATAATATGAAAAAGCAGCCCAGTGTTGTAGAACAGAAAATCATATTCCATGAGGCACAGAAGCAATATTTAATTTTCATTGTCAGCATTTCTCATAAGTTGTCAAATCCAGAAACATCCAAAATGTATCCAGCCTTCTCCCTTTTAAGTTCTAATTATATTTCTGTGGTAAAAGTTTGGTTTTACATTACAGACTTCCTCATAAAAATATTCCGTTGGGATAAAACACATAATCAGTCAAAAGCATGGAGTGGAAAAAGATGGCCAGTTTATTAAAGACAGATCTGTGCTTGACATATGGTCTATTTTAGGCCTGGTGAATTAGACTGCATAGAATCTGCTGTCCCATTCTCGGTGTTGATATAAGAATCAATTACCTGTCCAGTTGGCACATGAAGTATTGACACATGCCACCTTTACGTCAGCCAGCAAAATGTCTTGGAGGGAGACGTAGTGAGGTGTAGCATGTCTCTCTAGTGGTTTGTGTCAGTCTGATTTACTAATTGAAATTTTGCCATACTAATTAGAACTAGAGCTCCACTGATTAATCAATTAATTCTTTAGTTGATTAATCCAAGACAGACTGATTAAGTATTGCTTCAATGGACACTCTGTTTTCTCTTCATTTTCTTTAAAAAGGAAAAGAGAGAAAGGATAGAAAAAAATGTTCCAATGAAAGGCATTTTGGATAGAATCAAAATAAATTTATGATATTATCCCTTCTCCTCTGGAAACCCGGGAATGACAAGGTTAAGCAGTCTTTGGCAATAAAAAGCATAAGCAGCATTAAAAAAAACATTTTCTCCTTCTACATAAGTGGCAGCAGCTGGGGGAAAATGAGGAACTAATCATCTTCATTTCCCTTATTCCATAGCTTCTTCATGTTCAAGATTCAATATATTTGCAGGAGAGGCAATGTAATATGATGATTATATAATAGAATATGTTCTTCCAGAAAAATATAAACATATACATATTTAATATAAATATATTTATATAATATATAAATATATACATATTTAGTAATAAGACATTTTCTATCTTAATCTTAAATCATTTTAATCTTGATTATACAGATAAAACAAGTAAGAAAACTTTGGCCAATCAGGAAGTTGTAAGATAATCACATGTCTTGAACAACTGTTTCACCTCTTCAAGAAAAAAAACAAAACACACCAGTTGGTGAACTTCAATTGATTTCTAACATAGAGACAACGGTAATCTAATTAAAACTTATATTATTTTCTGTGATATTATGATTGATGTTTAGAAAAAAGCTCCCGAATTTTGTGTTCTTGTTTTCATTCAATCTATGAAACAATTTGCTTTAGAGAATGGCTGTCAAACTCATGGCGTCATATTGCTGTCATGTGATGTATCACGACGTTTTTCCCCTTCGCGGAGCTGGGGTGTGTGTGTGTGTGTCCTGTGTGTGACACCTGTGGGCCATCGGTTTGATATCCCTGATTTAGAGATTATTGCAAAATCAGAACAACATTCCAGTATGCTACTGTATCACTTGCTTGGCAACAAGGTGGCCAAGACTTTCCCAGATGTAGTTGCAAAATTATGTCTCTAGAGGTGCCTTGGCTTCCCAAATTACAGTTAAACCCAAAAGTGAAGTTATTGTTAGGGACTTCCTCCCATTAGGAGTTTTCAGTAGTAATAATGCCATTACATCATTATTCTTGATAAAATCTTCAAATATTTCTCCTTATGTTGTAAAAATATGGAGAAATCACCATATAAGTTTGATAGATAAGTTTAATGTCAAAAGGCCATGCATGGACTGTTCTGTTTTAAATACAAAAGAGAAGTTAAAATCATTAAAAACAACATGATCTATCCATTTGTGCTTAGAATAGTTTAATAATACAAAAAGAATTTAATCCATTTTCTCATAATCCAAAATAGGCCTTTTTACATTAAGTTGGAATTGTACCTCATGTTGATGTGTATCATACACCACTATAGCTGTTGCAAGATATTAGGTGAGGTAGATGGTAAGCAGGGCAAGAAATAATTGCTATTCACTAAGACCTAATAATAAAAGAATCAGAGTATTTTTTTCATTGTTTTTAATACAGTCATTAGGCTACACATATGAATATCCAGAGTATATAAACCTATGTGTAAAGAATGACTTCTTTTTCTTCAAAATGAAACCGCAGAGTTTATTTTGTTTTTTTCTTACCTGGCTCTGACTTTCTGGTACTTTATTTTTATTTTTCATTAATGTTACTAAAAATTTATGGCTGTAGATATGACAAAAGCAAACTTCAATAAGAAATCCTGCCCAAGAAAATGGGTTCTTTTCTTAGATTCCTCCGCCCAGTGCCCCCTTTCTTCTCTCCCTGCTTTCTTCTCACTAATTATTCTCCCTCAATTTTCTCTCCTATTTCTAATCATAAATTTTCCTAAATATTCATAGGACACGCATCCAGCTTTTCTGAAGCAACGTTCCCTGATGACTCTTGCATGATGCAACATAATTTGCTTAATAGTGTACAAAAGCTGCAATTATTCACTGTATTAAATCTGAATTTGAAAAAAAAATGGAGTAGCGGGGAAAGGAATGTCAGGAATATGGATTAGGGAATGTGTTGCATGTCTGGTGACTAGACGTCACAATAATACAGCAAAAACAAACAAACAAACCCTTCCCTAGAATGGTCTCTAAGATTTATTAACTCAAGGATTGTGAAAAAAGTGTATTTTCTGAAACACAAAAAAATAATTCTAGCCCCTTTCTCATACTATAGAGGCAACCCTCTTTCTAGAGAGGGCTGGTTAGTCACCTAGTAAAATGGATATAATGGTTTGTGGGAATGAACTTGAAGGATGAGGAGAAGAGAGGGAAGGGAATGGTCAGACAAGAGAGGGGAGGAACACCCAAGGTGCCACTCCATTTTGAAAGGCTACTACTAATTTGCATGAGAAGGCATACAATAATTTAACCAATTCCCATCTGCTAAACTGGTGGTTTTTAACTGGTCAGAGACACTATGGCAAATATTCTAGGAGAGTATCAGAACAGGCTCTGACTATTTTAGATATTAGCTTCACAACAAAAAAATTATATGTGCCTTACAAAGAGAAGGTTAAAATAGCCTAGGCATATGTCTATATATTTATTTATTTATTTATTTATTTGATTTGCCAATTGTTTACAAGATAGTAAGTATAAGTGTATACATAGTTGTGGATACATGAAATGGGTACATATAAGAAAAATAAAGAATAAGAGAAACAATAGGACAGGGACGGTAGGCACGTTGGTGCGCTTATGCACGCGCCCCTACAGACCTCTTAGGAAAGGGGTGAGGTCAATAGTAGACAGTCTAAGGTTAAAGTTTTTGGGGTTTGGGAAGAGACTACAGAGTCGGGTAGAGTATTCCAGACATTGACCACTCTATTGCTGAAGTCGTATTTCCTGCAATCAAGTTTAATGCGGTTTACTTTGAGTTTGTATCTATTGTGTGCTCTTGTGTTGTTATGGTTGAAGCTGAAGTATTCATTGTGGGTAGGACATTGCAATGTATGATTTTATATACCATGCTTAAGTCAGACCGAAGACAGCGTAGTTCAAGGTTTTCTAGTTCAAGAATTTCAAGTCTGGTGGTATAAGGTATTCTATAACGAGTAGAAGAGTGGAGAACTCTTCTTGTGAAATATTCTGGACTTTCTCAATTGTGCTAATATCAGATACGTAATGAGGGTTCCAGACTGATGAACTGTATTCGAGTATTGGTCTAGCAAATGTTTTGTATGCTCTGGTTAGTAGTGTGATATTACCAGAGAAAAAGCTACGTAGGATGAGGTTAACAACTCTTAATGCCTTTTTTGGCTATGTAGTTGCAGTGGGCTCTAGCACTTAGATCATTAGAGGTGAGTATTCCAAGGTCCTTTACAGAGCTTGAGTCATCAACAAGTTCTTGACTATTCAGCTTGTATTTTATTTTCTGATTTTTTTGCCAATATGTAAGACAGAGCATTTATTTGTTGAGATTTGAAGTTGCCATTTGTTTGACCATTCAGATACATAGTCAAGATCTTTTGTAGGGTAGCAGTATTGTCTGTGGTATTGAACAGCTTTACATCATCAGCGAAGAGGACGCAATTGCTCTTAATATTATCACAGAGGTCGTTTATGTAGAGTATGAAGAGAGTTGGTCCTAGAACACTGCCCTGAGGGACACTACTATTGACAGGTACTGGATTTGATAGGACGCTCCCGATTTTGACCATTTGTTGTCTGTTTGATAGGAATGCTTCTATCCAGTTATTCAGTTGTCCAGAGATACCATAGGATTTTATTTTTAGGAGTAGTTTGTCGTGTACCACTGAATCAAAGGCTTTACAGAAGTCTATGTAGATTGCGTCTATTGCTTTGCCCTGGTCGAGTTGTGTCGTCCATATGTTTTTGCAGTGTAAGAGTTGCAGATTACAGGATAGTTTTTTTCTGAAACCAAATTGTTTATTGGAGAGTAGGTTGTTTGTCTCTAAGTGGAGCATGATGGATTGGTTAATAATTGATTCCATGACTTTACAGGTGACGCAGCATAAGGAGATTGGCCTGTAATTTTCAACTAGGCTTGGGTCTCCCTTTTTGAAGATGGGGATGACTGTGGCTTGTGACCATAGGTTAGGCAAGGAGCTGGTCCTGAAAGATTTTCAAAGATTATGCTTAGAGGTTTGGCTATGGCAGTGGATAGCTTTCTTAAGAAGTAGGCACATATTCCATCCGGTCCAATAGATAGAGATGGTTTTAGATTGCGTAGTGATTTTTCAACATTGTCTTCTGTGAAATCGATATGTATTAGATCATTATTGTTATCTGTGGTACGGCTAGGAAATACTGGGCATGATCCATTGCTGTTTACAAATACTGAGCCGAAGAATGTGTTAAAGATGTTGGCTTTAATGGTGTCGTCGTTGCAGTCTTTACCATCAGGTCCTATCAAGGGAGGGATGGACCTTGAGTCTTTAGTTTGTTGTTTACAAAATTGTAAAAAGCACGGGTGGAATTGGTGCTTAGAAGGTTTTCCTCTTGTTTAATGTGATAATTGGTGCATTCAGTCTTTATCTGGTGGCATAAATTTTTGTATCGGTTTTTGAAATTGGCAACGTGACCAGATTTGTTTTTCCTCAGAGTGATCTCTTTTTGGATTGAAGTTTCCTTATTGATATGGGTAATCTGCTTTTTGTTTTGTTTTGGGAGTTGTTGTTGGAACATATAGTTTGATGACTCTTTTGACTTCAAGTAAAAATATGTTGTAATGGTCTTCAACAGTGTTGCATCCAGTGAATAGAGATTGCCAATCAAGGGATGAGAGATCGTTGTCTATAAGATCATAGTTGCCTTTTTTGAAGTTACACTTGGGGATTACATCATTGTGGTGATTTTTGTGTGGACGTATGTTGAGAGAAAAGTCAATCATATTGTGGTCACTACTGGAAAAGGGTTCTTTAGTTTGTATTCCGTAAATTAAATTCAAACTGTTGCAGAAGATGAGATCGAGGCAGAAATATAGAAAGGCTGTCAAACTCCCGGCTGCGGGCCAGATGCGTCACGCTCTGGCCACACCCACGCCCAGTTTAGCAAAGGGGAAAAAAGTCCTGATATGTCACATGATGCTGTTGTGACTATGTGAGTTTGACACCCCTGTCCTATAGGATCAACATAAAGAGGGCACACCTATTTCTTGAAACATACCTTAACAACCAATGGAAAAGCAAAGGGAGATCCTATTTTATGAAAAATAATATCTATGGTAGTTGATGAGAGTGATAAAGAATGATGAAATGATAGGCAGTAAGTAAAGTGTCTAAAAATGTTAAGGATAAAAGAGTTGTGATCTTCATTTTCAGTAACAGGCTGTCAATGCTTGTCAATCTTGTGTTTTAATGGAGGTTTCCTGGGAAGAATCACACCTGCAAGAAACTCTGGACTCTTTGGATAAGATTCCACCAAGGGCTGGCTAAATGTAGTATTTAAGTGGCTGTGAATTGCACGGTTACATTTATGATATAAATAGGGGAATCAATGCTAGATATCCAAGGAGAGGCTAAAATGGTTAGACTACACACAGAATAACACAGAGCATATAAAGCCGATCAGAGCAGAAAGGAAAAAGTAGAAGAGAGGGACATAAATCATAAATGCAGTGACAAAATATGTACTTGATGCATAGGTAAGCGGCCAATATAGAAACTTATGGATAAAGATAAATAGAAGAAATGAAATATGGTATAAAGAAAAGGTTTTCATTGAAAGTATACCTGCAAATAAAACTATTAAAATGTTAAAAAATAAATAAATTTGAGAAGCCAGAGGACAATGCCTTGAAATAAGGATGCAAAAGAAAAAAAATAAAATAATGAAGAAAAAAATGAGCTGATTTTTGGCACTTGGCAATGGTTTTAACAGATAAAGTGAAGGACTGATGAAAGATTATTGCTGTTAAGCTAGCATGATTGAGGGATAGGAGCAGGAGTTTAAAAATATCTTGTCTTAATGTTAGCGATGTACAGTGAGAATCACTAAATTACAGGAAGGGCCTTAGTGGCTAAATGTTAAGATGACTTTCATGATAGCATGAGTAACAGAGAAATAAAATAGGTTATCTTTGAAAGTGTTTGGGTGTATCTTTTTAATAAAAGGGTTTTAACCCGAGGCTGGTAGCTAGATATTCGGGTTGTTGTAGTAGTGTGACATCTAAAAAAAATATAATGAAGGTAAGGATTGATATCATTCAGATAGATAAATAGATAGATAGATAGATAGATAGATAGATAGATAGATAGATAGATAATGTTTAAAACTTGTTTGGTAGTAGTATAGGAATAGCAAGTTAATGGGAATGAATACTTACTAATTTTAAGTAGTTGGTAACCTTGTTAAGTTGTAGTTTTTTTAAATTAACAATTAAACTAATAAAAGTGTAATAAACATTCAGAAAGAAATATAATATTTCATATAGGTACTTATAGCTTATATGTACATGCAGAATATTTAATGAAAAACAATGGTCTTATTTTCATACATATGTAGATTCCAAACAGTACTTAGAACTGATTGAACAGTATAGTTATTGAGAATAATGTAACTGCAGTATTAAAGACAAAATAATTCTCACTAGTAGTAGAGATTTGTCTGAAAAAGTTCAATGGATTAGGGTGAAACTCATTGGGATTTTTGGATTATAATCTAATTGACTCTATCGAAGAAACATTAATATCTGGAGTGTATTTCTAGTTTAATTATACCAAAAGAGGAGAAAGAGAGAAAGAGAGAAAAGGGTACCAAGAGTTAAACTTCTCACCTCCAATGAGACAAAACTAGTATCCATTGTCTGTAAATACCAATTCCTGCTATTGGTGTAATTCTGCATTAGATTCAAATTGTTCAACTGAGTTTGAACAATTTAACTGAATTTGAACAATTCCCTCCATTGCAAGAAAGGAAGATTCCGTTCCTTTGGTGGGGCATGGCTTTCCAAAATCCAGTGTTCCCCCCCTGCTTTCTATTGCATTTGTGCATAGCATTCTTCAACCTGAAGATTAGAGAGATTAAGAGGTGACTTACTCATGAGTTTGATGATTATTTGTTTCAATTTGCCATCTATGTTTTTAATCCTTTGTAATGAGACCATCAGCTTCAAGCAGAACATGACCATTTTCAGAAAGAAAAGACATAGAGGCTCTGGTAAATTTAAGTTTGGTGCAATAGGAATTATTTGAACTGAAAAATCAGAACTATAGAAATAATGGGTCACCTCTGTACTAACTGACCTTAAAAATAGGATTGTTTTTGTATTTGAGATGGAACTTAGTGAATGTAACTATTTTTTTTTACTATTTTGAAATGTTTTTAATATGCAGTGTGTTTTATAATATTGTTTTCATATTGTACAATTCAGTTATTGTACATGTGCTACTTCATTTAGCAGTAGAATCATTGAGTTTCTACCTGTGTGTATGTGCAAAGACATGCACCTATCTTCCAACAATATTTTTTTTTGGAGGAGGGGAGTGATTTAGAGAGCCACTTGAAGGAGGTTAATGTGGAAGAATACACAAGGATTGCTATGTTTAGCAAGCCTTAAGGCTGAGTTCTTGAGAAGATAGCAGTATGTAGTTTTTAGGTTCAAAAAAAGTGAGCAAGTTCTGATATAGCTGAGATGTGTAAAAATATGTGCAGAGAAAGTAGCTTGATAGAGTCTATTTTTCTCCCATATTGCGAGCACTGAGATTGCCCAATAAGCATAGCATCCACAAGAAGCAATGAGTGTACTGTTATTTATTTATTTATTTATTTATTTGATTTGCCAATTGTTTACAAGATAATAAGTATAAGTGTATACATAGTTGTGAATACATGAAATGGGTACATATAAGAAAAATAAAAGAATAAGAGAAACAATAGGACAGGGACGGTAGGCACGTCGGTGCGCTTATGCACGCCCCCTCTTAGGAAAGGGGTGAGGTCAATAGTAGACAGTCTAAGGTTAAAGTTTTTGGGGTTTGGGGAAGAAACTATAGAGTCGGGTAGAGTATTCCAGACATTGACCACTCTATTGCTGAAGTCGTATTTCCTGCAATCAAGTTTGGTGCGGTTTACTTTGAGTTTGTATCTATTGTGTGCTCTTGTGTTGTTATGGTTGAAGCTGAAGTATTCATTGACAGGTAGGACATTGCAATGTATGATTTTATATACCATGCTTAAGTCAGACCGAAGACGGAGTAATTCAAGGTTTTCTAGTTCTAGAATTTCAAGTCTGGTGGCATAAGGTATTCTACCAAGAGTAGAAGAGTGGAGAACTCTTCTTGTGAAATATTTCTGGACTTTCTCAATTGTGCTAATATCAGATACGTAATGTGGGTTCCAGACTGATGAACTGTATTCGAGTATTGGTCTAGCAAATGTTTTGTATGCTCTGGTTAGTAGGGTGATATTACCAGAGAAAAAGCTACGTAGGATGAGGTTAACAACTCTTAATGCCTTTTTGGCTATGTAGTTGCAGTGGGCTCTAGCATTTAGATCATTAGAGGTGAGTATTCCAAGGTCCTTTACAGAGCTTGGGTCATCAACAAGTTCTTGACTATTCAGCTTGTATTTTATTTTCTGATTTTTTTGCCAATATGTAAGACAGAGCATTTATTTGTTGAGATTTGAAGTTGCCATTTGTTTGACCATTCTGATACATAGTCAAGATCTTTTTGTAGGGTAGCAGTATTGTCTGTGGTATTGAACAGCTTTACATCATCAGCGAAGAGAACGCATAATTGCTCTTAATATGATCACAGAGGTCGTTTATGTAGAGTATGAAGAGAGTTGGTCCTAGAACACTGCCTTGGGGGACACCACTATTGACAGGTACTGGATTTGATAGGACGTTCCCGATTTTGACCATTTGTTGTCTGTTTGACAGGAATGCTTCTATCCAGTTATTCAGTTGTCCAGAGATACCATAGGATTTTATTTTTAGGAGTAGTTTGTCGTGTACCACTGAATCAAAGGCTTTACAGAAGTCTATGTAGATTTGCGTCTATTGCTTTGCCCTGGTCGAGTTGTGTCGTCCATATGTTTTTGCAGTGTAAGAGTTGTAGATTACAGGATAGTTTTTTTCTGAAACCAAATTGTTTATTGGAGAGTAGGTTATTTGTCTCTAAGTGGAGGATGATGGATTGGTTAATAATTGATTCCATGACTTTACAGGTGACGCAGCATAAGGAGATTGGCCTGTAATTTTCAACTAGGCTTGGGTCTCCCTTTTGAAGATGGGGATGACTGTGGCTTGTGACCATAGGTTAGGCAAGGAGCTGGTCCTGAAAGATTTTTCAAAGATTATGCTTAGAGGTTTGGCTATGGCAGTGGATAGCTTTCTTAAGAAGTAGGCACATATTCCATCCGGTCCAATAGATAGAGATGGTTTTAGATTGCGTAGTGATTTTTCAACATTGTCTTCTGTGAAATCGATATGTATTAGATCATTATTGTTATCTGTGGTACGGCTAGGAAATACTGGGCATGATCCATTGCTGTTTACAAATACTGAGCCGAAGAATGTGTTAAAGATGTTGGCTTTAATGGTGTCGTCGTTGCAGTCTTTACCATCAGGTCCTATCAAGGGAGGGATGGACCTTGAGTCTTTTAGTTTGTTGTTTACAAAATTGTAAAAAGCACGGGTGGAATTGGTGCTTAGAAGGTTTTCCTCTTATTTAATGTGATAATTGGTGCATTCGGTCTTTATCTGGTGGCATAAATTTTTGTATCGGTTTTTGAAATTGGCAACGTGACCAGATTTGTTTTTCCTCCAGAGTGATCTCTTTTGGATTGAAGTTTCCTTATTGATATGGGTAATCTGCTTTTTTGTTTTGTTTTGGGAGTTGTTGTTGGTACATATAGTTTGATGACTCTTTTGACTTCAAGTAAAAATATGTTGTAATGGTCTTCAACAGTATTGCATCCAGTGAATAGAGATTGCCAATCCAGAGATGAGAGATCGTTGTCTATAAGATCATAGTTACCTTTTTTGAAGTTACAATTGGGGATTACATCATTGTGGTGATTTTTGTGTGGACGTATGTTGAGACAAAAGTCAATCATATTGTGGTCACTACTGGAAAAGGGTTCTTTAGTTTGTATTCCGTAAATTAAATTCAAACTATTGCAGAAGATGAGATCGAGGCAGTTGTTTAGTCTGTGAATCAGTTACATTATGCTTCTGAAAAATGCAGCATGTATTTCAGTACCAATTACTGGAATACACAATGGATGGTGCTCTTACAATTATGGTCTGTTCTGATCAGCTCCTTAAGAATAGCAGAACGCTAAGTATATGACTCTTTGCCCTGATCTTGCATTATTCTTTTTATCTGCTTAATCTAAGAAGTTTCAAAAGTAACAATAGCAGATTACATTTGTCAATATTGTTGATGTTGCTGGGCTATACTTTTTAATCCCAAGGATCTAATATAAATTAATGTTTAATGTTTGAGTATTTAAGTTGTAAATGGTTATTTTTGTAATTTATTGCTCATCCTTTATGCTAAAAAGTGTCAGATGAAAACTAATATTTTTCAGAGAAAAATATTATTATTGCTCTGGAAATGTTCTCTAGGTTATAGTGTAAGGCTTAGAAAGTTCTAGTGAAATCAAGAGATTATATACACAATTTGGGGTTGCATTGCAATCTGCAGTGAAAAATAAGACCAATTGACCATTTTTGTACCATTTGCTTTTTTATAAAATGAAAGAAAACATTAAGGTTTTTCTTTAACCCAGTTTTTTTCCTAATTGTTTCCCCCCCCATTTTTTTTATCCAATTACAAGTTCATAGAATAAAGTAGGATATTGCAATTGGTATTTAAAATAGGATCCATTCCAGGGGTGGGATACGACAGGGTTAACTACCGGTTCGGGATTTACGAGCTTCCCTGTAATTCGTCATCAGCATGCTGTGTGCAGAGACTCAGCCTTTGAAACAGCCCTCTTTTCCTGCTGTTTTAACTGCAGCTGTGCCTTGTTCGGCAGCTGAAGTTGAAAAATCAGGAAATAAAGATCAGGTAAGAGCCCAGGTGGGTGGGCAAAAACATCAGCAGACATAGAACCGGTTCTGTGTCTGTTGCTCTTCAGAGCTACCGGTTCTACAGAGGTGGACAGAACCGGTAGAAACCCACCCCGATCCATTCCTAGTATTAGCAATATCAATCTGTTTGCCTCAGCTCAGCCTATTTTCTACCTTTCTTTTCCTATTTCTTTCTCCATGAAAGACACAGAGTCCCCTCCTTCCTCCCATAAAAGACAGAAGGTGAATGCTAAATTCATCTCTGCCACTATTTGGTGAAGATATCTAACTTTTTATCCTTTAATTTATTCCTTACTGAATTGTAGCAAGTGGTAATGTAAGGACAAAAGGAAGTGATCTATCTACACTTGCTAAAAATATTGTGGGAAGAACAAGCAATTAAAGTAAGTAGGAGGAAAGAGAAATTACAAACACAACTTATAAGAAATGGGAAAGTCTGTGATTCCCCCCCCCCCCCGAATATATGCATTGTATTTGCTTGCACAGGGCAGCTAGAAATGCTGCTTTCTCAAATGCCTAATCTTCTGGAGAGAATTTTATGCATGCACAGTTGACGTGGGCGCTAAGCAGACATTAAGTGACTATGCATAGGTTAGAAGAGGTCCCTGTTGATGTGAACCTGTATTCATGAGAACTGAGCTATTATTACTATCATAGTCCTCTGCAAATGATACATTGCCCCTGAGATTCTCTAAAATTGCCTTGCACTCTTGAGGTTAATGAGAAAAATCAGGAACTGCAGGTAGAAGAACAGTAGGATATAGACAGACCTGTAATTAAGATCTAAATTGCTGGCATCATGTCATGCTGATTTTATATAATAATGCAATGATTTTATTTGGTAACATAATGTGAGGTTTTGTGTTCCCTTTAGGAACAGTACTGTTTTGTAACTTTCGTGGGAAGTCTGGATTAAAAGATTGATAGCAGCAGAGTGGCAGAAATAATATCTGACTGAAAGTAATGATTGTTACAGCTATTTTTTTTTTTGTCAGCAGAACTGTACAATGGATTGGCTTTCTCTTACTAAAATTCCTGGGAATCCACCAAGAAAGACACCTACAAGAATTCCACCTATTTTGAAAGCTGGTGTGGATAGTCAAGACAGGCATAACTTTCAGAAAACACAACCAAAAAAAGTACCTTTAAAACATGTACTGCGCTCTGATGCAAGGCTGTTCCCATGTAGCCTCATCCATTCAAATACAAAATCAGATGGATCACAATTATTAGAATGCGGTGAAAAAAAAGGTGAGACAAATTAGTTTAGGTATACGTATTTATTTTTTTTAAAGAAATAAGTTTTGCTTGAATTTTGATGCAGTACTAGATACTTTAGTTAGAATGAGTTCTTGGTGCAAATCAATGGCCTATATGCATAAGAAGCCCCTGTATGCCTGCAAGATATCCATTACAATGTTGGGAGATATTGGTCATGAATTAATGTATGCTGTTTTTATGCTTGTAAATTGTGGATGTACAGTATTATCAGCCCAAATCAACTCACTTTGAGATGAAGCCTTTTTCATTTGAAGGTTATGGGCAATAGCATCATGTTTGGTGTAGTGCAGTTGGCCTCTCCCTCCTCTATAAAGTAGATTGAAGAAATGGAGATATGAGAGGAATAGCAAGAGGAACACATGCTTAGACATTATTCTTCAGTTCCAGTTAAACATCCTTCCCCAGTCATAATCTGGAGCATCTCATATTTCTAGTAATATCTCATTCCACAACTCCCATAAATCTAGTAAGCCTTAAGTCTGTTTAAATAAACAATTATAAACAATTTAATGCTGTAACTACCTACCTATGCATCAGATTCTAAAGACTTTTGATATTGTACTGTATTAAGTTCCAGATGAAAATAAGTTCTTTAACTTCAGACATCCCTTATTCTAGAAGAATAACAGAATAACAGTTGGAAGGGACCTTGGAGGTCTTCCAGTCCAACTCCCACTGAATCAGGTAACCCTATACCATTTCAGACAAATGGTTGTCCAATCTGTTGTTAAAAACCTCCAGTGTTGGAGCATTTACAACTTCTGGAGGCAACTTGTTCCACTGATTAATTGTTCGGTCAGGAAATGCTTCCTAGGTTGTTTCTCTCCTTGATTAGTTTCCATCAATTGCTTCTTGTCCTGCCTTCAGCTACTCTGTGCAATAGATTGACCTCTTCTTCCTTGTGGCAGCCCCTCAAATATTGGAACATTGCTACCATGTCACTCTAGTCCTTTTCATTAAACTGGACGTGCTCAATTCTTGCCATGCTTTAGTCTCCAATCCCATAATCATCATTCTTGGTCTATTCTGCATTCTTTCTAGAATCTCAGCATCTTTTTTATATCATGGTAACTAAAACTGGATGCAATATTCCAAGTGTGGTATTTTTTTTTATTTTTCTTATAAGTATCTATCTCATGTATTCAAAACTATATTTATTCTTATACCTGTATCTTGTAAGCAATTGATAAATCAAATAAATACTAAAATACTAAATACCAAGGCATTCTAAAGTGGTATTGACACTTCATCTGATCTTGATATTATCCCTCTGTTAATGTAGCATAGAACTGTGTTGGCTTTTTTGGCAGCTGCAACACACATTTAAGTGATTGTCCACTGGGACTTCAAGATCCCTCTCATAGTGATTACTAATATAGTATTTTTAAACTGATAGCTTAATTATTTACAACATTCCATCATGAACTCTTCATATTTCCTATAAAGGAAACACCCTAATTTTCTGATAAAAGCTTTGGATAGATTGAATTAGAACTGTATGAATCTCTGTATGTTCTTCTATGAGCTCAGAGCAGCTTTTTAACATTTTCCTTATATGAGTTATTTCATGCATATTTATGACCTATAATTGAATCTTAAGTTTTATTCAAAAGTAATCTCATTTTTAATAGTACTTCCTGTCTAGTTAGCGATAACTTTAGTTGTTGGCTAAATGAAATTTTAAATAGCATTTAAGTATTTATTTTCAAATAAATACTTGTTGCTTGTATCCTTACGATTTGTATTGATTGTTTCTTAGTATGATTTGATTGCTTATTGTACCCTATGACTATTATTAAGTGTTGTATCTTATGATTCTTGACTCTTGATGAATGTATCTTTTCTTTTATGTATACTGAGAGCATTTGCACCAAGGCAAATTCCTTGTGTGTCAATAAAGTAAAATGGCCAATAAAGTAAAATGAATTGAATGAGAATACAGTAACTTAGTTATAAAATATATTGAGAAGTCTCTAATTTATGATGTTAGAAATAAGTGATTTGACTAAGTGGTGATTTCCCTGCTGCCATCCTGCTACCCCCATTACAGGATGCAAAGGATGCAACACAGAGGTGGTATTAAGCAGGCTCTGACCAGTTCTGGAGAACCGTTAGCAGAAATTTTGAGTAGTTCGAAAAACCGGCAAATACCACCACTGACTGTTTAAACACCCCATCTATTCTCTGCCTCCCGAGTCCCAGCTGATTGGCTGGGTCTTCTTTTGTTGCCCTGTACTGGAGAATGGAGCTGGAAAGCAGGTTAGTAGGTTTGGGAGGGAATGGGATTTTGCAGTATCCTTCCCCTGCCTCGCCCATCAAGCCACGCCCACAGAACCAGTAGTAAAAAGTTTTGAATCCCACCACTGATGCAACAGTATGAGCCCATAATGTAGCTGGTTTTCTATTGAATGGACTCCTGCTGGATGAATCTATCTGGGTAAGTCTGGTGCCATAGTCATTGTATATCTTCAAATAGCTGAAGATAATTTTTTATTTTTGTTTTGGCTATTGAGGAAAAAGAAGAATGAAAAAAAAACACTTAAAACTAAACAAAAACATCTTATTACAAATAATTCTAATTCATTATACAGAATTTTAAATGCTAATATTTACTTCAGTATCAACTTTCTCATTATTATCCGAGTGCAAGCATCTTTATTTAGTTCTATGAATTCAAGAAATTGCTTCTTTAAGAATTGATTTTCATTCCACAGTACTACATTATTCATACAGAAATAGCCAGCTACTACTTCTTTTCAAAGAATCAAATAGCAGTTACCCTGACATATAAATCCTAACGGTGTGTTGTAGAATAGGAATACTTTAGAAATAAGGTACTGTATAGGAATAAATTGTTAAATCTCTCTCTCTCTCTCTGTGTCTCTTTTTAAATCCTTTCATTAGACCTTTTCTCACAGAGGGATATTTGCTAGCAGTGGGTAAAATTGAAAATGGTCCATAATTCCTTTTTTTGCTTCATCATGTGCAAAAAAAGATAAGTCAAAGTACAACTGAGAAACTGTGTTACTGTCTAGCTCAGCTGAATATGTAATCACAGATGTCGATATAACAAAATGAAAAGTACTGTTTTTGGATAGCTCTAAAAGGGTATTTTTGTCTAGATCTCTTTCTTTTTCTCTTTGTGTTTTAAATAAAGGGTGCATAATTTTGGAAACTCAAAGAATAAGGATGAAGTTGTGTCTATGGAGATTCTTAGTCATCCAAGTCATGGTTGTCCCAAAGGTGCTTTTTCAAGAAGCAATTGGACTTTTGCTTGAAGACGTTTCAATTCTCACCCAAGAAGCTTATTCAGTTCTGACTAAATGGTTTGGAATGGAAAGATTAATATTCCTTGAAGTCATCTGGTCGTTAGCACTCTTTCTGAGATTTGTTGAGGCCACTTGGAAGGGCTAGATGAACCTCCAAGTGGCCTCAATGACTCTCAGAAAGAGTGCAGGGAATATAATCTTTCCATTCTCTACCATTCAGTCAGAACTGAAGAAACTTGTTGGGTGAGAAGTGCAATGTCCTCAAGGAAAAATAAAGAAAGTCCAGTTGCTTCTTGAAAAGGCACCTTTGGGAGAAAGTTAGTGTTATACCATCTTGGAGGCTCAGTTCAGGAGTTGGGACAAAAATTCATTTTGTTGGATTTTTCCCATAATTGCCACATGTATGGATGAGATTAATAGGAATATTAGTATAATTTTGGATGAATTAGTGTGTGCTAACCATGTTTTTATCCCTGATAGTTTTCAGTATTCAATATATATAAAGAAAAGAACACTAGGAAGCTTTCACTAAAAATAAAGATTCAGGGGTGGGATTCAAATTTTTTGACAACTGGTTCTGTGGGCGTGGCTTAGTTGTTGGGCGTGGCTTGGTGGTCAGGTTATTGGCTGGGCATGGCCAACTCAATATCACTCATATCAAGGCATGTGTCTCCTCACCTGGCATCTTGTGACTTTGGGGATGCTACAACAGTCGTAAGTGTGAAAAAGGGTCATAAGTTACTTTTTTCAGTGCCATTGTAACTTTGAATGGTCACTCCATACAAGCAAAGTACCAGCAAAGGAGGAAAAAAAAACTCCAGAGAAGTTCCAGAGACAGGAAGTCTAGCCCTGCCAAGAATGTAATAAGGTTAATGGAAAGGCAGTTTCTGTAAGCAACACCAGAATGTTTCCTTCCTGCCTTCCTTACAGGATTAGGTCAGTAATTTCTTCTAACAACCAGTTCTCTGAACTGCTTAGAATGTTAACAACCGGTTCTAGCGAATAGGTGTGAACTGGTAGAATCCCACCCCTGTAAAGATTGTTTCAATAGTTAGCAATTAGTATGTGATTTGGAGGTAGAATAAGGTTGATTTGCTATGAATTCCATCAATACTCTGAAATGGTATTTGCAACATTATATGATAGCTTGAAGTAATTTTCCACTTGGAATTCTTTCTTTTCTGTGTGGGAAGAGAACAGAAGGAGTTCTTTTCATGTGCGCTTGTTGTTGAAGTCTCCCCAATTTTTATACTGTCTTGCCTCTTTTAAAAACATGGACTTCAAGCATACATCTTTCCTAAGGCCTGTTTTTAAATGTGGCTTGTTTTATTCTGAAAAAGAGGAAGACAGAGAGAATGAGTGTAAGGCCTTAGTGGCTTGAATCCAGTTAATTATACAGTTATATGTGAATTGCTTATGTGAACAATATGTATTTATATGCCAGCAGTTTCTTCCAAAATGTCTTACATCCTTTCCAAGAGAGAATGAAATTACACACTTCATTTGCAGTCCTCCCATTAATTTTAATTATTCCTAACAGGCTTCCTGTTTTCTGATTTTCATAGAGAAAGTATGGCTGAGTGATGTATTTACCAGAGTTGAACCAGTGGGTCGTGCTTTGGCATCAACGAGAAATAATGAACTGCCTTCAATTGGGTAATGTATTTAAACTGCTGAAATAGCAATTAATTCATGAACTTTACTTTATGATGATCTTATAAGCTCACAGTACTTAATGACAGATTTATATTTTTATATTATTTTACACAACCAATGGATTGTTTTCTATTTTCCCACAATTCCATTAATGCAGGAAAAGAAATGTATTTTTCTCTATATCAGTCTTATACTGGAGGATGATCTCTTTAGTTTCCACAAGTGGTTTTGCATTTGTCAACAAATGATAATGAAAGGATCCCTTAGGCAGTTTCAAAAATTGTCCTACTGTAATTCACGATGCCCAGGGAGTATTATCCAGTTCTGTTTATGGTGATGAAGTCTACTTTTTCAAGTGTTAGCAATGACTTCTCAGATTACTGTATGGTTCCATCCATTAAGTCAAAAGGGATTCACACTCACAATAAAACATTTTTAATGAAATCATAGGAAAAAAATCTATATAGTTTAGCTGTGATTAAATGTTAATCTATAGAAAAATGCTATACATTTGGCATGAACCATATGGTTAAACCCTTTTGCATTCTGCTAATTAACTCACATTTTGCAAGTTAAAATACATGGCTAAGTATGTTAATGCTAAGTATGCTTAGAAGTATATAATTTAATTTTGGTTGAACTCTGTCCAGTTTGCATAAGATTACCTCTGTAATATAAACATGCATATCAAAATTGATTCTATGGAAGTGTGATTCTCTTAAAACTTTTTAATGTCATAATTTACCCTGCATGGCTTATCCTAAACTTTGCTGGCAGAAGCACCTGAATGAAAAATTAATCTTTTACAAAAACATACACTGTGCAGTTTACTTTAACATTTGGCTTTGTTCTCTATATCCAGGCAGCATTTTCATGTGAACTTGCTGCCATGTTTCAACTGGGTTTCTGCTTTGAATCCTAAACAAATGAGAAGGTGTTGATGTGCTGTTCTGGAACAAATCACAAAGCAGTTTGGCTCAGCCCAATTCCCCTCTTGTACAGAAGGGGATGTCCATATGGCTCATGCAACTTTTCCTACACAAAATTATCAAAAGTTCATGCAAAGGAGGATGGACAGATGTTTTTAAGTATTCCCTCATTACATAAGGCATTGTCCAGCCGTTTTTACATTGCATGTTTGCAAAAATCATTCTGTAGAGCTTTAGCTGTCCTATTAGAGCTGCAAAATAATTGCAAAGTTCTATAGCTTATTTCAAATAATGGCTTTCCCTCTGCTTCTGGAACACCCCATTTTAAAACAGAATGATGGAGAGATAGACAGATAGATTGACCTCCACTGTTTTCTGCACAATATATTGTTTTATTTAGTTAGTTCTCTGACGGAATTACGTGGAAAAAATGTTTCAATGAAATGGAATGTATTTTATGTGTGTGTGTTTTTTTTAATGTAGTTGTTGCACCTTAGTTGGATTAGCCACAAAGAGAGATCCCGGAAAATTATGGATTCGAAAAAATCACCAGGGTAAATCTTTATTATTTTTAATGATTGTGTTCAATTAAAAAACACTATAATTTAATGTAACATCATTGCACTCTGTTAATCCATTTAAGAATATTTCTCTCTAAAAAAAGAAAATATATTTATGGCAACATTAGCCTTATTATGTCATTGTAGGTTTTAATATTTATAGGTAGGTATCTCCTTTCCTCCTGGGAATTTTAATAGTTTTATTGCAATATATAAATAATTCTACAACCTACAAGAACATAGCATGTATATTAGTAAGCTCTTCATACATGTACAGTTTTATACTTTTAGCAGTACTTGGGAACATATATTTATTTGAGAACTGTCATATAGCAAAAGGAATGTAATCCTATTTTTTCAGCTATAATGACTAATCTTGAAGATTATAAGCTCATGATCATTCAATGCTTCCCCAGATGTACTTTTTGTGTATTTCCAGGGAGTAGAAAATATGTTTTGCAAACAGAAATGTTCAGGTTTAATCCAGGGCATTTCTAGACAGAGGTAGAAATATTACAAAACTTTCTAATACTACTGCTGGCTGAACGAATGAATCATGCCAGACAGAGAATGAAGCACCTTTTTGGCTCACAAATCATCATGTAGCAGAATCTTACATATTATGATTTTATAGTTTACACAAGTTAGTACAATGTTGAATGATAATAACTCTTTCACCTGAGCATGATTGCCCCAATTCTGATGGGCAAAGGGAACTGAAACAAGACAAACAAGGTACAAATTCAGTTCCTCTGCCGCCATATTTCAGCTGTATTTTCTCTCCTTTCCTTTCCTTTCCTTTCCTTTCCTTTCCTTTCCTTTCCTTTCCTTTCCTTTCCTTTCCTTTCCTTTCCTCTCCTCCCATGCCATGCCATGCCATGCCATGCCATCCTATCTCTTCCTCTGAAAGGAAGTAGTCTTGTAATATGAAATGAAACATCCTTATGAAATGCTTGATTCACAGTGGAAATTATTTATTCTTGCTCTTTATTCTTGGTGCTGTTTCAGCATCAAGTAACTGTATTATGCCATGCAATATATAGGTAATAGCTGAATGCTTATCTACAACTGAAAATTGAGTTTATCTTTTTAGGATGTATATGTAAAATGTATTAAAGAATGTTTATGCACATGTGCATGGATGAATAGGGTTAGTACATAGCACTATCTATGTGTACCACATAGTTGATGGACTACAGAAAAAAGATAGTTAGCTGGCAAGTAGTCTTTAGGTTAGAGCTTGGGTAGAATAGCATTAAAATCTAGGAGTAAAACTGGCCTTTGATTGCATTTGATATAGTACAGTTACTACTGATAATAATAGAGCAACAGGAAATGCTATATTTATTATAGGTACAGTTAAAACTGGTAACATGAACACTTTCTGTATTACTAAAGAGCAACACAGTAAAACCTTGATTGATCAAATACATGTTTCAGCTGAAAGTTCACTTCTGCAGCAGGGCTCATTTGATGGTGACCAAGGCATAGAAAAGATTGTAAATGGTAAAGACCAGTGGTAGGATTCAGCCGGTCCTCACTGGTTCATTAGAACTGATATTTAATTTTTTTGTTGAGTACTGCAAACCGGTTAGTGTTCTGTGTTTTCAGGAACACGTCTGGTTTTTGTTCAACTTCCTTCCAGGTGGGGAAAAAAAAACCCTCCCCCAAAGTCCAAGAGAGGCTTCAATCACGTCACTCAAGTGAAAACTGTCTCAGGGGGCAGGGGCTGTGCATAAGGCAGCAGCCTGGGGCCAAAGCGCTGGTGGAATGCCAGAGGGTCAGGGAGGGTGCTGAAGCAAGCAGGCATCCTGCCTGCAGTACCAATGCCAGCTGCCCCTTCCTGGCCAGAGCTGGAATGCCACTGCATTTAGGTGCTGGTAGATGCTGTCCTTCCCTCTGGAGGGCCTGGGCAGCTGCTGGAGAGAGATGAGCCCATTTCAGCGCCTGGCACCCAGACGCCCATGCTTCCCTCAAGCATTTCTTTGCCTACCTGATTTCCAGCTCTGTTGCTCTCGGTTGCGTTTCTCGCCATCGTGCGCAGGGAAACAAAAGTTTGTGGGACTAAAAAAAAAAAAAGTTCAGCCAATCAATTCCAACATCTCATGAAAAAAAAAAAAGATCTTGTGAAGTTGGAATTGATTGATTGAATTGTTTTTTTTTAGTTCCACAAACTTTTGTTTCTCTGCACACGATGGCGAGAAACACGATGGAGAAACCGACGGAGCTGAAAATCAGGTAGGCAAAGAAATGCTTTGGGGAAGTGAGGGCATCTGGGTAGTGGTGGGGTGGGGCAAGCTCCGTGGTGATATGCTGCCATGGAGAAATGGGACATGGAGTGGCTGGCATGAGGGAAGGAGGAGGCCACTTTCCCTCTTTCTTCTCCCTGCTTCTCCTTTCCTTGTGCTGGCCACTCCATTTCCCATTTCTCCATTGCAGTGCAGTGCCCAGGATCCACTTTGATAGCAGCGGGGGGGGGCTTGTAATTTAACAACCAGTTCGGCCAGGGTCAAGTTGGCCATTGCGGGATGGCGATCCCGCATTTGTGGTGGAGCTGGAGGACAGGGATGGACCACGCCTCCCATGACGGCCAGCCTGACACTGGGTGAATCGGTTGTTAAATTATTTGAATTCCACTACTTGTAAAGACCATGAATTAATTAACAAAGATAAAGTGTTTATATGTATGCATGCATGGGTGTCTATATGTTGTGTATCTGTGAAATAAAGGGGAAAGGGAAGGATGTAATGGAACTGAACAAAAATATTTTGATTTTGTAGTTAGTAGCTAGTGAACAGTTAGCATGGAAGTAAAGATGTTGGTATAAATTAAGAAAGTATGAATTGGTGACATCTACATTGTCAGGGGTATATGCTAAAGTAGGAATCCATATCTTGGTGACAGTAGTATGTTTGGTTCCAGTGAATGGAAGAAGCAGAGCTAAGTTTTGGGGAAATCATGTCCTGATGTTCTGAATCAATGCAACCTGGAATAACATTTTTCTATTAGCTAACATGTAAGGATAGGTAGGAATAAAATGAGAGAGCGAAGAAAAAATGATTGAATTGGCAGCCTACTCCCTGCCCCCTTGCCCCAGCCCTTCCCATCTATAATTGGATTGTAGCAGTTGTTGGTATTAATCTATTTATGTTATTGAGAGCCACGCTGGCATAGTGGTTACAATGCAGTACTGTAGGTAGGAATAAGATGAGGGAGCACCAAAAAAATGGTAGAATTGGCAGTCTGCTCCCCCCCGTCCCGTCCCGTCCATCCGCACCTGTAATTGGATTGTAGCAGTTTTTCGTATTAATCTATTTATGTTATCAAGAGCTGCAGTGGTGCAGTGGTTGGAATGCAATACTGCAGGCTACTTCTTCTGCCTGCTGGCTGCCTGCAATTTGGCAGTTTGAATCTCACCGGGCTCAAGGTTGACTCAGCCTTCCATCCTTCTGAGGTCAGTAAAATGAGGACCTAGAATGTTGAGGCAATATGCTGACTCTGTAAAACCACTTAAGAGCGGGCTGTAAAGCACTGTGAAGTGGTATATAAGTCTAAGGTGATATTGCCATTAGTATAGTAATATATTTATTTATTTTTCTTTCATGTTGTAGGCCACCCAGAATTACCCTATGGTAAGATGGGTGGCCAATATATTTTATAAATGAATAAGTAAATAAATAAATAAAAATTAAGAATTGTGATTGGTAGCAGCACCTACAAAAGGTTAGAATTGGGAATTAGTAGAGAATTAAAAGAGAAAAGTACTTTTTCTTTTAATGAAATGGGTTCTGGATTATAGTATGCCATATTATAATTTGTAGAAAGTTCACTGTAAGTGTAATTAAGATACTGGAAATAATTGTCACTATTACATTTCTCCAGCAAGGTTGGCAACTGGTATGTCACTGTTGTACATAGGACATAAGGATGATGATAATATGGTTACTTTAATTTCATTTTGAAAATAAACTAAAAAGAGTTTTCCTTTCAAAAACATCTTGCCAGTTAGCCCAGGTATTTATTTTTTATATCCACTGTAAAGGGATGGGAATCAAGGCAGGAAATTAATAAATTAACAAATGTTTATTTGACCGATGGATGAGGAAGGAAAAATATTGTAGGTGGGGAAGAGCATTGTTTGAATAGATTCATTATAGAAAAAAAGGAGATTGGACTTCATCTTTTGCTCAATAGACATGTATACAATTTCATATCACTCTGGATAAGATTGCCTACAAAGATATCAGTTTTAAATGGGACAAAACCATAAAGAATAAATTTAGAAAACCTAATCTAGGCCACGCAAGGTTAATTGCTTCAAGGATTTCCAACTAAGGTTTTAGGTAAGGTAACTATAATAGGAATATAAGTACAGAAGTAGACCCCCCCCATCTTTTAATGATACCTCAGATTCATTATTTTAGTTTTATCCCAAATCTAGGTTGTTCAGAGCCTCACATCCTAATAAACTTCAGAAGTATTGACTAACATAGTATGTTGATATAGATTCCAATAAATGCAGGTCTTGGAATGTGCTGAATAATAAACTTTCTTAGTTTTCTCCAAATATATAATCAAAGTTTCTTTAAAAGACCTGGGTAAGCAGTTGCCAAGACATGGATGAAAGTAGAGTTGATGGGTCTAATGTAGGGCTGTCAAGCTTGATTTCATTGATGGCTGCATCAGAGTTGTGTTTGACCTCAGGGGGCTGGGGTGGGTGTGGCCAGGTGGGAGTGGCAGTTAGACATTATTCATGTTGGGGGGGCTGTGGTGGCCCAAGTGCTCTGCCAGAAAAAACCTACTCCTCGGCTGGGATGGCCTCCTGCAATCCTCTGCCAGCAAAAACGGAGCTCAGGAGGGTCACATGTGACCATCCCTAGCTCCATTTTCTCTGGCAGAGGCACTGTGGGCCAGTCATTCGCTGTTCCCAGGTTGGCCCCGCAGGCCAGATCTAAGCACCCCATGGGCTGGATCCGGCCTGTGGGCCTGGAGTTTTGACACCCTTGGTCTAATGACAGTGTATTAGATGCCCTAGTGACTGCATTAGATTTGGGAACTACAGCGCCAATCATATCGTGATCCCACAGTAAACAATAAAGTATACAAATTGCTTTGTGTGAACTTACATGCCCCCACTGCAGGCAATCCCTTCACCTGGAGAAAATTGGAACAGACACTAGAAGTGAATAATGCTGCAGAATCCTGATACACATTTAATTGTATGCAAAGATTAAATGATTGGATTGGAGCCAATATTGAATTTGCAGCAAGTAAAGATATTAAGGGTATGAATATGGAAGGTAAAGTTCTTTCTGGTCATGACTCACAATACACTGTTGAGAAGACAGAAGGCTTAAAATTATCAGTCCTATTGTTTTTATAGGCCTATAAGGGAATAGTTAAGAAACTCTGGGGGATTCTTTAAATCCCTGGATCATAGAGAAAAGACAGTGTTATATTATACTTCCATTCAGTCGGCTTCTTTCAGTGCTAATGCTACAGTTTGAGCATAGAATGAACACAGTTCTCTAATTCGAAGAAACAATAATTGGAATTTGGGAGATCATGGGAATCATATAATAGAGGAAACAAGTGTGAGCTATAAAAGTTGTTGATACAGTGCAAAATGTATTATATGATACAATAATGATATATTGGATTGCTATTGTCATCTCTGGATGTTTTTAGGAAGATTTATGACTTTACCATTTCATAAAGAAAGCAAAGGCACTCAAGTAAGGCTTTTGATGTCAGAAAGAGTAAATAAATGTCCAGCTTACAAAAAACGAATCAAAGGAAAAAAGATACACAGTTTGTTTCTTGTAGGAAGGAATTTGGGATTTAGGGGTTTTCTTTAATCTAGGGATTCTAGGATCCCAATTAGGGCATTGATTGCCTGTTCTATCTGCTTTTCCCTTTCCATCATTTTTTCCTAGAGCAGCCTGGGAATACCCAAGACTAGATAAAGATCCATTTAGAAACACTGGAGAAGTAACCATCATTTCCAATAGAGGAAGTTCAATAGATTATCAAGAACAGGAGTTTGATCAGTATCTGCTGTAAATTTTAGGACAGACACTGTGCCTGGAAGGTATCAGCTATGAGACCAGATTTAGCAGACTATATCAATGTTTTATTCTATAATATTTAAAACAAGGTTAATGGAAAACCCATGTAGGGGCCTTTATGTAGTATTTGTTGACCTGTTGCCTGCCTCATAAATAAAGTTAGATTTATGGGAAAAAGTACCAGGAGTCAATATTAATAAAACGCTTTTGTTTTTATAAATGTATATGTGTACACACACACACACACACACACACACACACAAAATACTGTGCAAAGTTACAAATGTTGAAATGTGCACTAATTTAATGGAAATTTGTACTGATAAAATGGGATTGTCTGATAAAAAGGGATGATCCTTTTCTATTTCATTTTGATATCAATAATATTGTAATGTAATTTACCTTACGTCTTCCCTTGCCAAGTATTCCTGTCTTATCAGAACACTTAAGGTGATCCTATTCATATAAATGATTGATATGCTTAACTGTTGCCTAACTAGTGATACTGAGAAGTGATTGCAGTTTGTGAAGTTATGGAATTCCCTTTCAGTAGAAATAGTGTACTGCTTAAGATTTAAAGATTAAACAGCACAGGATACTGAGAAGATTCTGACTTGCTAAATTGTATTAAGTAATATTAACATAGGTGTAAGCTCTGGTATATACATCCCTGAAGCTAGCTTTGACCAAGCAACATTTTCAGTCACTACTCATCATATTTGGATAGGAAGGGTAACAGTTTTGGAGCATGTTTGCACTTGTGGAGTGGGTCAGACTGTATAACTAATTCATTATGACTTGAATTGTAAATTATAAAAGGATACAACAACCAATTATAATTGGAGTTTAAGTATTGAAATAATCTTTTTGTTGTCAGTTTTTGGACCACAAGATAATCCAGCAAGGGGCAAGACAAGGAATGGGTGCACAAATTATTGGAAGTAGAGATGCAGCAGTATGGTAATTGACTTTAAAGGGAATGAATTTCCTTTAAATAATTGTTTTCATATTTAATTATGTGGGTAATTAAATACTTTGATTTACTTGATTTACTATGAATTTTAAATTCTGAGTCTGAGGAAGAGGAGGTTTATGTTTGAGGTGTGCTTTTTGCATTTATTGTTTGCTAAAACCATTTAGTTACAATGAAGCATTTAAAATTTAAGTAAAATAAAATATAATAAATGCTGTGGGACTCTTGGAAGATGATGTAATGTGCTGCAGGTACAGATTATGAAAACTGGATACATTTCTGGAATATGGATGTGATCTCCTTAAAGAATTGCACAGGTTTCCATAGTTTCTACTGCAACTATGTATGACAATCCTCTTTAACAAAGAGAAAGATAAGAAGTGTGGATGCAAAAACTACAGGAGGAATTAACTTGAGAAATATGCCTGGAAATATGTTTGGTATGTATCTTTGCAGAAGGATGCAAAACTTGACAATGATTGGAAAAGTACAGTATGTTTTGATGAGTAGCATGCAGAGAAAATTTGTTCTTGGTCTCTCAAAAATGAAAATATGTGACAAAGAATATTTGTTGTCTTAGGGAAAGTATGATGTGAAAAGGTCTGAAAATTTTTGAATGTGAGTTTATGACTATCCATTACTATGGAGTTGATGAGTTTATTACCGAATGGTCATCGATACAGTGGAATATGATGAAAGTGAAGCTTTGTGGAAACAAGGAAGGACTAGCAAATGATTCAGCATTGAACAAGGAGTAGGAGAAGAACATATGATGTCTTATTCATCATTTAATATATTTATGAATAAATGTATCCTGACACTTGTGATGACATTAGAGGTGTTTTCTTGAGTAGTTGAACATACGTCTGGTTTTGTTTTCAAATGGTACCATGTTGTTTGGTGAGAAAATGACTTTGCAGCAAGCGCTAAATGATGTGATAAGAAGTATGGCTCTTAACATTCATATTGAGATTATTTGATCCATAGAAAAAAATAAGATTTATCCAAACAATAAATAGGATTTAATTGTATGTTTGTACGTTACTCTTTGTATTTTATTTTTACAAAACTATAACTTTATGCTGAATAAATGAATAGGTTTTATTCTATCAATAGAGATACTAGCTATCCTTGATACAAATTTTGGAGAATGAGAAATCTAATCATAGATATGTATAATGCATGTTAGCTACATGCTAGATCCTCCACAGCTACCATGGTTATTTCAAGTGATACTGTGATCTTCATATTTTTGCTAAAATAAACTGTCATGCTACTTAACCAATGTGTAATTACATACTGTATTCTTTGTGCAAGAAGATTATAATGAATATTGTGTTTTCACTGTTTTTATTATTTGATTTATGTTTTAAAATGCAATAATTTGTTATGACTCAGTGAGATCAGTTATTTACTACATATGCAGACAAATTAATTTGGATATGGAAATATATTTCCTGTTGTATGGCAATCTGTGTCTTCAAAATATGCATTAAATAAACAGCAGAGCAATTTTAATACTGTATATGCAATAGTTGTTTATTTAAAATATTTCATGCCCACAAATGATTAAAACATGAGCTGGCAAAGACATTTTGCATAAAATGTGCTACAATGCAACTGCATTTAAGAACAAAACAAGGTTGTTCAGTTTGCCAGTTAAGTCAGCTTTAGCAGTTCTTAGAAATCTCATTTATTAAATGTCACGCTAATTGCTTGTAATATCAACCCTGAAAAGCAAACCTTTGTGAGTGATCTTTCAGAAGCTTTATTCTTCTATGTTCTGTCTGTCTGGTACATTTTGAAGAGAATAAACAAACAAGAGCTTCCCTTTGATACTGCACCATTAGCTAAATATGTTTGATGGCTTTTTTAATGAAAACTATTTCATCTGTGGGGATTTTAAAAAAAGATGGAACCATTCTAAATCAGATGTTTTAAAACTAATTTGCTGAGACAGATACCAATATTCATCATCAGTATATCAGATTAATGGAAAGGTTGTTTTTCATACTTATTTGCCTGCAGAAATAAGAATATATTTGGAGGTCTACCTTATCAGTATTGATTTTCATTCAGTGGTTAATCATACACCCCTGAAACTTCTAGAAGCAGAGCCTGAAGGCATTAGAGACTCCCTGCTATTGTTCCCCTCAAAACTTTTATTCAGCAGTACACTGCTTATCAACACGTAGAGGTTTGGGCAAGTAAAATTGCACCTTTTATAGGAATAATATCCTAGCAACCAAAAATTGGCCTAAGAAACAAGGGCTTTTCTGGGCCTGCTTTACATTGTTCATTGGTGGAGGTGCTGATTACTTTGGGTTCTTTTACTACAAGCAATCCATTTCTTTTTCATTCTTATTGTGTAAGGTGAAATTGCTTTCATGTACCATAAATCAGCACAAAGTGTTCTCATGTGGGACTACGTTTTTGAGTTTTTTTTAATTTAAAAAAAACAACAGTTTATATCAGAAATGCCAAACAAAGGGGGTCAATCACTAGGCTCAGAAGTTAAAGCGACATAGTCATAATTGTTTTAGAAAGTGTTTTCCACTGGAGGAATTGCATTTTGGCATCTGTTTGTGTGGGATGAATAATTCAGTTGTTATAGTGGAAACATGAATGAAGGGAAAAATAGAACTTGAATTACAGTACATCTTCAATTTTTAGAGGATAAATCTATTCATCTGCAATATATCCACATCCCTTTTAATACAGTTGAGTTTTAGCTGTGCAAAATTCTTTGGACAGAGTTTTTTGTCTTTTAATGTGTAAAGGTAATGGAACAATATGCTTAAACGTAAGAAGTACACATTTCCCATGGCAGTGCATAGATTGTATTGAAAAGTGGGAGATTATTCTGTTCATTATAGAGTAAGACATGGCTTACTTGCGCCAATTATTTTAGCATTCATTGGCAAAATGACAATTATATATGATTGGCCCACTTAGGTATATTGTAATTCTAGGAAAGTTCCCATGTACTTTTTCTTCCTAGCACTCCCCACCATCCTTCCCTCTGTTTTGATTTGCTGTTTCTGAGAGGTTGGAAGTAGCTATAGCATTTTGTTATGGTACGCAAAGAAAGGAATAGATTACTGCTGTCTTTATTGATGCCTGCTGCAAACTTTCCAGAACTTTCAAACTGTACTTGAGGGTCCATCCTTAATGGGCCTACTACTGTGTCCAATTTGGTGTGATATATCTTAATTTATCTCTGTTTGTACTGTAAGACATCCTGGTGGTGATTATTATTGGATACTAGTTTGTGAAAATAGGCCAAATTTGTTGATCTATTGATTTTTTTACAGTACTAGGACTCACTATTATAGCTCTTAGATAGTTCATAGACATGTTTTAGTTTAGATAATTCTGGATATTAAGACTTTGTCTTTTGATCACCTGTGGTGTGGTTTTTACAATGCAATCCTATGTGTCCCTAAGCAGAAGTAAGCTCTGGCATAATATGAATTTATAAATAGTTACACATTCACAAATATATTCCCTTTATGGCCAAAGATATCACAGTGGAGCAATGAAAAAGCATCGGTTTCTGTAATGTGGATTTTGAGGTGAATAATCTCTGTACTATGGAATCCCTGGTGTTCTCTGAGTTTGGTTTTTTTGCAGATATTTCATTATCCAACTAGGTAACATCATCAGTGCTAGTGAGTATGGGGGTTTGCTCTATATACAGCAGCTTTCCTGCTGTTATTGGTGGATTTATGGCTGTGTCTTTGGTAGTTCCTTGATGAATATTTTTTTCCCCCTGCTTGATTGTTTGGTGTTAATTCCTGCTTCTCTGGGTATTGATTGCTGGAGAAGATGTGTTCTGGTCTTTTTTGTTTTCTTCTTAGATTTTTGTTGACTCTTTTGAATGATGTATAAATATAGTTTATTTCTATGTGTCTATTGATGGCTGATTTGTCTGAATATCAAGATTCCAGGAATCCCTAGCATTTTTTAATTTAGCCTTTATTTAATGTAATTTAATTTAAATATAGCCTTAAGATGCTCACATTTGCCCAGCTGAAACTGTGGTTGAATCAGCATGTATATTATGAGATTAAGGAGTTTGCATTATGTCTTCTAACTATTAATTGGTATTCATAATTGTGCTCTGTTATCTTTGCCTATCAATCCTGCATAGGGACTACCACAATCTTTACACTGTATATTGTAGATAAGTTCTTCATGCAATTGGGATGATAATAATAATAATCAAGTGCTATTGCCAGTATACTGACTGCTTAGCTGTTCAGTAATGGCCTGTATCTCATCCTGGAACTTGTGTAAGAGTCCCTGAACCTTTTAGCCTTGAGTAACATCATCCACCATGTCTTGGCAAAGGGTTTAGTGTAGCTCACTAATTCATGATTCCATTGCAACTATTGCTTTATTAACAGGAGGCCTGTTGTTACAATCACAATTCTAACATGAGGAGGATGTTTGATTTGGTCTTTACTTTGAAGTATAAGAAACATGATACCATACGGAGGAAATTAAATCTGACAATTACTTTCTATTACTTTCCATTTCTCATCAAACTTCGTATCCTTAAGCTATGTTGGAAAAAGTAATCTATCAGTTTGGGTTCTGTCAGTACATTGATGATGCTCAGTTATGCATGGCCCGTCTTAAGTTAAGCACTAGATCAGTGCTATGGATATTTGTAAAGACCACATGTACAGTAGCAAATGGGGCAAAACAAATTCAAATTAAATCAAATCATATTAAGATGGAATTTGTTTTCCAGTAAACATTTGGATAATCCAATAATAATGGCCCTGGAATATATTCTGAATGGATTGTGCTACTGTTAGGAATTGATAGTCACCTAACAGTTGGGTTGGAAATATATAAACCAGGATAGACATTTAATACTATCTCTTTAAGGGAATGCTAAAATTATAATTGGGTGTGGTTCCTTAAACGGCCATAAGATGGAGCCAGAAACCTGGGTTGTTCTGTTGTTGTTAGTTGCTAGTTGGTCGATGTTCTGGTGTTTGCTGCATTTTCCCCCCTATTGACTATTGCTGATCGTCGTTCTTCTTGGATTACTATGAGTCTATTTACTGAACTGTCTATGATACTGGAATTTGATTTTGGATTATCCCTGGAATGAATACTGACTGCTTTAACTGTGTATGACTTCGACTGCTTGTTGGACTTTGCTTAACCGTTTACTGGAAGTAAAACCTACATTTTACTATTCAGTGTATCTGTGTGCTGGTCGTGTATTATTCAACATCATTCTCACTACGTCTCCTTGTGTGCACTCATTCTCCTAATGGGGAATTACCTCAACAGCTACTTCTGAAATATAGTTTGTGACATGGAAGTTCTCAAGATGTCCTGCCAAGGGTAATTCAACTTGGACACCAGTGATTGAACTTCTGTACTGTGTGTGGGGCTACCTTTAATGATGCCCTGGTATAAAATGTGATAGCTAGCTTGATAGTAGGATCAATGTCAAAACTGAAATCACTGCATTGATTTATACTAGGCTTCTGGGACCAATTCAGAGAAGTGATTATTACCTTTAAAGCCCAATATGATACAGCTCATGATGCATCAGACAATAGCTTGTCATAATCAAATCTACCCATCTGGTCTAGACATATAGCGAGAATGTCTTAAAGATTTTTCCCTGGAATATATACATGGGGCATGCATGACATGAAAACCCTTTCCCTTGTGGTACAATTAACTGTTTATCATTTTTTAAATTTAGCTATTTATTATTCAATTTGCAAGCAGATATAATCAGTTCTATTCCAGTAAGCCTTTGTCTGGAACTGACTGGAATATCGATCACATATTTGTGATTCTAGAATGGTTTGTTATTTTCTTACATCACTATACTTTATATTAATATTTTATTATTAACATAATTGTTTGATATGGGATAGAAACAAACAAACCTTCTAACACAAGTATGTTTATTCTTCACTAGATCATATTTTGTTTTCCCATAACAGTAAATTATAACAATTTATTTTTAGCATTCATAGCAGTGACTTGATTGGAGGGGAGAGGGAGAAATAGGGTAAAAAAAACCTAATTATCAGTATATTTGAAAAACATTAAAGCATTTACTATACTGTCAATATTTACTAAACATAACTGAAAGTATATTTTAAAATTGATTCTATTATCAGAATTAAGTTATCAGAAAAAGGAACTGAAATAATTCAAGAAATAATTTAAAGATACAGTTTTATTTATATGGAATTACACAAGTATTATTTTGGTTTGTTAACTATATTTGATCAATATATTCTAAATAGTCTAAATTTCCTATGTTCAACAATATTATTGAAGTAATTGATATTTGAATTGGCATAAGATCCTCCCATCTGATCTTTCTAAAAATTAAACTTAAATGTCCAATTTAAAAAAGTATTAAACTGCTGTGAGCAATTATGAAAAGAAGACAGAATTTTTGAATTGAATGATCTGGAAGGATTAGAGCGAAGATCAGTTTGTTCTTCCCAGTCCATTCTTGATTTGCTAGATGTAACACCCTCAAGGATTACAGTTATAGCTATGCAAAATTTTAAACTGGGAAAGAAAATGTCAGAATAAGAATTAATTATACTGAATAATATAAGAAAAAGATTCTTGCAGAGAAAATATAATATTAAAAAGTGCATAGGCCATGCAGTCTAAGCTAGCCATACTAATAACAGTAATATAATTTCATGTTTTTATATAATATGTTCGCATTTCTGAAATAACATGTGGGTGCATAATGAAATAACCACAGAATTAATGTGCTCAAATATTTTTATTTATGTGCATATTATTAAATTTGTATGCTGCACAGCTCCAAATAACTTTTGAAGACAAATCTTATTTTTAATTATTATTAAGACAAAAGCTACAGGCAGATGCTTGCTGAAAATGACTGAATGCACTGAAGTAATACTTTTAATTTTATTTCAGATTCTTATCTTTATATTAGACAGAACATTTCTGGATTGCACAAATCTAATGATGTCCTTTGACAAGATGGCAGCAAATAGAATTAATTTTATCTCTTGAGGGATATCACATTATTATCAAGATTTGTGTGTGCGTGCGTGAATATATATTTGTGTAACTGGCATATTATATATGACTTATTTATTTCTATATTATATCATGTATAATATAATAATATATTATATATGATTTATCACTTGTTGCTTGTATGTACACTGAGAGCTTATGCATCAGAAAGAAATTCCCTGTTCTTCTAGTTTCACTCCTAGTAAATAACCATATAATTTTTTAATCATCCTCTCATCAGTACCTGTTAATATTTTATCTAGTTCCATAAGTTCTTTATAAAACCCTCCTGTCTTACTGTCTTTATCATATCTAGAATGTATTTGCACATATGAATACCAATTCATCTTTATCTCTTGTTCATCTAATTCTTGCTTTGTTTTTAGTTCACCCTTTTCATTTAAAATTTCACTATATCTAACTATGTGTTCCATTTTAAAAAGAATTGGATACGCAAATTCCTCAATAGTTGATAACCAGACTGGTATTTTCATATAATGTTGTTTCCTTATTTTCTCCCATGTTAGCAATAAAGCATTTCAAATATAGTGTCTCCTAAAATACCCATGTGCTTTACTTTCCTTATACCATAAAAATGCATGCCACCCCATACTTAATATTTTCTAAGTGCTAATTTCTGTTAGTCCCCAAAATGTTTAAGTTACCAGGCAAATTTGAAGATTTAAGAACATCTTAATATCATAGATGTTTACAAAATATTTGTAGTGAGATTGGCTTTCCATCACCAAAATGGTTAGTTGTGACAAAGCTTCACCCGTCACATGTTTTAAATTCATTGTTGTTCCAAATCCTTTCTGCTTAGTTGTGTTTTTCCTTTTTCCATTTTTCAATCAATTTCCATTTTTATTTTTTAGGAAGCATATATTTATCATTCATTGGAAATAAAAATATTGGAAGCTGGTGCATTGCTTGCAGCATTCATGCTTCCCATTATAAAATTATGGATTACTCAACATTCAGTTTTAGTTAAATATACTGTGAACAAGTTAACACCTTTCATGTTGCTTTGATTCAGGGTTTGTTGGTGTGTGTGTGTGTGTGTGTGTATATATATATATATATGGAAGCCTAATGATGACGAACAGACAAACACAATACAGAAGCCTGATGATGGCAGATGAGATTCTGCCGAAACGTTGCTACAACTTTAAAAGCACAACTATAATGATGTGGGAAAATACCCGAACAAAGCTGAATACCATATATATATATATAATATGTATGTATGTATGTATGTATGTATGTATGTATGTATGTATGTATGTATATGTATACTTATACGTATATGTATATGTATATTTTGGAGTCTATATTGACAAAGCCTCTCAGTCTAGATTGTATATTTTGATGAAGAGGGGTTGGGTTGTTGGGGATGAAAATGATGTCACAATAAGTATTGTGGATTGATGTTGCAGATGGACTGAATCACACAACTGTTTTGTGGAATTTCAAGAAGGAAACACTGCATCATTTTTCTCAAAGCTTTGAGATTATCAACCTTTCCCTACCCAGGAAAGCATTCCCTACCCTGGCAGTATTATCATCAGTCACCTGCCAAATCTACTAAAAGAGCCTTAAGTTCCTATAAGGGCACAAAGGTCCAAGAAATGGACTTCTTGGGATTTCTCTGTTTGTTTGTGTGAAACAGTGGTGATAACACTATTTCAATTTGAGTATAGTATTACAGGGATGTGCTGGGAAGAAATCTCAGTTCAGATTCTTAGCCATGGTTATTTGGCACCATTCATTTTCCATTGGCCCAACTTATGTCAAAAAATTATTGTAGGGAAAATATTAGAGAATAAAGTACTGTGTGTGCTATCTTGAACTCATGGAAGAGAGGTGGATATACAATACATCTAAGAAATAAATAACATATAAGGGTAACTAATAGAGGAATATGATTATGTAATATGCATTACATATGACAGTACTATGCATACCATTGTTAAGTATTTAAAGGCAACATTTGTTTTCAGGCTTATAAATGTATGCACATTATGGGAAAGTGACAAGAAAAAGGAAAAGGCCATGATGATTTAGCTGAATGTATAGATAGGGATGAGGTGGCTCAAAGGGACGTGGTGGCTCAGTGGCTAAGACACTGAACTTGTTGATCAGAAAGGTCAGCAGTTCAGTGGTTTGAATCCTTAGTGCCATGTAACAGAGTGAGCTCCCATTACTTGTCCCAGCTTCTGCCAACCTAGCAGTTCAAAAGCTTTTAAAAATGCAAGTAGAAAAATAGGGCCCACTTTGGTGGGAAGGTAACAGCGTTCCGTGCACATTCGCCATTTAGTCATGCCAGCCACATGACCACAGAGACGTCTTTGGACAGCACTGGCTCTTTGACTTTGTAATGGAGATGAGCACCGCCCTCTAGAGCCGGAAACGACTAGCACGTATGTGCAAGGGGAACCTTTACCTTATAGATAGGTAAGAAAACATTCTGTTTGCCCAGAAGAGTTAACTTCTGTATGACCATAGCATGAAATTTTAATAAACTGGGAGCTATATTGGGGGGGAAAAAACCTCTATGGAAGGGGAAAAAAAGAAATTGACTATTTTAGAAAATTGAGAGATTTTTTAAAAAATCCTAAGATCTGGCATGAGAAAGTTGAAATAAATAGATGTTTTCAAAAAGAAGAAGAAAAAAGAAAGAAAGAAAGAAATTAAAATGAATACCAAAAGCTAAGTAGAGAGCTGAAGAAATAATACATTTCTCAGGAAAGGTATTATTAGCCAACTGGTAGAAAAGTGTTAAAATATAAGGATTCACTCGTTATTAGTGAAGTTACTTCTTAGCAGTCACATCATCTTTTATATTTTTTATAAATGCATTTGTTATTTTTGCTTTACTGTAGATAAATGTGTCAGAAATTTGATTTAATATACTCAGTCTACATTGTCACCAGAGATAAGTGAGAATAGCATTATAATATTTTGGAAAAGCAGATCACATATGTACAAATTGATTTTAAATAGTGGCAGTGAATTCGAAATATATTTTACAGAACAGAAAAGTACAATCTGTATAAGCTAAAAGGTTACACTGAATTTAAAGTCACATCTTAAGGACCACAATGAAAAAGTATGCAAAGCTAAGATCAAACATGAGCCAATATTTGTGGGGAGAAGGGTGTGTGAGTATAGTATACATTCTTAAGCGTCTTTAATTTTGTTTCCCATTGAAATCATCTCAGATCCCAGATATGCATCAAAGTGCTAAATATATTTGATCCTGCTTTCTATCAGGCTTGCCATCTTCAGCATACGCCTCTTCCCTGGAATCCTGCCATAAAATGCAATTGGGGGAGGCAGTTGGGGAAGTAAGGAAGGAGCATGGGAATAGGCAGAGAAAACGGGGTGAATGACAGTGTGACAGGAATCAGGGGGTCAATTCAGAATGAACCGACTGATCAAGGATGGAGCCCAAAAATGGAATGTGAAACCACTCCAAAGAGGAGCCAAACCTCAAAACCGTTCCTGAAACATCAAAAATGAATATAATTGGACATTGATGGACTGGTCAATGTGGGAGGGCTAGAGAAAGGGGGGGATGCAAGATTTGTGCAGGAATATTCAGATACAGTTTTGTTTATGTTGTAACCACCTGAACTTAGTAAAAGTAAACCTTTCATTTCATCAGTGGAGTCGAGGGTCATTCTTTCCTAAGGGACCAAGTTGGGACACACCTGACACTCTCTCACAGAACTATAAAAGAAGTTTTGATTGACTTTATGAAGCTGTGAAATACACTTTTGCTCTCTTTCTTTATAGCCCCACATTTTTTTACATAGGGAGTATAAAAACGAATATTTGTCAAGTAATTATATGATATGCACTGTGATCCTTACTAGGAAATTATATAACATACATAAAATTAAAAAGTGGTAATTTCTGTAAATATGAAATGACTTGTATACCACAACTAAGTTTTGGAGGCAAACATTTGTTGGGTGTTATGAGTTATTTGTAGGATTTTATATTTTAGAATAGAATAGAATAGAATGGAATAGAATTCTTTATTGGCCAAGTGTGATTGGACACACAAGGAATTTGTCTTTGGTGCATATGCTCTCAGTGTACATAAAGAAAAAATAAAATATATTCGTCAAGAATCATAAGATACAAAACTTAGTGATAGTCATAGGATACTAATAAGTAATCAAATCATACTAGGAAACAATAAAAACAATATAAGTTGTAAAGATACAAGCAACATGGATATAGCCATAAGTGGGAAGAGATAGGTACTGGTATTTTCAGTTCATATTGATTAGAACAGAGGTCTCTAGCCTCTGGGCTATGGCCCATTAGTGGGCAGTGAGGTTTTTTTCAACTGGGCTGCAGATCCCCACTTGCGTGAGCAATGGGCAAGTACAAATGGAGGTGTGTGCATGCGCGCACTTGCCAGCTTCTTGCATGGAACCAACCCCTCTTCCTCCTCCCACTGGTCCACAAAGCTGGAAAGGTTGGGGAACTCTGGACTAGAGCTCAAAACAAAGACTTTCTTTCTAAATTTTGGCTTTAATTCAAGCTTTTGTAATCAAAACCATAGGTAAATCCTCAAGGGCTATTTCTTTTCATGCAAAATTACCTGCATATAATACGGCTTTGTCCAGTGACTATGGAGCCTTCTGTGGCCTTGTAAATGCAGAACAAAGGGAAACAAAATCAGTTATTTTATATCACCTTCAACACATAATTTATTGTTACAGGAAGTGTAACAAACCTAATCTGTTAAGTCTGTGTGGCTTTATTTAGATGCACTTTCTTGATACTATTTCTGCCTCTTTTGTTTTGGGTTTTTTTTTTTTTTGCTATTGATAATTCTGGAGCTAAGACTACCATCTGGAATTGTTGCTGCTGAATTTGGGTTAAAGTTTGTTGTTTTAATATTACTTTCTATCTCTCTAGAGTGAGATAACTTGAAAATAGTTAGAGAAGAGGCTGCGCATGACAATTTCATACCTGCCTCTCTCAAGCTCCATGTGTCAACCAGAGATCTAAAATGCTGCTAGGCCCAATTTGGCTTCAGTTTGTGTTCAGCTCATCACATGATCAGAGATCATGTGATGAGCTGAACTAATAAAGTAGGATCCTAACTTACTCAGAAATCCAAACTCATATTCAAGAAAATGAAGAACACAATTTGCCTTCAGACCTTTATTTACAAGACAAAAGTCAAATAGAGTGGTAGGAAAAGGGTAAACATGGCTCCTATTTTCTACTGTATTTATTTTTATTTTCAAATTAATATTCATCTGAATCAGAGGTGATATTCAGCAGGTTCTGACTGGTTCTGGAGAACCAGTATGTAAATTTTGAGTAGTTCAGAGGACTGGCAAATACCACCTCTGACTGGAGATTTTACAGTATCCTTCCCCTGCCATGCCCACTAAGCCACGCCCACAGAACCAGTAGTAAAATAATTTGAATCCCACCACTGGTCTGAATACTGTAAGTTGATAAATAAGTTTTATTTTAAAAAACCCTCCAGGTACTGTATAATCCAGGAACACAGATTGTGACTTGGCTTTTGCAGTTAACATTTTTCAATTCTTCATATAATTGCATGGGGAATGGAAGAAATTTTATTTTATCATATTTCAGTATCTGGTTTTCTTTTCCAAAGAAATTGGAAGTTGGTATAGGAATTATTTTAAGCAGGGGTGTCAAACTCGTGTCATCATAGTGGTGTCACGTGACATATTGCGACTATTTCCCTTTTGGTAAACCAGACGAGGGCGGGACCAGCATGTGACGCATTCGGCCCATGGGCCGCAAGTTTGACACCCCTGATTTAAAGCCATTTAGAAAAGATAGGCCGTCTTTCCCATAGCTATGATATTTGTTCCTTAATTCTAATGACTCCTCTGCCAGCTGTTTGTTCATTAGCAAGAACATTCTTTGTTGGGGCTTCCGGTTTGTCGGCTTCGCGAGCGGCAGGGATTTGCGAAGCTGCGCGATCCCTGCCCGCTAGTCGTTTTGGGGCTCCGACCCAGCCGGGTACGGAGCTAGGCTGCCCTGCAGGGGCAGCTGAAGGTAGGGGATCCGGAGAAGGGTTTGGGGTGCTGCAGACCCCTCCTGGCCGGCAGAACCCCTTTCCCAGGACGGTGCAGCGGCGGTCCGTAATGGCCGCCACAAAGAAGCTGGCAGCCGGGTAAGAATGCGCAGGAGGAAGTGGAGAAAGTGATTGAGAGGAGAAAGTTTTTCTTGGCTCCTAGGACTCTAAGACATATTTAATAAAATTCCTGAAAAGTATGACTTTTTGAATAATACCTGCCAGAAGAGGAAAAAGCGGCTGCTTGAAGGTGCTGAAAGGATAGCTTTCCCTCTTTTCCTACGGAATAAATAACTGGATATTAAGAAACCTATTTTTTAGGTGGAAATTGGTTTTAAGCGATGAGTGGGAAGAGAGAGGATTAAAAAGAAAATATTTGTATGCTAAGATTTGTTGGAGCAGATGCCTTAAGGATTTGAAGACTAGAATATATTGTAACAAGACTTTAAACAGATTTGGACTTTCTTTCTCTTTGATTGATATTACCCCAGAAGGAGAAAGTGAGAACTCTGCCTTGGTTTGGACTGATTGATAACTTTGGGACTGTTTTATCTTTTTATTTTCCTTTGAATATTCTGGTTGTTGTAAGAAGAAAGAAGGAGAAAAGAAAAGAAAAGATTTATAATGGCTCTTTCTGTTGAGGAACTAAGAAATGGTGTGGAAGAAGCTTTCCTTTTCTTAGAAATGGCGCTACTAATTATCAACAAAAATTACAACAGATGAAGACAGCAGAGGAACAAGAAAGAAAGGAAGGAGCCATCTTTAATGAATCTCAGAATTTGATCCGGAAAAAGGAAGAGAGAAAGAAAAGAAAAGAAGAGAAAAGAAGAAAACTAAAGGATTTAAGGACTTAAGATCTAAAAACATTTAAGAAAGGGAAAAATAAAGTGCAAAACCAATATGATGATTGTAAACAAAGGGGAAAAGAAATACGACAGAGAAGGGAAGCCGGTAAGGCAGAGGCTAGAAGAAGGGGGTAGAAAGGTTTGTTGGGAAAAGAAAGAAAGGGAAAAGGTGGAGAAAAGCTACAACGTTTTGAAATTAAATGGAAAAAAGGAATTTTTATGGATAATGGATAAAGTATATATATTTTTTTTTAAAAAAAGATTTTGCAAGGTACATAAGATGAGATGGTAGTATTGCAATGGTTTAAGAGTTGATAAGAGATTAAAATGTTAAAATGTTTAAAAATGATTGGTTTTAAAACTTAATAATAGGAGAGGTTTAGAATATTGTTTTAATTAAAGAGTTTAATAAAATTATGGTATTGATGTTATTATAAAATTTTTATTATAGTATTTCTTTTTAATATTTGGATTTATTCTCTAATTATGCACTTAATTGTGTTGGATGTATTAGTTAGATAGAATGTACCAAGCAAAATCTGATTGGGTATTAGATATTATTTTAAAGATTAATTTGATTAACTTAGGGGGAGATAGAAAGGCATCATACTCTGATTAATGATTTCAGGAGAAACTGATTTTCTTTTTTTTCATAAGGGATGAGACAAAGGGATGATAAAAATGGACAAAAGATACAAATATAATGATTTAAACTAAGATGATTAATTAAGGTAGAATTAAGAAGTGTGAAATATGTGGAGAAGTTAATATAGAAGGCTTAGAATGGTAAATAAAATAAGTAATGATATGTAAGATGAGCATGAATATAATTGAAGTCCATGAAGAGAGAGATACCTGGGTCCAAGTTACTTTCCAAAAAGATATTTTTTTTATGTTTTGTGTGTTGTGTGTATATGTCTTTTTTGGGGGGAGAATTGGTAAAAACTTGTAGAAATATAGAATGAGAATAATGGTAACTAAGTCAGAAAGAAACAGATGAAATAATAATAATGATATTGAATAAGAGTAAAGAGAAGTAAAGAGAAATTGAATAAGAGGTTTTGGTATATTATATGGAAATGGTTTAAAACAGAATCATAATTTATCTGACTTGTTAAATTTACAAGGGAAAAAGGTTTAAACATGTAATGAATAATGATAATTTGTGTGTTTTAAAAATTAATAAAACTTGTTTTAAAAAAAAAAGAACATTCTTTGTTATCTTGATTTGGAGCCAGAATTCATGCATGTAATTTCTACCCATTTCTTTTTTATTTGCCTTGCAAGAAATTAATTTTAAGCCTGGATTTTTTGGGAAGCTGTTTGATAACAACATAAACGTATTTGTTTCTGCATCTAGAAATAAAATCTATAGATAAGGGATAGTAAGAATGTATTTATTTTGGTTATTATATAGAAGGTAAAGAGTATGTTTACCAAAGGTTTTAGTGGTGATTAATGAAAACCCACAGGAAAGTTTTCACTTGCTAATGCTGAATATTGTATTTCTTTAAAGACACAAGTCCAGCATTCTTTTTTTTGGGGGGGGGTGTATGCTGTAATTCCCAGACCATTAGTGAAAAAGAGGAACTGAACAGAATTTTTAGACCAAAGGTTTGGAAACGTCATACATTGTTATCATGAAAATGGCGTCTTCTATGCATGCTTTGCTTTTGAATGTCTTCTTGAATATGTTCAGTGTGTTGATTCAGAAACTGCTGGAGTTGTTTTAGTGATGCAAACTAAACTGATTTTTTCAATAGGAAACTTATATCAAGACTGGAGAGGAATAGTGATATCAGATACCACAGTTCCATATACGATGCTCAGCAAAGAAGAACATCAAGCAAGATTAAAGGAAATAACGAGAAGGAAAAGATCCAGGGAGGTCTGTAAGATTGATGGATGCAGACACCACTTAAGGAAATTCACTCTGTAACTTTCTATTTTCCTATATAACAATACTTCATTAAATCTTAAAAATTTATCTTAAAGAAAGAAGAAATCCGTATGATCTTACCTACATTATTTTAAAATGTAGAAATATTTACAACCTAAAAGCTATGGCTGGATCGAGCTTCCTATTGGCAGAACAAAGAAAATTTCAGACCTAATCCCCAGTGGTTATGGTGTAACAATGTCAGGCCATATTAGCCTGGCTTGGTAGGAGTTAAATGTGAACATGTGGTTTTTTTAGTGGGGAAAATAGCTTTAAGAAAGAAGTATGCACAAAAAATAAAGATTACAGAATTCACTAGCTTTCTGGCTCCTGCCAAGTTTAAAGAAGTGGGCAATTATTCATGCACTAGTTTAAGTAGTTGGTTTAAGTACTTAGTGTACAAGTGGGAAACATTTCTGCCATATTCTTGAAGGTTGTTGTGTATAACAGAAATTCTGAATTACAGCAATATCTCCATTAATAATTTTATAAATTTATGAAGTTTATGAGTCAGTGTTAAAATAAGAACATATGCATTTAATCATCCACAGACCATAAATATTCAGTTAGTTACAACCAGCTGCAGCTATGATAGTTCTAAGAAATCTCCCTTGGATTGTTGATATGCAGGTATGGCTCCTGCTGTCATAACTGGTGATGTGATTGAATAAAAATGTGAATTTTCTGTGAAGCGCATTGTCATTGATATTATATTATGAATTGTGATGTGATAATGCACATCGCCCATAATTTTCTATTTCACCTTGGCACTTGTTAATTACCAGAAGTTGTTGCAGTTTCCTAATCTGTGCTAGCTGCAAGGAAAAAAACTGGTGAGGAAGGAATCAATAGTTTTCAAACTTAAAAGAATCATTGCGTCAATATAGATCAGATGAGTGCCTATGAAGGCTATCAAGAGGATAGCCAAGCATCCATTAACTCAGAATTGGAAGAAAAATAAAATTCTAGAATTAGGTCTGTATATGCTTAGACTTTTATAGTCCAGAGTAAATTGATTTTCTGCATTCATAATTTCATTCTAATTGACAGTAAAGGGACTAATCTTTCGGAATCACATCTGGGGCCAGATAAATCAATCCCTGACTAAGGGGTTAAATGTCTGAAAAGCTGAGATTTACAACACTGTCTGTTGTAATACCTGACATTACTCTCTTGTCATGCAAAGGGTTTAGGAAAAACTCTAGACTAAGGAGAAAAAATAAATAAATTGTTTTTCTCATTTCTGAAAATATAAAAACAATTATGACTCAAGTTCCATTTGTAGGTGAAACATCTAAGTTCTTCCTAATGGAATAAAGAAAAATCAGATAGTCATATTAACTCTTCCAGAAATAATTACCGATTGATTACTAAGAAAAAGAAAACTTGGGAGAATCCAGATTGGACAGATTTATTTACGTTTTGAAGATAAAATACTCAGAAATTAATAGTTTCAGCTTTCAAGTTTTCTTCCTCCAAGACCTAAGGAATAACTTCTTCATCTTATCTAATGAAAAATACTGTAATTTCACATTCTGGTATAGCTTTGGAAAACCAAGTAAAATTTTCCACAATTAACTAATGCATTTAATACATTATTAATACAAAAGTTGTCCAATAGTTTTTTTTTTCACATTAGCCCAATAACAACTGATGATGTGGGTGCTTTTTTCACAAATGCAGGCACAGGTAACGTGGCATTTATTTATTTGTTTGTTTGTTTGTTTGTTTATTAGATTTATTTGCTGCCCAGCTTTACTTTGAGGCAACTCTGGGTGGCTTACAACATTAAAAGCTATAAAACTGTAAAATATAAATATTTAAAAAACAATAAATAGGATTAGAATAAAAAATAAAATCACAGTTAAAAGATAAGAAGGGAGGGAGCATAACATACAGCAGGGAGCTGGGATTTTATCTTAATCCATCAACCACTCCTAACATGATAGTCCCGTGATGGCGAATCTATGGCACGTGTGCCAGAAGTGGCATGCAGAGCCCTCTCTGTGGGCACAGGAACCATCACCAGCTGCTTTTCTGGTTTCAGGCGCACCGGCCAGTTGGTCTTTGTGGGCACCACAGTGCCTGAAAACGACCCAAAAAAAACCAAAACAAAAAAACCCAGGCCGTTTTTCAGGCCTGAAAAACAGCCTGAAAACAGCCCCCCAAAACGGCCAAAAAACAGGCTGGTCTTCAGGTTTCTGGAGCTCTGGCATGCACACATGCATGTGCATGCAGGTGTGTTCTGGTTTGGGCACTCGGTGCCAAAAAGGTTTGCCATCATTGTGATAGTCCCTCATTGGGGCCCCAAGCCAACTGGCAGATCCAGGTTTTCAGGGATCAAAAAATCAGAAGAGTGGGAGCAGATCTCACATCGGGGGTAAGATATTCCAAAGGGCAAAAAAGGCTCTTTGCAAAGGTTCTCCTAGCCATGATTATCACCTGCTCTTTGAGCAGGAGTTGTGAGTCCAGGAGAACCACTGAGTTGAAGACTGGGTCTGTCTGGGTTAGTGCAATGCCATCCAGAATTAAGGATGTTAAAGTTCCATATCTTGAAGCTCCATCTGTATATTAAAAACAAAGATTAATTCCCCCTCTGTCCATAATGGACAGATTTTTCCACTACGAAAGGATAAACAATGGACTAATTTTATTTATATTAGTTTATCCCATAATAAATTCACTGGGAACAATCTCCCAGGGTTACTCCCAACCTAATAATCGTGGAATTATTTTAATTCTTATTTCCCATGTTCCTTTCTTTGTAAGAGGATGTACATCTGCTATAAGTGTTCATACGGATATTATGATACATTTGATTTATTTAGTTATAAAAATTGAATTCACATTTAATTATTGACAATACATCTCAGTGTTTCCAATTCCCAAATCAATAATAGTAGATGCATTTGGAATTTCAGTTTCTTAACGGTTACTACAATTGCATCAGTGTGAACATTTGTAATGGGGATTACCATTTCCCTGGGGGAAAAAATCCAAATACTGTATTCTATTAATGCATGATTTGAAAAGCACTTGCCAATGCTGTGATATTTGATTAAGGGTTTATCTAATTTAGAGTGGATAGTTAACTTTGAGTGCTTAAGCAATTGTTTAAATAAGCTCAGTTTAAGAGATAACAGCATATCTTCTGTAAAAAAAATCAGTTAATATACTGAACTTTGCTATTAAGCATTTAAAAGGTTATCTCTTGAGTTGTAATCTTCTAGCTGATACCTGAAAATAGAACCTAATCACTCAGATCTGAAAAGCTATTCATTAAGGTTTATTTAGATAAGTGCTATACATAGCTTTGTTTAGAATAATTCTAAATGGAGTAAATGATTGATAATATAGTATATACTTGGATCATATTCTATTTTTGCAATTATTGCAGATGAAACCTTAAAACGTGCTGATGTAATTGTTCTTTCATTTCTTCTTTAATTTCTGGTAATACTTCCTAATCTTAAGTGTGGGCAGTTACATATTTCTTGCTGCATTTTAAACTGTGGAGACAGAAAGATGCAGTTGGAGTCCTCATACGAGGACCCTATATATTACTAAATATTTTTGGTATTAGCTGAAGATTACCCACAATTATTATGAAAAATTGCAATCCATTTCTTCTTTGCTCTTTCTTTTCTAAAGAAGACACACCATAGTTTGTTAGCTGTGGAAGTAACTCTATTTAAACCATGTCTGACTCATCAGTTTAATTCCACATTTTCCTTAAAATTGAGAGTTCGGAATTACATTTCCTACCACACTTTGAATGCTTGGCTTCAAAGATTGAATCAATCTTCTGATAGTGGGGCCACGGTGCCTCATGTGTTAAGATGGTGGGCCTGCACACCACTGAGGTCGGCGGCTTGATTCCCATGAGTGAATAAAATGCATAGGAACAAGAAAGGATCCTGCCCCGAATGCCTACCAGCATTCAGGCATCCCACAGGTACAGATAATACCGCTCGAAAAAATTCCTTTCACAGAGGCAGAAAGCCACCTCGGTGATTCCTGGCTAACACATACCATATGCAAAAAAATAAAATAAAAAAATCTTCTGATAAGGGCCACTCTATCGGTTATCATACCCAGAACACTTATTTGTCAATAAGCTAGATATCCTTGACATAGCAGTGCTAATGATAACAATAATAATGATAATGAAAAATCAATTCAGTAGTATCACTTCCTGCTTTGTAGTACATTTAACATCACTTGTTTTCCTTAGATGTTGCTGCTACAAAGTTACAAAATAGAGAAACAGCAGATTGGTTCACAGAAACATCAAAGGAAGCCTCCCAGGTATTATTTGTTGAAAACAGTATGTTTTGTTACTTAGATTATTCTCCCCAACTTTGAAAAGCACAGATGTATGTGAAGATGTACAATGTGATTTAATTCAGCTGTTTACATAATACACTAAATTATGGGTTCTACATTTTCTTTTCTTCCCTTCAATTGCATCCAATTCTTGGTCAGGTCCCTGCAGTTTCCTTGGTAAGGTTTTTCAGAAGTGGTTTTTTTCCTTACCTCCTTCCTAGGCCTGGAGAAAGTGACTGGCCAAGGTCATCCAGTTGGCTTTGTGCCTAAGTAGAGGTGGGATTCAAATTTTTTAACAACCAGTTCTATGGGTGTGGCTAGGTGGGCGTGGCCATGTGACTGGGTGGGCTTGGCTTTTTTTGCAGCACCCCCTCCTGGTTTTTTTTTGCCTCCTGGGCCTCAGGGAAGCCTCCTGGGGGGGCATTTTTGCTCCCAGGAAACTTCCCTGGAGCCCAGGAAGGCAAAAAAACAGAGTGGGGGGCAGCACAGCACCCTTCTGCACATCCCTTTTTGCCTCCTGGGCCTCAGGGAAGCCTCCTGGATGAAGCAGTAAGACAGCGAGGGGGATCCAGGCACAGCTGATCATTGGAACAGCTGATCGTTGGGAGGGTGAAAAAGAAATATCTTAAGGAGTGAGTGGGCAGGAGAGACCACAGTCAGTGATGTTGGGCATGCGCACAATGTCGTGTGCGCGCGATAAGGACTGTCTGGGCGGGGTGGGGAGGGGTGGGGCTAGGGACATGATTTGCCAGTTCTCCGAACTGCGCAGAATCATAACAGAATCCCACCCCTGTGCCAAGGTGGGATTAGAACTCATGGGTTCTTGATTCTAGCCCGATACCTTAACCGCTACACCAAACTGGCTCTACATATACAGCAGAAAAATACTAAAAGAAGGCCATACAGAAGATCAAGGTCTGTTTAATGTTGTCACAGAATGTAAAAGTAAAGGTAAAGATTTTCCCTGTCCAGCCATGCCCGCCTGTAGAGGGGATGTTCACCTCTGTTTCTTAACCGAGGGAGCTAGCATTGTCCAATGACACTTCCAAGGTCATGTGACTGGCGTGAGCTGAGGGGCATGGAACAAGTTTATCTTCCCACTGAAGTGGCATCTACTAACCTTTGCATGCTTTCAAAAGACTAGTTGGCAGGAGCTGGGGCAGGAACAGGAACTCACCCCGTCACATGGTGCTTGCGTCTTGAACTGTGATTAACAAGCCCAGCATCTTAATTGCTAAGCCACCACATCCACATGACAGAATGTAGGACATAGAACAGGGGTCTTCAAACTTGACAGCTTTAAGACTTGTGGACTTCACCTCCAGAATTCCTCCTCCAGTCAAGTTAGCTCAGGAATTCTGGGAGTTGAAGTCCACAAGTGTTAAACTTGCCAAGTTTGAAGACCCTTGACATAGAATAACAGATGAGTTACAACAAGACAGATTCAATTCAAGATGGACTTCCTTTATCAAATTTGATAGTAGAGACATTTATCTAGAGCGGACTGGATTCTTATTCTTCCCTGATGTATTTAGTGAGAGATTGGATGGGGACAGCCATCTGCCAGGAACAATTTAATTTCAGTTCCTGCATGAAGCAGTGGATTGGATTTGATGGCCTCTGTGCCTTTTCTAATTCTACAATTCTGTGAAAACTGTTCCATCTGCTAACTGACAATCCCTCAGATGGTTAAAGGCAGCACTCATACTTCCCATTAACCTTCTTTATTTCTAAACATATCCAGTTGTATTTTTCACTGATTTGGGTTTTGGACTCATTACCAGATTGGATGCTCTCTAGATTGCTGATACCCTTCAAACTCTGTAGTCCAGACTTGCACACAATCCTCCAAAAAAATCGATATATATAAAAGCAAAATACCACTCATGCATCATCACAAAATATCCAGAACCGTAAAGCCTACAAACTTGAAATATTCCTCTTGGCTGCTAGGTGCTCACTAAGAAAGGATTTTTCAAAATGACCATCAGAAAGAACATTTGTTTTTCGTATATTATTATTAACACACTCTGATGCTATGGAATTCTACTCCCCCTTGCTACCTGAAAAGAAATCTCTTCCAAATGCAAAACACAAGCAGAGGAGAGGAGTTTTAGTTTTAGTTTTAATTTCACAGCAGCAACCAGCTTTAGTACAGAACAGTTGACTAAGCCACGCCCAGGCTCCTTGCTGTCTCCTTCTTGCTCACACAGAAAATACTGTTTCAGTTTCCAAACATCCCTCAACTCTTTCACACACTGATAGGATGCTAGCCTACTAATGGATTCTGGTAGGCAGCGGCAGAATTTCCCCCCCTTATTTTCTTCCCCCAAAACTAAGCCTGACCACATAGTTTCGTAGTGAAGCATGGGTATCGAGCTAGTATAAGGTAAGATAAAAAAGAAAGACTATAATACAGTGGTATCTTAGTACTCTTCCAGGAGGTGCAATAGATACAAAAAAAGATGGGTACCAAACAAATTTTTCCCATAAGGAAAAATGTAGTGGGTCATAAGGCTGCTGACATCAACAAATTCTAGCTTGTGCATCAAACACCAAACTATGATGTGTACCAGGACAAATTTTCATGTCAAAATGCATCAAAAAATCAAATTCAATGAGTTTCAAAGCAGTTGAGTACTAAGGTATCACTGTACAATGTAATATAAAATATTTAAAAACTATATCTATCTATCTATATCTATCTATATAATGTTACACAATTGACTAGTTTTGTTAAGATGGAGGCATGTCCAGTCCCAAGCATGATACTTAAACGCGATGCTAAGTGTAATGCAGTTTCTGTATAATCCACTTAAACTGTCAACAGTAGGGTTCATATTAAGCCAAACTATATCAATTCACCTGATGGCATATATTATTTATAGGTTGTGTCAATATATAGTTTAGTCCTAGGATAATGAGTTTCTTAAATTAATTTGTATTGAATTTGATCATGTTGGCTGAGATGTATTGGACAACTATTTTGTATATGGCAGCTCTAGCCAGCTCTTGTCCATATTGATTGGAGATATTGTAGAGAAGAGCTGGATCAGCTTATGGTAGCCAAAATCCAAATGTGCCTGACAGCATCGTTTCAGACTAATACATTTGATTAAAAGGCATAAGGTTCTGTGAACTACAACTCATTCTATCAGCTGAGTGGGTGGCAAAATTGATGTAAGATTTAAACTGAGATAAACTGGAAAGGAAAAAAAAGGGGAGGAAATCAGTGGTAATGCAGGTGTAAATTACACGTGAGACAAATTGTAAGTACATTATTAATTAACAAATGTAACACGTTCAAATCAAATCAAGTTTTTATTACTGTCATAGACCAGTATATTATGCAATGTTGTAAAAAAAAAAAACACTGTTTGCTGAGACTTCTGTGATAGTGAAAGCTTTTGATATATGTGAATTCAGCAGCCTCTCATTTAATTTTGCTGGTAAAGTTTCTTTGTTCCAAATAGCTACTTTGAGATTTGTAGTGGTGTCCTGGGATGTTAAAATACTCTGATATGAATTTGACCTTATTTTGAGTCCTGGTGTCAAACTTGTCCATTAATTATTTTGTGCAAAGTCTGATCTGTTTGTCCTACAGAACATTCAGAGGGCACTGGTGACAAATGATGGCATATATCACGTGAGGGAAGGACATGGGAAAACGTTTCTAAACTTAGTGTGAAATTGTTGAGGCCTGTGATGATGCTGTTGGTGTAAACATGATGCAAAATAGATATCTGGCTTTGTTTGAGAGTCCCATGTTAGTATTATTGGTGTATTTTTTTTTCTATTGTGATTTTGTGAAAATCTACTCCAGGTTGGGTGGCTGAACATATGAAATGGTGAGCCTGCTAGCCTGAGCTTGAGAAAGTGCAGTATCATTATTATCCAGGATGGGTTATAGCTTACAGATAGTCCTGGCCTTAATTGGGACCCTAATTTTTATTGCTATGCAAGGTCGTTGTTAAGTGAGATGCCCAATTTTACAAATATTTTTCCTAAGTGAATCATTGCAGTTAACAAATCTGGCTTCTCACATTGACTTGTCAGAAGCTGGCTGGGAAGGCCAATGTCAATCACATGACCTTGGGACCCTGCAACCATTGTAAATCTACGCTGTTGCCAAGCATCTGAATTTTGATCATGTGACTGTGGGGTAGCTGTGACAATCATAATTGTGAGGTCTTGTTGTAAGTCAGCATTTTTCAGTCCCATTGTAACTTCGAATGATTACCAAATAAATGGTGGTAAGTCAATGACTACCTGTAGCTTGAATTGGGAGCTGTAAAAATCATTAAATGCAGGATGTTCTAAACCCTACAGGCACTCAGTTTTGTCAGATTGAAGTGATTCTTCTCCACTCATACCAGTACATCCAGGGGTGGGCTGCTGGGGGGGGGGGGTCCACAGGGGTTTGGGAGAGTCCCTAGCTAAGATTCTGTACAGTTTGGAGAACCCCCAAATCCCACTCCTGGCTGGCCCTGCTCACCCCACCCCTCCTAGGACTCCCCGGGTGGTCCGCCTTGGATGCAGGTAAGTACAGGGTGTGCACAAAGGCTCGGGGAGGGCGAAAAACGGGCCTCCCAGAAGTTTGGGAAGGCTGGAAATGGGCCTGTTTCTGGCTTCCAGAAAGCCTCCGGAGCCCAGGGAGGCCCTTTTTGCCCTCCCGGAGGCTCAAGGAAAGTCTCCGGAGCCCAGGGAGATTAAAAAATGCCCTTCCCACCATGGTTCAGGAGGCCAACTAGGCCAACTAGGCCACCATGGCCATGCCCACCCAACAACTGGGCAGAGAACCCTTTGCTAAAATTTTTGAAGCCCACCCCTGAGTACATCCCCTAAGTACTGGGAAAGCATCTTTACAACATCGCTAGGATGGCCCAGGGCCAAAAAGTATAACTGAGTATCATTACCATATTTCTGGTAATTGACCTCATGCTGTCAAAAGATTTCATGCAATGATTTTATGTGTATTTTAAACAGGATCCAAACCTCTTTGAAGCTGCAAACCTACCATATTCTCAACAACCTTCTTTAAAAAGGAAACACTGGATGAGACTTACTTGTTTAAAGTGTCTGAATGGAATCGGTTTGCCAATTTTGAAATACTCACTTTCAGCACCTGTATTTTAATTCCCTGAATTGAAGAAGGACAGACAAGGGGTCATAAACATAAAATTATATTAGAATCCAAATCCCCATATTTTTTTTAAAAAAATATGCAATGTCAGATTTTATTGAATCTCTATTGTTAGCTAAGGGACACTGGAAGAGGGGATAAGAAAAGAGAGATACCATATGTACAAACTTTATTAAAATCTGGCAGTCTTCATGATCTTCTTATAAAAGGCTGGACTACCTACAAGCAGCAAGAAAGATATATAGCATATGTTTCATAGACTCTCCCATCCCTTCACTATCTATTTCAGTCTTACTGTTCTGAATATTGCATTATATTTAGCACAAATGTATATGCATTTTTGCTATGCAACTGCAGTTCATAAATAAATCACCTATTATCTGTTTGAGATCTCTAACAGTTTGCTGCTAATCCTCAATGGATTAATATGCTTTCAGTGATCATCCTTTCACCTGTTGAAGTTCAAAGATACTTAATCACTAAAGTTAGTACTTCATAGAATTTCCAGTAAAATGGTACCGTCTTCCATCTTTAATAGAACAATATAAATATTCTATGCCATTTGTCTGGCTCTTAATAGCTGTACATCTCAGCAAATGACAACTTGTTCCATGTGTAGTCATAACATTCATATCAAGAATGATTTTCTTTTACTTTTTTTTTTAGAATAATGGGCAGCATATTTATAGTTAGTCATTAACTAGTGTATCTAATATTAAAGTTATGAGCAGCAGGGAAGTGAGACACATAAAAGAATATTTGTAGCTCAAGGTTGAACTGTGGGGTCCTTGATGCTCTCTGAACTTGGCTGTTTTCTTGCAGAAATTTCATTAGTAAAATAGGCAACATGATACATCATTAGTTCTAGTAGGGAATTGAGTTTTTATGCATCCAAATTCATGTTCTGCCCCCTGTTGTCCATTATCTTGAAGCAACTTTTGACAAAAAAAAAGAGGCAGCAAAAGACATAGTTAAAAAAACAACCACCAAAAGTAGGGTCTTATGGTATCAATGAACATAACACATTCTGCTTCAAGGTCACTATGCATTAAGCAGCTGGCTCTTGGCTCTGTTGATTAGTACTTCAGCCAAAGGCAAATTGCCATTACACAAGAACTAAATTTGGGCAGAATAATTTGGACATGTTAGAGGAAATAGAATACTTGCTTTGAGATAATTTAACTTGGTAGGGGATTGGGTTCAGAAGAAGCATACATCTGATTTTGAACTTGGCAACTCCTTCAATTGGTTTAGACACATATTTTCAACTCAGAACCAATTTGGCTTTTAAAACAGCCAAAACAAATTTCTCTTAATCACTTCCAACCTGTTAGCAGATGGGTAAACAGCTTTTTTTTTAAATAACTGGGGCCAACAAAATACTTTAGTATCAGCCAGAAATAATTAGTGGCAATAGATAAAATGTATAATTCAAGATTAGATAGATAGATAGATAGATAGATAGATAGATAGATAGATAGATAGATAGATAGATAGATAGATAATAGATAGGCAGGCAGGCAGGCATATAAACTGTTATTATACATATTACAGGAGTGTTATCACAGCAATTACCCTCTAGTTAATGAGTTGTAAGATTTTGAAAAAAGATTTGCTTTGCCAGTGGAATAAGAAATATAGCAGAAAAATACAATAACTAATGTACAAGAATACTATATTAGCACAACTGTATCCTTGGCAAGTATGTATACATAGAACAGCTTATTTGTTGAGTGTGGGTGGAATGTAGACTGCACATAGAGCACAGCTATGTCAAACATATCAGTCTCAAGATTCATACAGTAGGAGTCTTGACTCCTCTTTATTCAAATGATATTGGAAAGGTTTTACATTTGAAACATTTTGGTGTGAAATAGATCATTCTAAGACTAGAATTTCCAAGCTTGAAATTGATTTGTGATAAGATCAGAAAACCTTTAATTTTGTTTAACCAATTTAAATAACCAATATATACTGCACTTGGATACAGAATAAATAGTAGTAAGCAATGAAAAACGTAATGAAACAAAGTGATGATGATTATGTTATCCATTTAGTCGTGTCTGATTCTTGGTAATTTTATGGGCCAGGCCTTTCAAAAATCTCCGATCTTCTTTCTTTGTTGTGGCTTGAGTCAGCTTTGATGGTATCCAGCCATCATGTTCTTTGATTGCCTGGTTTCCTTTTACTGTTAACTCTTCCAAACATAATTGCTTTGTTCAATGAACTTCCCTGCATGACATGGCCAAAGTAAGTGAGATGCAGTATCTTGATTTTGCCTTCTAGTGATGTCTGGTGTTATGCGCTCTAGCACTTGCTTGTTAGTCACTCTTACTGTCCAAGGAATATGTTGGAGCCTTCTCCATCACCACAGCTCAAACGAGTTGATTTTCTTCCTGTATTGCTTTTTTGAAGTTCAGCTTTCACAATTATACGTGGCTATGGAGAACACAATAAAGCAGTGCCAGGCTAATGTCTGTCCTTTTTCATATTTGGCTCATGTCATCATTGCTGAAGCCAGGGCAATCTGCTGCCTTCTGAGCTTTGAGCTATCTGCAATCCTAGGAAAGTCAATTTTTCTTCGCTGTCAATGTTGATGTTTCCATACCTTGCAGTGATCATGAGCTTGGCCTTTTTGATGTTCAGAAAGAAATCAAAATTCTCCGATACTTTCTTCTTTGATTTTCTTGATCAGATGTTCCAAGCTTTCTTTGGTTTATGAGAGAAAAGTTATATCAAGATTGTTGATGTTTCTTCCACCAAACTTGACCCCAATTTTTGATTCTTCAAGATCTAGCTTCCTCATGATCATTCTAGCATATACTGTAGATTGAATAAGAAAGGGGACAGAATGCAACCTTGTTACACTCCTTTCTGTATGTTAAAATGAAACGAAGTAGAAAAAACGTGGTTGAGAACAGCAGCAAAGAAACACTGGCATGGGAAATATTACGGCTTGTGCTGCCAGTCTGTCTCTTCTACAACACTATTTAAATATGTGAATGTATATGTTAACCAGCATTCACTAAAAAGTGAATGACTACATACAGCATAAAAATTATTGGGGAATTATGCATGAACTCATATCAGTCACATTAGTTGGTAAATATTTGGGATGATAATAACAGAAGCATATTTCACCAGCTTTAACTAAATAGCTTGGAAGGAAATTAGTATAAATTGTATTTCTATTTTTTAATTATGATTTTGAGTTGATACAGTTATTTAAAATATTTATAGTCTCACTACAATGCAAAACATCTTCATATGGTGTACAGCATTAAAATGTAAATGCGATAGGATTTATAATAATGCATTAAAACATAGAAATATGATCTCATTCGAACATAGAATCAGGGCAAATTTCAGCAGTATGGTGGGATAAATATTGAAAGTTTGAATACGGCTCCCAAACAATGGAAATTCCAATATTTTCAGTGTAACCCACTCCCTGAAATCCAGAAATTAAATCAATTGTTTCTGTTTCATTTCAACAAAGCATTTGGAATTATAAGAGAAGACAGATGGTAAATGAAGGCATTACTGGTTAGCTTGATTATAATGAAAAATAATAAAATAACGATGATGAAGAAGTTAATAATACTGATGTAAATAGTTCTAGTGATGATGATGATAATGTTGCTGCCGAAAACCGTTGTAATATTATGTTTTTTGTCCAACTTCTTCTGAACTTGTCCCTGCCATTATGGCTTTCAAAATAATATTGAATGGAACTTTCAGACCTAGGAAGTGTGTGTGTGCGTGTGTGTGTGTGTGTGTGTGTGTGTGTGTGTGTGTGTGTATACAGGCACAAACTTTTCCTTTCTTCAATAATCTCTTTTTCTATCTGTGTTAAACTGGAGGCCCTCCATCATGTGCATGCACACCCACCCCAGCTCTACAAAGGGGAAAATATCATAATGCATCACATGATAGCAATGTGATGTGTCGAGTTTGACACCTGTGGGTTAAACAATAAATCAATTGGTTATATTTCTGTTGCCCTTTGCCTTAGCCAGATCCATTTTATTCAGAAACATTCTTCAATATTCCTTACAGATATCTTTTTCTTTTGCATAATGTTCCTTAATCTACCTGAACTCTCACATTGCTGTTTTTCTCAGAAAATTTATGACACTTTATATATCCACAAAAAATCTGAGGGACTTTTAAAGTAATGTGAGTTAAAAACTCATGAGTTTTAATGTGTGAAGCTCTCTTTTACAGTTTCTATGCAGTATAGCAGGTGTTCTTCTAAAGCATTTACATACATAAAATTTTTATTTCAGTGCTGAACCCCAAAATCAATTGGAACCATGTATGGGAGAACAAACTACATTGTTTTGAGTGCCTCTTTGGATTTCAGCCATAGATTAGATAGCAATATTGCTTCATATTCTCCAACTTCCAGCCATTTTCACTCTCTTGTATTGAATTATTTAATTATCCATTGTTTCCATGTTTATTGTGGTTCTAAGCACTGCATTTAGTTTAAAGCAATACCTTCCTAACTTCCTCCCTCCCTTCCCCTTCCCTTCCCTTCCCTTCCCTTCCCTAGAAGACGAAGACACATTAATATAATTAATGAGAAAGTGAAAAGGATTGGGCCACATTTAGACATATATGAAGCTTTCAAAAAAGTCCGAAAAGTTCCTACAACGGAAAAAATTGCTTCAGCTGCTACCTATATTCAAAAACTTTTCAAAGGATGGTATGAACGTAGTAAATTGAACAGAATAAAACTGAAGGTAATGTATTTGAATTTCATTAATATGAGATGTTGTGATATACTATAATGGATTATATCTGATATGTTTGCACTACTGTAGCTAGTACCTTGTCCAGCTTGAACAGTAATGATTTATATAAAATAATATTAGTCTCAACATGTGAAAGGTGCAGAGTTGATTTATACAAGAAATAATCCCTATACTCATCTGCATGTCCAATGATTTTTAGAGCCCTTACTAGACAATACTGGGCTATTTGGACAAATAGTCTTGTCTACTAAAAGGTCAGTTTTCTATTTAGCACAAAAATGTCTTGTCCGCAGTCTCAAACTCAATATGGACTTCATTTTACCTATCATCAAGTTGTTATACACAACAATCTATATCTTGCTCCAGCCATACTTTGATTTTCCTGGCTTCTTTTTGTCTTCTGGCTAATTTTGCATTGTAGCCTCTCTACCTCTGCTCTCTCTGCCTCTCTGTCTCTGTCTCTTCTCCTGCTCGAGCAGGGGGTTGGATTAGATGACCTCCAAGGTCCCTTCCAACTCTGTTACTCTATGTCTATGTCTGTCTCTGTCTCTGTCTCTCTCTCTGCCTCTGCCTCTCTCTCTCTGTGTGTGTGTGTGTGTTAAAATAGTATGTGTGTGTGAGAAACCAATACACCTTTGTTGTGTTTTGGTTCTTTTTCTCTTCCACCTTTACAAGTAGGCAGATATTTAGCAAAGTCCAGATGCCTTTTGTTAAAAAACAAAAGTGGGTGGGGGGCTTCTTTGGGACAACCATGACCTGGATGACTGAGAATCTCATAGACATCAAGTATATTCTGCTACCAGATTTTTAACATTTTCATAGAACTTTGGCAAACTTTGATCTTTGCCATAAAATCCTTTAGTCACTAGTGTCAAAATGCAATTATCACAAGGGATTTTTATTTTGTTTTTATGGCAATCTCTGGAAGGTTTTCTTACTTTATGCACCTGTAAAATGCATAATTTTTTACCCTGAAAAAGTTGTTTCTCCCAATAACACTTTACATGTATGTATGTATGTATGTATGTATGTATGTATGTATGTATGTATGTATGTATGTACATGTAGTGCACACACACAAACACACACACACACACACACATATATATATGTTTGTAATTACAGGCTAAGAGCCATGGACCAAATATATTAGCTGTTATAAAGGATTATCGTAGAATGATGTTTCGAATTAAACGCTGTTGTGGCATCTTGGATACAAGTACACCCCTAATATTTGAACAACTGGAAGACTGGCTTGACAATAAACTGCGTATGTATTTTTCAGAATAATCTGTTGAGATTATTGTCATATCTCTGTTAATTATTTAAAAAAACTATTTAATAGCTTTAATTGAGGTTGCTTGCATTATTTGAAAGGCGTTGTCTTTTTTTTTAGTAGAATTACTAATATAAATGATGTCTTTTGGAAGAGACACCATAGTTTAGTAATAGAGCACATGTTTTCCCTGCAGGAACCCCAAATGTAATCTGTATCATTTTCATTTAAATGTGAAATGTGACTAACTGTTAGATTCTGGGCAGTAAGGATATATCTTGGTAAAATACTATTTTTCTGAGCACTGTGTTGCAAAACTGTGTGTTCTAATGGAGTACTTTATGTTGCTAGCAGCTTTCTGGATTTCAGTACCAAAAAGGTAGACGTTCAGACATCTCCAAACAAAAAGCAAGCGAACAAACAAACCAGAAAGAAGCCTGCTAAAATTCTTTATCTTTTCTCCTTCCTGTACTTCCTTGTCTGAGAAACTTTAGCTGGAACTCCAAAAAAACCTGGGGAAAGTACTGACAAAAGCTAAAATGGCAAGTTGCAAACAAGAAGTGGCAAAAAAAACTATTTAGCATCCACTTCAGTCTTAATGTTTTCATTCAGAATTGATGCATTATTTGGCAACATTCTGAGACATTGGCATATCATACTCAACTCACGGCAATGATAACCGAGCATAAGTTTAAACGTTATGCTACTGATGTGGAAGCTAAAGCTAAGCAACCTTTCTAAAGTGTTGTGTCTATGTAATTGAAGAACTGATAGTGGATATATCTTGTAAAATAATCAAGATCTCTCACAACAGAAAAAGAGATCTTACAAGATACATTTAGCAGAGCTGTGCACATTTTGAAAACAGTTAGGAATAAGTATGATGTCAGCACAACACGTGTCTGCTATTCATTTATTCAGCCATACCTTTTTTGAGGTGCCAGTGGCTCTACTCCTTAAAGAAGGATGTATTTTCAGGGTCACTTGGAAGCATGAAAAAGCACTGGACTATTTAATGAGTAGTACCAAGGTACTCTGCTCAGATCAGGTCCAAAGCACGTCTTCGGAATTTTTTTAAAAAGAATCTCAAGTACCAAATGTGGACTGTACATTTGGATCAAATGGCAGAGGAACTATATATTATGTCTTTAAAGTTAAAATATAATACATGTGAATATGATTTAGATATTATGAAATAGTTTTAGTTTAATCTTTCATAGTGATCATAGCAGCACTGGTCTTGATTATCTTACCCACAGAATATAAGAATTCTACAATACAGTTATACAAAATAGATGAGGATAATATTTATCAGTTTGTTACCAACATATGAATGCTAATAAAAAGCTGGAAGATACGCTGATGAAATTTGTGGAAGGATTCCATTTATTAAAGATGGTTGTAATTTATGGAAATAGGCACAGTACAGATCATGAAAAGACTTACTATGTATGTGGCTGTCTTATGTCTTTTTCCTATATATAGTGAAAGCAAATCTTGTATCTGTTTTGCAAATAGGTGTGACAATATCAGTTGTCTTTTAGATATCCTGATTGAGGAAATCCAAAATTTTGAAATATAAAATTTTGGATTGAAAATTCCTATTATAACTATAAATTTGTAGCAGGAAAACTTACCAAGAAGAACAGTTTTGATATGTGTAGTATTCCTGAAGTTGGCTTAATATCTCTCTCATTAAGGATTTTTATTCGGAAGAAACCATGATCCAGTCTCAAATATTTGCGATTGCTTTTACAGAATGAATACTTTCAATAGGAGTTGGACACACACACACACACACTTTTACTTAGATATGATACAGAGACATAATAAATAAAGGCATGTGTGATAAATTGGATGCAAAACTTCAAACAATCCCAATACAATAACAAAACGAGCCTTTTTGATCTATATATTATTTTGTGTCCTAGTTTATGAAACTATATTTCAAAAGAAAGTGGCCTGGAAAGAAATAGATAGAAATGAGATCCCTACGTTTTTCAGAGACTGTGGCCGGTTTCCAACACAAAAGGAAATTAATACTGCAACAACTCTACTATTGAAAGGTAAGAGATTTATACAATCATTCATAGATTGTGTAGAAATATAGAGTATTTTTAGAAAAATGATACTTTGAAAGGGTGCTTCATTTTTTAGTTAATACAAATAAATAAAAAGTGTCTTATTTATTTGCTATTTAAGTTTACTTATTTGAGGAAGTTGTGTAAAAAAACCACCCTCACTCAAGTGACAGCTCCTTAAACACCATAGTTATTTTAAAAACTTTTACCATTTTGATATTTTCATCTTACTCTTCAACACATTATCAAGGCAGCTTACATGAGGTGCAAAATAAAAACATATATGAGCAAGATCCAGATCTTCAAGAGCTGAAATATGAGAATTTTGGAAGCATTCCTAAATATATTTGCATATTTTCCTGTACTACAAACAGAAGGGGACTGTTACACCTTTTCCTTTGATGAGACCTTGAGTAGAAGTTGCTGACATATTCATTTCCATGGCTATGCAATCCTCTGTTTATAAAATGTAGAATATTTTACAATCTATTGTTGCTATGCAAGATCAATTGCTGTATGCTTTCATTAGCTTTATTCAAGTATGGAATGTTTTAGTCATTTATTTCAATTTCACATTTACTGTATTTGTGCTTGTTTATACATTTCTGTTTATTTAGACACTTATAGAGGGTTGATAAATAAAAATTATTATGGTTTCAGTTTATGGGCAAATGGAATAATGGTATTAATAAAAAGAAAACTATATATGAATCTACTTACTTTGCGGCGAGAGTTATAAACTTGTAAGAAATCCAAGAACAAAAATACATTATTAACTAGGCTTAAGGTATATGTTTGTCTGTGTTTGTGTGTCTAAATAGATATAGTGCATTACCCATTAAATTAGTTTTAGGTTCCATATTTGCACATTTGCAGCTGTGAGAGCAATCAACTTATATATCCAAACCAAGTAATATATTTAAATAGGGAAAGAGAGAAAGCTAGTATGGTAATAGTTATAAACTAAGTAATCTACCCAAACTCAAAGTATAAGCACCTCTCCTATAAGTAGATATGCCTTTACACTTTCACTGAGGCAATCAGAAAGCTGCAAGAAAGAGCACTTTTTATCTATCCTTTGTTTTGAAAGTAAGGACTCCCAGGTATGGGCTGAAGTAAACTACTCTATAAAAGGTTGTGAATAGATATAGCAAAATCTAATTCCGGTTGGGTGTTGAACATGCAGTGCAGGGGTGGGCTTCAAAATTTTTAGCAAAGGTTTCTCTGCCTGATTGCTGGGTGGGCGTGGCCATGGTGGGTGTGGCCTAGTCAACCTCCTGCACCATGGTGGGGGAGGGCATTTTTGCCCTCCCTGGGCTGCGGAAACTTTCCTTGAGCCTCCGGGAGGGTGAAAACAGCCAGTAAAGAGCCCATTTCTGGCCTTCCAGAGCTTCTGGGAGGCCCATTTTCACCCTCTTCAAGCCTCCACGTGCGCCCTGCACTTACCTGCATCCAAAACGGGCCGTGTTGGGAGTCCTGGGAGGGGAGGGGCCAGGCAAAAGTGGGATTTGGGGGTTCTCCGAACTGCACAGAATATTAGCTAGGGGTTCTCCTGAACCCCTGCGAACTCCCAGCAGCCTACACCTGATGCAGAGATACCTCCCCCAAGTCCCATGCTTGGGAGAAACATTCTTTTCCATCCTTTCAAAACCATTTATTTGAGAATTTCACTTAGCAAGCACTCTGTTTGATTTTAGAAGAGCTGCTAAGGGACCTTTCCTTAGCCACACATTTAATATTCATAATTTTAGAGTATGTAGTTTAATTATATTATTAATAGAAGAGAATATATGTAGCTCAGGGTTGAATTGTGGAATCTTTGGTGCTCTCAGAGCTTGGTCGTTTGCTGATAGACATTTCCTTACCTGACTAGGTAACCTAATTATGGAGGTACCTATATTACTTAGCTAATAAAATTTCTGCAAGTAACAACCAAACTTGGGGAGAGCATTAAGGAGTATTATTTTCCTATTTTTGAAATATTGCATTTTTTATTTACTCATATTGTTATTTATTGCTCTGAATGAATGGAAAAGTGAGATAAACATTGCATATACAAAAATGAATAAATAGTTTCTTATAGCCTTTCTGAAGGAACACATGTATAATGCGTAAATGCATTTTCAGTGCAGTTTTTAAAAGGTCCTTTAAATGCATTTTCAGTATGATTTTTAAACATTTTTGTTACAAACTAAGCAAACGCATTTGTTTTGAATCCTAATAGTTTTACTTCCACAGTAGGCTCGAAATCCTGCACTTCTGATTGGCCCGCAGTTAGCCGATCATGATTGGTCATCTTTGGCTAATCTGATTGGCTGACAGCGGGTCGCCGCCGATTGGACGCTTCCAGCGCGGCAAACTTGAATCATTGGACATTGTGACAGCAGCCAGCTCTATAAAAGGAGCTGCTGCGGCCCAAGCGTTCTGTTCCTTTTCTGAAGTCACTAATAAAGAGTTGAGTCACTATTCGATGCCTCGTCTCCGTTCCTTGCGCCCACTCCTCCAGATCTAACACTGGCGACGAGGATGGGATGTGGAGACGATAGAGCTGACTGAGCACTCGCTGAGCACCAAACAGAGCACGTGGCTAAGAGCGCACCCGCTAGCGACAGGATGACCAGCAGCGCCATACCACCCGCTCCATTTGACCCGGCTAACGAAGACTGGGACTCGTATATGGACAGGTTCCAGATGTTCCTGGAGACCAACAATCTAAAGATGCTACGCCTGGCAAGAAACGAGCTGTATTCCTGACCCATTGCGGGCCCGCCGTTTTTAAAATAGCAAAAGCACTTGTGAAACCGGCCGAAGTCAAGACAATGGATTGGGACAACCTCGCGCCGATCCTCCGGGCCCATTATGCACCAGCGGTGCCAACACTCATCAGAAGACACGAGTTTTACCAGAGGGACCAACAGAAAGGCAAAAGTGTTGGAGACTTCATCGCTGATCTCAGGAACCTGGCGGGACTTTGTGGCTTCGCAAACCTCGAGGAAGCCATGAGAGACCGAATTGTTCTGGGCCTAGAAGACCCTACGACCCAGAGCAAAATTATGGCGAAGGGGGACATCGGCCTCGCAGATGTCATCGCCGATGCTACTGCAGCAGAAGCAACCAGGAAATCAGCCGCTCGAATGCGCCGAGCAAACGCACCGCACCGCCAACTCGCCAGTGACACTATGCCTTTCTCCGAGAAGCACACAACGACCACCCACCATGAAGACCTCGAATCCTCATCAGAAAGCGAGGAAGAGGAGGTCAACCGCCTCAGGTCAGAACGCAACCAGCGAGACCAGCGGAACCCTAAATCTTCACGACAATGTGCTGGATGCGGGGGTAATCACCCGCGATCAGACTGTAAATTCCTAGACGCACTCTGCCGTTCCTGTGGAAAGAGGGGCCACATCGCAAAAGTATGCAGAAGCAAGCGAGGATTCAGCCCAACCCGAAGAGAATATAATTTCCGGCAGACAACAGGCACCCCACCAATAAATCGGGACCACCTAAACAACCAAGGGAGCCACTACCACTACAGAAATAGAGCACCCGCCAATTCAACTAGACGAGAAGAGACCCATCAAACCATCACCATCGGCCACACTTCACCCCTGGATGCAAGGAAAATCCGAGTGAAGGTCACCATTGCGAATCAACCATGTGTTATGGAGGTCGACTCCGGGTCGTCCTTATCAATGATCTCTTGGAAAACCCTCAAACAGCTGATCCCTGACATCTGTCGCCAGGACCTCAGCACTCAAAAAAATCATATTAAAAGACTACCAAGGAAACAGAATCCCAGTTGCCGGTACCAGCCACGTCCAAGTATCTTTCAAAGACCACACTGCAACTCTTCCTCTTACCATCGTCGACTGAGATCGGCCCAGCTTGCTAGGCTTGCAGTGGTTCGCGCCGCTAGGAATTGAACTAGCAGGCATCCACCAGACCGGAAGCGATGACTGGGAAGCGGCCCTCGTCCAGGAATTCCAGGACGTGTTCACCGAGAAACTAGGCAAGTACAAAGGATCCCCCATATCGTTTAATCTCAGCCCTGATGTTGCGCCCATTCGCCTTAAGCCTCGTTGAGTGCCGTTTGCACTCAAGCCAAAGATTGATGAACAATTGGACAAATTAATAGCCCAGGGCGTGTTGGAACCGATTGACCACGCCCGATGGGAGACCCCAATTGTAACCCCCATAAAACCTGATGGATCCTTGAGAATTTGTGGGGACTACCGGGCCACCCTAAATCACGCGCTTCAGCAGAGCGCTTACCCTGTACCTGTGGTCCAACACCTTCTTCATTCCTTGGGAGGTGGAAAAATATTTGCAAAATTGGACCTAGCCCAGGCGTACCAGCAGCTGCCCGTAGATGCATAGACTGCAGAAGCCCAGACTATAGTCATGCACAGGGGTGCATTCAAGTGTAATAGACTCCAGTTCGGAGTGAGTGTAGCACCGGGCATTTTCCAAAGTCTGATGGAGAGACTGTTACAGGGCATAAAAGGGGTTGTGCCCTACTTCGATGATGTCTTGATAGCTGCCCCCATGAGAAGCCTATTAGAAAAACGACTCAGAATGGTTCTCCAGAAATTCAAAGACGCTGGCCTGAAGGTCAAAAAGGACAAGTGCCAACTATGTACTGAGACGGTTGAATTCCTTGGGTACCTTCTTGACAAACAGGGAATTCACCCTACTGAGAAAAAACTAGCTGCCATAAAAAACTCCCCAAGACCTAGGAATAAAACAGATCTCCAAGCCTTCCTGGGACTCATTAATTTTTATAACATCTTCTTGCCCCAGAAAGCAACCGTTGCTGAACCCCTGCATAGGCTCCTCAACAAGAAGGCGTCCTGGATCTGGGGACACCGGGAAGAATGAGCCTTTCAGCAAGTTAAAGACCTTTTAACTTCAGATGCTGTATTAATGCAATATAACGAGACTTTACCTTTAACTGTCACCTGCGATGCCTCACTGTTTGGAGTAGGAGCCATTTTGAGCCACGTCCTGCCAAATGGAACTGAGGCACCTATTGCATTTTTTTCAAGAACCTTATCTAAAACCGAGAGAAACTATAGCCAACTCGATAAAGAGGTTCTCGCTATCGTGTCTGCGATCAAACGATTCCATGAGTATGTATACAGAAGACTCTTTGCCATAATCACCGATCACAAACCATTACTTGGCATCTTAGCGGGAGACAAACCAACTCCCCACATTTTATCATCCAGAATGACACGTTGGTCAGAGTTTCTGGCTGCATACAATTACCAACTACTACACCGCCCCGGAAAAGCCATTCCCCACGCTGACGCCTTGAGCCGTTCTCCGCTACCGGAAGTCATAAGCGACCCAGCTCCAACCCTAGCTGTGCTACAAATAGAAACTCTTCCTTCACCACCCCTGACTGCACGGGACATCGCCTCGGAAACAAAGAAGGATCCTTGTTTGGCACGAGTCCTCAGCTGGGTGGAAAGAGGTTGGCCTGACAACGAACCCAACGACATCCTTAAGCCTTTCAAAAACCGACAGACAGAACTTTTCTCCCAAAAAGGATGCATCTTGTGGGGAGACAGAGTTGTAATCCCAGAGAGACTATAGCATAAAGTTCTAAAACTCTTGCACGATGGACACCCAGGCATCGTGCGCATGAAGGCACTGGCAAGGAGTGCCTACGCATGGTGGCCAGGTATAGATAAGCAAATAGAGACCTGGGTGGCCACCTGCATCAAATGTCAGGAAACTCGCTCAGCTCCACCAAAAGCCCCACTGACTGAATGGGAAACGCCTCGAGGTCCCTGGTCCCGTATCCACATCGATTTTGCGGGACCCACCAAGGGACACACATTTCTTATAACAGTAAATGCCTATTCCAACTGGCTGGAGGTCCACAAAATGAAGAGCACCACCACAGAAGCAGTTGTCAAAAAACTAAATAGACTATTCGCTACGCACGGTTTGCCAGATGTCCTGGTCTCAGATAATGGCCCCCAATTCACTGCTCTGGCATTTGAACAGTACCTAGCAGACCAGGGAATACGCCACGCTTTAACATTGCCGGCTCACCCGGTGGCCAATGGCAGGGCTGAGCGCATGGTCCAATTCATAAAGAAAACGCTACACAAGATGGAACATGGGGACATCGATGACAAGGTGACCAGGATGCTCCTGCTCCAGCATATCCCCCAAGCAGCACCACAAACAGAACCCCAGCTGAATTGCTCATGGGCCGAAAACTTCGGTCACATCTTGATCGCCTACACCCTGCCTACACGCCGGAAAAGCCCCTGGGGTCCAGCAGCAGGTGTCGCACATTCAAGGTAGGCGACTTAGTCTTTGCAAAAAACTTTTCCGGCGACCCATTGTGGGTCCCTGATACCATAACCCAACCTACGGCCCCTCGATCCTACTGTTTACAAACTGCTGATGGGAAAACGTGGAAGCGCCACATCAACCAACTTTGCTCCAGACTAGCACCTACCCCCGTAACAAGCCCAGAATTTCAAACCGGGGAGGGGGGAAAGGGAAACCGAAGGGGCCGGAAGAGAATTAGCATACGACCCAGTAAGCGAAAACCAGCAATCAGCACAACCAACCCGGGGATACTCACCTTCCGAAGGAGAACCAAGCCAGATGATCGCCTCGCCACAAAGCAGTACTGCGACTGAAGCAAATACAAGGAATCCGAATGACAGCCGCGAAGGAAGCAGAAATGACAACCCCGAGTCACCCAGCGAAGAGGTTGGACTATCATTGCCATTAAGTTCAGCAAGCAGCCCACCGGAACCAGAGCCAGAGCAAAGACCGGTGGAGCAACGCAGATCAAATAGACAGGTGAAACGACCTGCCTATTTGGAAGAATACATCACCCCACCCCTCAGACGGAACCTAGGGGGGAGGGGTGTTACGAACTAAGCAAACGCATTGGTTTTGAATCCTAATAGTTTTACTTCTACAGTAGGCTCGAAATCCTGCACTTCTGATTGGCCTGCAGTTAGCCGATCGTGATTGGTCGTCTTTGGCTAATCTGATTGGCTGACAGCGGGTCGCCGCCGATTGGACACTTCCAGCGCGGCAAACTTGAATCATTGGACATTGTGACAGCAGCCAGCTCTATAAAAGGAGCTGCTGCTGCCCAAGCGTTCTGTTCCTTTTCTGAAGTCACTAATAAAGAGTTGAGTCACTATTCGATGCCTCGTCTCCGTTCCTTGTGCCCACTCCTCCAGATCTAACAATTTTTATCACCAAAATGTCTGTATTTTGTCACATGAACATGCTTTCCAGTTGAAAGAGACCATTAGAGGACCTTTCAGTATAGATAGCTTAGTTACCTGGGTTTATATGACCTGCTAGACCAGGGTTGTCAAGCTCGATTTCATTGAGGGCCACATCAGGGTTGTGTTTGACCTCAGGAGGCTGGGGTGGGCCTGTCTGGCTGTGACGGCCTCCTGCAGCCCTCTGCCCGTGAAAACAGAGCTTGGGGAAATTGCGTGGGACAGCACACAGCCTCCCCGAGCTTCATTTTTTGCTGGCAGAGGGCTGCAGGAGGCTGTTGCAGCCGAAAATGAGACCTGGGAAAATGGGGCCTTGGACCTTTATTTTTGCTGCCAGAGGCGTTGCAGGCCAGTCCTTTGCTGTTTCCAGGGTGGACCCTCAGGTCAGATTTAAGCACTCCATGGGCCAGATGCAGACCACGAGCTTTGAGCTTAACACCTCTGTCCTAGACACTTCCATGGTCCTTGAAAATGGCTTTGTTTGCCTCATGTTATTCAGAATTTAATACCATTATACCATTTTTACTCATTTCAGCAATATAGGTTTTTCACTTAAATCAGACTAGCAGCTTAATCCTATTCATATTTATTAAGAAATTATTTCTATTGATAGCCATTATTTTTAAGTGCCGTAGAGTTCAGTCTTAATATAATTTCAACATGCTATGCTGTACATTATGTGATGAATACACACTAATGAATTGGGTAACATGGCTGCCGAATGTAATGCATCTTAGCTTCTTTTCATGAAATAAGATTATTTAACATGAGTCATTATAATTTTGAAAAGCTATCCAAAGCTGCTCTTGTATGCAGTGGATGAATTTGGTTGGTTTGATTGACTGTGAAATTGGAATTTTTGACATTCTTCTGAAAAATAGACTTTTGCCTGGAATAGGGAATGGATACTAGTATTCCTGGAAGTTAGACTTTTCATGGAACAATCATATTTACTCATAAATTGGGTTCATACAAATCCTGGTACTATGAAACTGGAGTGTGATAGTGTAATTCAGATGTTGGCATTTCAGGCTGTTGCTGTAGTTCTTCTTGTAAAGGAATTAATAAACCATTGAAAATTGGTTCATAAATATTGTGATACATTTTCCTAACTATCATGCTGTTTCTGCATTCATTTCTGACCATTGTATTCTAGTCCAGCTTTTATACTATCTTTCCTTTTCTGAATTGTGTGTGTGTGTGTGTGTGTGTGTGTGTGTGAGAGAGAGAGAGAGAGAGAGAGAGAGAGAGATGTGAATTTCTAGCAGTCTTTGTTACTTTATATCACAACCCCTAAGCGTTTTATATATTTTAATAACAAATAACACCCTTGCTACCTTTTTAGAGCAGCTAATGTTCCCTGAGTTCTCTTTACCTTAAATGACTTCTTTTAGATTTCAGTCTGATTCTTGGTGTCAATGGTAGTGTTAATTGTAGCATCCCAAAGGCTCTTAATATTCATCAAATATTTGATTTACATTTTCTAATAAAGCTTTTGGAAGGAACGGGAAACTTATCTTCTACCATGATTCCTAAGATTCAGGAAGAAGCTAATTCAGCTGAAGCAATGTGGAGAGATGAAATTTGATTTCCATAGAAGAGAATACTTGCAACTCAAGGTTGAATTTTGAGGTCTTTGGTACTCTCTGAGTTTGGTTATTTTCTTGAAGAAATTTTATTATCAAAGTAGGTAACATCACCAGTGCTAGTAAGGAATGGAGCTTGTTCTCATTTTATATATTAGTGGCTTGCCCTGTCAATGTAGGGGTGATAGGAGTGATCTTGATAGCTCCTTGATTGGGTTGTTGTTTACTGTTAGCTTGTTTGAATGAGTTGGTAGTTCCTTGATTGGGGTATTGTTTGCTTCTTGATTGTTGGTCTAATGTTAATCTCTGCTCATTTAATTTGGAATAAGATCTCTCCGTATACTATAATTGGAAAGAATAACTACTCTTGCAAGTAGTTCAAGCTTTTTGTAGGAGAGAATGGAACAGCAGGAATGATAGAAGCACTAAACTGTATAAGATTTTAACCCTGCTAAATTTCATTTTGATACATTAAGAGTTTCATCCCAAAATTTGTTGAAATATTACTCTTCACCTTTTAAAAAATAAAGATGACAATATGAAGTTGGCTCCATTGGAAAAGCTTGAGGATGTTGATTACTTTGTTGTCATAAGCACAGAGGTACTATATCAGAGAGGTAGTCAGGTTACATAAAAAAGATGCTGTACATAGAAAATGATATTTGTAGTTGTGCAGCTACACTCACTTTGAACCTTTTCCTTCAAATCCTGATCTAGCATCACTAAAACCCTAAAGTACATTTGTAATGCTGTAATCAGAATACTATGTACAATTCATCTTCCTTTAACTTTCAGAGCAGAAAGTTACAGATGTTATATAAAGTATAGGCATTGGAAACATCTGATTTAATCAGGCTTGCAAGTAAGAGTAATAGTGTATTTTGTGTTGTCTGAGAGATCGAGGATCCAGAAGTGTTTCATCTGGCTTTATATAGCAATAGCACTTAGATTTATATACCACTTCACAGTGCTTTGTAGCCCTCTCTAAGAGGCTTACAGAGTCCGCAAATTGCTCCCAACAATCTGGGTCTTCATTTTACTCACCTCGGAAGGATGGAAAGCTGAGTCAACCTTAAGCCAGTTTGACTCAAACTGCCAAACTGCTGGTAGCCAGTGATCAGCAGAAGTAGCCTGCAGGACTGCATTCTAACCACTGCGCCACCGCAGCTCTTCCTAAAATATAATGGCTGGTTCTGTCTAACTCATTGCAGTCAACTTTTTCAAAGCTGATTTTTATTTTGGATATGATAATTTTCTATTATACCAAGGGACATTTGGGAATTTCCTTGATGTATGAATTGGAATCAGCAAATTTTTCAGCCATGGGTTTGTTTGTTTTTTGAATATCAGCAGGGCCACATTAGTACAAATATTTTTTTTGAAACTAATAATACAGAAATAGTATTTAGAAAATTTATAAAACAAAGAATTAGACATTTCTTACCAGCATTACGAATTTACTTTAGGATTATTTTATCTTTACAAATGCATGTCATCATATCCACTATTAACAAGCAAGGAGGGAAAAGTAGAACACAGATGTCATAGGCTATGGCTAAATGTTACAAACATACGGTTAATGAATATACTTAATTTATTAATTGGCTTCACTCATTTCCATAAGAATAACCATTTGAAAATATCCTTATTTGCCATAAAGTTCATATATTCCAAGTGGGAATTCCTAAATTTTATTAACTCAGGAACATCCAGATTTATTATCATGTTAAATGTTATTTGTGGGAGACCATTAAAAGAGCAATAATACCCAAGAGCCTTTTTGTTTCCTCAGATGGAATCAGATTCCATCAGCACTGTTTGAAATTTTACATCATTTTGTTCCCTGCATTTTCAATATGAATGAACATGAACTACACAAAGGAACAATAATATAAAGTGTGGTCATGAAGAAAGAACTATCATTTTTGTACAGAAATATGATTCTAGATAATAAACAGGAAAAAGAAATAAAAAAGAAATAAAAAGTAATAAAAAGGAAAAGGATGGTGCCATCAAGAGAACTTCTGATTCCTAGACAATGGTCTGCTTCTAAGACACTAGACTAAAGAAGCTTGGGAAATTTTGAAAAATATGATTATAAAAGCCAGTCCAGAACAATACCACTGAAAAAGAAAATTAAAAAATTCAAGAAGAAACCAATATGGTTGCATAAAGAACTCTCTGATAAATTGAAAGGCAAAAAGGATAAGTATATAAAAAACAGGGACACATAACTAAGGCAAAATATCAGCATATAGCCTGATGTGCAAAGATGAAGCCAGGAAAGCTAAGGCTCATAATGTACTAAGACTTGCAACAAATATCAAAATAATAATAAAAAAAGTTTCTTTCACCGTGTAAAAGAAAAGAAGAAAACAGTAAAATAAACAATTGGTCCACTAATGGAAGATGGCAAGGAAATTATGGGCAGCAGGGATCAAGCAGAGCTAATTAAGTCATTCTTGGCATCTGTCTTTACACAAAAAGGAAAAAAAATAGCCCAACTGATCCAAAACAATACCATAAAAGACAGACTAGGAATACAAATGAAAATAAGTAAAAGAATGGTAAGACAACATCTGTCCATCCTCAATGAGTTCAATTCACTAAGGCCAGCCAGATGGATTATATTCCAGAGTTTTGAAGGAGATGGCAGAAGTGATCTTGGAACCACTGAACCACATCTTCCAAACTTCCTTGAGCATTGGAGAACTACCAGACGACTGAAAGAAAGGAACCCAAGAAAAGGAAAAGGAAAAAAATGAAACTGCAGACCAATCATCCTGACATCAATACCTGGCAAGATCCTGGAAAAGGTATTCAAATAACAGATTTGCAAACATCTAGAAGGAAGCAAAGTTATAATCAGAAGCCAATATGGGTTTATCAGAAACAAATCATGCCAAACAAATCTTATTTCATTCTTTGACAAACTGACTAAATTAGCGGACCAACGAAATGCTCTGGACATAGCATACTTGGATTTCAGTAAGGCATTTGACAAAGTAAATCACAGCCTACTTCTTGATAAGTTAGAAAAATGTGGGACGGGCAACATCACCACCAGATGGATTCGTAACTGGCTGACAGACCACACTCAATGTGTAACTTTTAATGGAATTACATCCACTTGGAGGGAAGTAAGCAGTGGGGTACCCCAATGTTCTGTCTTAGGCCCAGTACTGTTCAATATCTTTGTAAATAATCTAGATGGGATAGAAGAGGAACCCATCAGATTTGCAGACAACACCAAGCTGAAAGGAATAGCCAACACTCCAGAAGGTAGGCTCAAGATCCAGAAGGACCTTGACAGACTTGAACACTGGGCCCTATCTAACAAAATGAAATTCAAAGGTGAGAAAGGTAATGCTTTACACTAGGCAAGAAAAATCAAATGCACAGGCATAGAATAGGTGGAATCTGACTCAGTTGCAGTAACTATGAGAGGGATTTAGGAGTCCTAGTGGAAAACCACTTATATATGAGCCAGCAATGTGCTGCAGCCACCCAAAAAGCCAGTGCAGTCATAAGCTGCATTAACAGAGGGTTAGAATCAAATTCATATGAAGTGTTAGGACCACTTATAATGCCTCGGTAAGACCACCCATAGAATATTGCATCCAGTTTTGGTGGTCACCACATAAAAAACGATATTGAGACTCTGGAAAGAGTTTGGAGAACAGTAACAAAGATGATTAAGGGGCTGCAGACTACAACATATGAAGAATGGTTACAAGAATTGGGTATGTCTATTTTTGTGAAAAGAAGGAGTAGGGCTGACCTAGCAGTGTTCCAATATTTGAGGGACTGCCACAAAGAAGACAAGAGCAACCTATTCTCCAAAGCACCTGAAGGCAGGACAAGAAGCAATTGATGGAAATTAATCAAGGAGAGAAGAAACCTAGAACTAATAAGAAACTTCCTGACAGTGAGAACAATCAGTGGAATGGCTTGCCCCCAGGAAGTTTTAAAGAGATTGGATAGGCAGTTGTCTGAAATGGTATATGGTCTCCTGCTTGGGTAGGGGGTTGGCTGAGCTCCTCTGACATCCCTTCCAACTCTATTATTCTTTTTATGATCGTGAGTATCCATCCTTTCAATTCCAAAGAAAGTCTGGAATGGTATAAGATCTCCTGCCATGGCCAGAGGGTTGGACTCCAAGGTCCCTCCCAATCTTATTATTTTATGTTCTATGTTCTAAAATGGCCTCAATAACTTATATGGAAAGAAAAACCTCGGGAACAACTTAAGTAGCAGTTGGCTGTGGAACTGGGTTTTTAGAAGGAAATCAGACAGAGGACTATGAAGGAGGTAATGGCAGACAAAAGACAGCTCTGTGAAACCTTTGCAGCAGAATGAAGAGCAACGAAGTAGACTGGCTTTTCAGTAATTCCTCTCCAAACAAGCAGAGGATTAAAGACCATCTACAAGTGTTCCAGACGATGGCTCCTTGTGAGCAGAATATAAGATATTAATCTCTGACAAGTTTATTGCTCTGGGAGATGAAGGAATAACTATCTTGACCAAGCCATAGTTTGTGCCTTTGAAAGAATATTACATGGCTTTTTAGCTATTAGAAATCTTTGTATATAGTGATAGTACTATGTGAATTTCTCTTCTCTTCAATCCTTGGCAAAAGAAAGTTTTTACTACAATTTTTTTAGAAAGTTATAAACGGATGAAGGATTCAAATACATTTGAAATAAGATTTCAATAAAATAAAAAAGTTATAAAAACCCTTTCCATGGGAATTTTTTTTATTTTAAAAAACATGATAATATTTTAAAAAGGGGACACTATAGAGAACTTGAGATTAGAATTAAAGGAGGAAAACATATAAACCTGTCTTAGGAAAAAGCAAAATATTCTAATATTGGACATATTTGAAGATTTTTTTGAAATATGGACTTAGAAATGAATAGCGTCAACAGAGATATTTTCTTCTGTTTGGATACTATATTAAAGATGTTATGTTTTTCCTGACAAGATTGAGCCTGAGTTAAATGTGGATTTATAGATGAGAAAAATGAAACCACAATGATATGGGAAAAGATGTTAAATGAGATATAAAAGAAATTGGCTGAGTTTTTTTTTTAAATTTTGAGGAATCTCATGACAGGGAACAACGAAAAATAAAAGAAATCAAGATTTACAATGCTACTTGAATGGAAATAAAAATTAAGTTGTAGGAAGCAAAAAGAAGGAATATAAAGTAGGTTTATTTGATCAAGGTTAAAATAGATATGGTGTTAATTTCTGGTAATCTGTAATTGACTTTTTGGACACCGATAAGACAATGCTTTATGGATTTGTTTATAGATAGGAGCTAGGATATAGGAAGAAATCACTTGTTATATTTTAAGAGAACATGATGAGTTACTAAAAAAATTTATACTTGTGAAAATCGGATTACTTCTTGATAAGTTTCTTTTCTTTTTCTTTACTGTAATCTTTTCTATTCTATTTCTTTTTCTATTTTTGGTTTTTCTTTTATGTACCTTCTATTCTTTCTTTTTATTCTTCTATCTTTGTATTACCCTGTTTCTCCAACAATACGGCCTCCCCCAATAGGAAGTCCCAGCATGTTTTATAGGCATGAAATGAAATTAAGCCCCTCCCCCAAATTAAGGTCTATATTAAAACATGCCAAATGGGGGGGAATGGTGGGGGGGGCTTGCCATTAGGAAGTACTTTTGTTGCACACCTGGATATGGTGCTGCCTGCATTGACCCCGATACGAAGTGCCCCACCAATGCCGAGGTCAACATCCAAGCCGTCGCTGCCCGCCCACCCAAAGATGCAAGGGGGTGAATTAAGTCACCCCCGAAAAGACGGCCTAGCCATTTTTTCAGGGCTCAAAAAAAAATAAGACCCAGCCTTATTATATGAGAAACACAGTAGTTTATATAGTTGTTATGTATTACGTTTTATTGTTGTAATTATAATCTTTATCAATTTACTATAAAAAAAGATCAGACAAAGGACTGTAAATATATCTATTTTAGTTTGTTTAGTTCATTTACTTATTTGACTCAGTCAGATTGACTCAGGTTGGTAAAATGAAGATTGGGAGCAATATGCTAACTCTGTAAACCACTTAGAGAGGGGTGTAAAGTACTGTGAAGTGGTATATAAGTCTAAGTGCTATTGCTATT